>NC_047164.1:15599924-15934506 GCF_009819705.1 Hippoglossus hippoglossus | reverse complement strand
TGATTTAAGTTAGATGTATACGAAGCCTTAATAATCCCCCTTTTCCCTCGAGCTGAAAGAGCCTGGAGATAAAAGGTGGGAATGTGTGGGAGAGGAGGCGAGGAAAAGAGACAAAGAGGCAAAGTGCCAAGGCTCAGAGTGAAGACCTTCCTCTCCAGAAAAACCAGGAAATCTGTGAAAGTGAGAACTCAAGGTTACAAACAAACAGCTCGAGGGTTCCCAGTTTGGTCTCGAAACCCTCACTGGGGGAAACATTATGAGGGTGTTAAAGAGCTGATAAAATGGTACATACACAAGATAATAAAAAACACACAATAGGGCCTAAGTGTCAGACTCCACTTTATACATATCCTTTTTCTGTCGTTGCTTATAAAATAGTGGTGAATTCAAACATTTTAATTTTGGTTGGTGCTTTTCGTGCAATCTGAAATCTTACTGCGGCTACTGTGCCTACATTTAAAACAGGATGTCACAACACTGTACAGACGGATACAGTTTGACCTGTTGTGGTAATGCATCATTAGTGATTTAGTGGAGGTACAAGTTGAAGCTTGCAGGTTGGCTAACAAGCAGCCGCTCAATTATATTAATATCACAACTTTAACAACAAACACATAAGCCGTTAATTAGGTGGGATCTGACGTTGTCAGCTGTTTGTTGTTTTCCTTAGACTCAACTGCGATTCAACAACATTTTTCCTTGACTCGAACCTGACTGCGTGGAGTAATTTAAATCTTAAAAATAGTAATGTATAAAGTGCTGTGGTGGCATAACTACCCACTGCTACCTGGTTATTACCTCTGCCAAGGAAGTTATATATTTGTCTGTGTTTGTTTGTTTGTTCTTTTAGATTGATGACATAAAAACTAAAGGATGGATTACCACGGTAAAAGGCTGTATTGGTCTGGGAAGATTGTCTAAAATGTCGGTGTGGATAAAGTTCTGGGGGTGGATCACTTTCAGTAACATTTTGAGATAGGACGTTTTTAAACATTTCCCTTGATTTCTCAAAGAATAATTAATAGAACTTGATTATAAAAATCCAACATGTTTAGGGGACTGACATTTATCAGTGTGTGCAATTAGGTGCAGATCCAAACAAAAGTCTGGCTAGTGAATTTAATTGTGGTTTCATAAGGCAGCTGTTGGCAGAGGTATGCTCTATACTGAGAGCCATTCTAGTTACTAGTGCCTGCCTACGCAGATACTGACCATTTAAATGACAGGACCACCATCACGAATCACTAATTCACTTTAATGTAAGTCTCTTATGACAGTGATGTGCATTCCAGAAATGAGTACCGTTTAAAGGCTGTAGTTGTTGGTCAGTTCCTTCAACAGTTCATCTCACAGGCTGCCCTGCAGAGACGCTCGTCCCAGACTTCATCAAGGTGAATGTGGATCAAACAGAAGGATCCTTGGCCTGTGGGAACTCACTGATACCAAGCCAGGGCTTATAGTCACATGGGTTTTGATCCTCTAACCCTCAAACTCTTCGTGTTGCGACTGATAATCTTATCTATCAAAGAAAAACTTGACATACGTCTTGCAAATTAAGACACAAAACAGTTGATGTTATTCTGTTGCCTGTTTGCCATTTACTGTGAATAAGAAGGTAGCCTGCTCACAGACAGCAGGCTCTTTTGCTTTATAGTTGAGAACAGACAGCAACAGTAATCATAAGAAAGCAGAGAGCGTTAACGTAGAACAACTTGTCTTCATTCTGAACAATCAATGGTTCATTGATGAAGGTCTAGAACTGAAACTTTGCAGCAAAATAAATCACCGATTGCAAGTTGGACAGCGTGCGGGAGCTTTTTCCCAGTTTTTGATCTATTCGAATCTCTCTTACTCACCCGTTCAAATGGAAGTGCTTTCTTTAGTTTCTTCATCTGAACAATCGATTTACTTTCTCATTTTAATATTTTAATGGACTTCAGGGAGATATCAGAGAAAATAAGCCAGGACATTTGATTAATTTAGATTCAACAGCTGAAAATGCTGAGGCTGTATCATTTAAATTATCCAGATTTATCAGAAAAGGTTCGAAAAATGTCGTAAATCAGGATTATGAAGTGACTTTTGGGGATGGCTGGAGGAATTGGGTGTTGAAATGATGTTAAAAGTAAATACATAAGTAAATATGATCTCATTCATACTGAATAAAAGAGAACTATAAGGTTTTGCTCTTTAATATAATCTCAGTTTATTCTGTTCTCTTTAATTGTCCGTTTAATTAATGACCTAATGTTTATTTAATCTCTAAATCACCTTTAATCACAGCTATATATCAAATCTGTTTTACTTTCTCCCTGCTGGCAGTGGTTAGATAAGGGAGTAATATATAGTTTAAAAAAACAAACTCTGAAGGCCACCCTTTGAAAAAAAGAGTAGTTAAGATCAGTACTCAACCTTAAGAGAAAAACAACTTTTGGATCCATTATCAGGAGCAGTGGCAAACCTGATTCACAGCACCAAGGACACAGCACAAGCACCACCGTGGTAGTAATGTAACAATGATGTTCATATGCTAATTAACAAAAGAAGCTATGACAGTGGCTCAGAAATAACGTACTGCAATTCAAACATGAGTTATTTCATGTTATACAGAGGAAAACATTGGGTCTCTTTTCTGAGACATTACCGAGGCTGTAAGTTTACATTGTCAAAAAGTGTATGAAGCAACTTTCATTCATATTTCTGGTAAGGCTACATTGGAATAAACTACTTTAAATGATGCAGAACAGCACCTGCAACATGCTGTTTACTCAGTTTACACTGGAATGAATGTGTAATACCTGAGTTAACCCAGAAAGGATTTTCTTATAAAGAAAACACTTCTAGTCACAACCCCATTCCACAATGTGGTCACAATACAAAAGCTGCACGGTGGCCATTGACCAAATTGCAGTTGTGGAATTGTGAGTGGCTCAGATGTCCTCACATTAAGATGCAGACCATGACCCCTCAGTTATAAAGGCGGCACTAGGAATGGAGATCATGTGGGCTGTGGTGGTTGGGGCCTGAGGGAAACAGTTCACCAGGAATAGGTTCCAACTTGAAAAGCAACACAACTGTTGTTCAGTCTGGATCACAGATGTGCCACAGTCTGGGCGAGTCATCTGACTAAGTGAGAGGAAAATGCAAATGAGAACGAAATATCTTAGAAAGATATAAAATATGTATTTATAATATTTTCAACATGTCATCACAGACTACAAATGCCTTTTTGTGGAGCTGTTGGGTTCTGTTATTGTGCGTTCATGTGGTGTTGAAATAATCCGACAAATTAGTTCCAGAGGTTAGTTCATTCAATCAGAGAAGTGCCCCACCCGCATAATATACACTCACTTTCACAAGTGCATTGCAACTTAAACAGTGTTTTACATGTTGACAAAAGACTCCAGGTGGCATTACTTTCTCTAAAATGTAACAGTGTAAGAGCATATGGAGCTCAGATCCAACAACCTTCAGAACATATTAGGAGCTTGATATTCACTCTTTACGGGGCGTTTCTATTATTTTGTCCCAGAGCAGTTGGCTTCATTGTTGATGATTTGATGATATTGATGTGCTGATAATATCGTTTCCAAACCGTCTTCCTGTTTGTGCAGAAAAAAATATGAGAAGCTTTGGGACATTAATAATGTTTAGCCTTTGAGAGGCCATTTTTTCAATTTGTTGTTTTGAAAAGAAAAAAGTAAGCTCTGGGGCACAGAAAACAGAGAGTAAAGTGATATCTGATATCAGTTTGTAGTTAAGACTGAGGCCAAGGCAATGGCACATCACCTCAGTGATTGAATCTCTTCAATCCTGCGTGTAAAGTCTATAAGAAGGCTACGTCTTGTTCATGATGACGATGAATATATGTTGTCTAAAACTAACTTGTACAATACTTTGCATATCTGGAGTAGGGGTCCACTGTATGAAATGTATGTAGAAATAGTTTTCACTGCACTGTGCTGGGTTTCAGCTGTCATAATAATGCTCTCACACAAAACTCACACACATCCGCAGTCACACATACCAAACAGTGAATGAATAACAGTGTCTGAAATCCCTTTACAGCATAATAATAGTATTTTTATACATTCACTCCACATCGTCTTCTGTTAAAGGCTGGGAGCTGATGATTCGCTGGCTGATGCTTGGCAGTTTGGAGAGCAGCATTTAGAAAACGATCCACTCAGAGCGTGCTTTAAATTGGAGCCTTCAGACGTCAGTCATGTGATGCGACGCTGATTTGACTCAATAAATCAAAACAGCGTGTTTGAATACATTGCATCGAGTGCTGGTGCCTCGGCTTGCCCTTGTGTTTAAAGTAGCATGAAGAGGCCAACATCACTGTGTGGTTCTGGCCCTGCTCCTCATCTGTTTCATGGTTGGGGTGGACTGACATGTGTGACTGCCAAAAGCTGCAGAGCGACAAATCCCCCCACGCATGCAAGCACAAACGCATCATGAAATACACCATGAGATGATGGAGAGTCTCAATTACAGCAGGTCGTTCTTACTCAGAATTACTTCAGCCTGTTGCTGTTTGTTCCTTATGAGCTACATTTTACTCCACAGACAAACATCAAGCAGGTTTCAGCGTCTGAAAAAGTGGTTTATATGTAATTGTATATAATTTAAATGCACCTATAATGGAGCAGGAGTCACACCTGTAATAGCGCAATGGTGTGTGAACATTTATTTAAAGCCTATGCTGGTAAAATGAAATGTTTGCATGTGCATTATGGGTTACGTAGTTGGTGAGCTCATGTACATGTCTGATCAGTTTATCATCTTCTTTCATGAACACTCACTGAACATTTTAGATTCTCGAGAATATATACAAATTTATTGGTAATAAATACTTATTTTTGTGATTTAAAAAAAGTCCTTATCTGCATCTTACCTCATAAAAAAATAATATGAATCAATGACTATAGAAAGATAGTTGCTATAATATAGTTGCAAAACCAGACACAAGCCGTCCACTCTTAATGGATGTGCACCAAAGGCTTCAAGCTTCTACGTCACACACACTTCATAATATCAATCTTAAATGGCAAAATATGCCAGATTTATTCATCAAGATCCGTTAATTATTTTTGGGGAAATCTGGGGGGAAAAATCCCCCCTATTATATTGCAATGTTAAAGACAGTGATACAAAATTCCTGGATCTGCCCCCTGATCCAGATCCACACGAAAAATTTAACAACTTCTTCTCTGACCCACAAAATCCTAAATGTGTTTGTTGTCCAGTAGTTTTGCATAATCTGACGGACATGGGGGTGAAAACATAACCTGAGACAAAAACACAAAGATTCTTGCTTGTAACAAATTGAGAAACTTCAGCCCTTCAGGAGATGAATATAAAAACAGCTTTATGGTGCCAAACTCTACACATACATCATTTTGCACAGGGAGGCTCAAATAACCAAGTGAAGTAACAATAAAACTCATTATTGAGTGGAAAACCTGATCTCACATGTTAAGCCAAACTAAAACAGAGTTATACCAAATTAAACCCACTTTTTTTCTTTTCTTGTTTGCTAATGGATGAGTCATGGCTGGTGGTGCAAGGGAGGAACTTATGTGAGTGATGGGGACCAGACTTACAGAAAGACAGACAGATCGGGTAGGTAGAAACAACTGGTAACAACACAGTCAGCAGGAATGACAGTCCACACCATGAGCAACACTAAGGAATACGTCACAGGGTCAAGGAAAGAGGAGAAGGAGAAGCTGTGAGGAGGTAGGTATGACACGCCCTAAATAAAACATTTAATCATCACTTACTCTCAGAAAAGTGCATTTTCTCCTTTCCTTTCATAAAGGATGGTCCGATGTTTCCTATGCTGAAGGAGATAAGTTAGGAAGCATCAAAGGTCCTTTGCTAATCATTTAGAGAATCCGAACAGCTCTTATAATGGCGGCCGCTTAGGTTTGGGTAAGGGGCTTGGGAATGCATTGTGGCAATGGCAATCAATTTTGTATTCAACTTGTTTAATAAATACATTTTAAAAATGGTGATGACTGAAGTGCATGGGCTAAAACAGCGGACCTTCGGGGGTCTGTGGCACACTCTCAGGGGCTCCTTGAAAAGTTGAATTCACTAAAATGATCATAATTTATTGGTATTCTGCATTGACATGGTGAAAACATGCATTAATACATGTCTAATATGTCTCTTGGACATTTCTCTCCTCTTGTTCTTTCATATAATGCAGTGCATGTGTAAAAATAGGTTACGTCAAATTACCCCAAGGGGTGACCTACATAATATTTTCCATTTGTAGGGGGGTTCCTTGGCTGAGAAAAGATAGAATAGTGGGTTAAAGTATGCAATAGGGAACCTGAGATGGTTTGATATAAAACTAGGCAGACAAAGTTTTAAAAAACAGTTAAAATTTGCCTAATTAATCATTGAACATGATGTTTTTATATCAGAAGAGGAAACAGAGAAGTCCCCTGCTGGATGCATGTTTAAATCAAACGCAACTTGAGCGCCTGAGCCAGTGAAGATGTGAGTTTAGGAGGAGTTTGAGACTCCTGTACTTCTCTCCCTAGTCCTCTACACAAACCTTTCCCACAGAGGGAGAGTTGGGCTGAGCAGAAACACGGAGCGGGACTAGTAGAGACTTTGTGTCGTACAAAGTTCGCTCTCTTGGCAAAGTGAGCGCAGTTTACTGGGAGATGAGCCAAACTAACCAACGGTTATCTGGTAGCACGGTTTGGCCACAGGGGGAGAGCAGAAAGGAGGCAGGAGACGGTGGCAGCGCTCCCAGCATGTCGCAGAAAAGTGAGGAAAGTCGGCTTTACTTGGTGAAGAGCTCGTTTGGAAGCGGTGGTGCCAGGCGCAGAGAACCAGACAATGCGGACGCAAACGTCTACGGGTCCGGACGCATTCGTCCACAAAGCTGTGCCATGGAGAATCACTCCCTTCAGACAGCTGGTGCACCTCAGGAGTTGATGAACACTGGCTGCCGAGTGGGCGACTCTTCTTCCTCCTGCGCCACAATCTCAGAAACAGCCAGGGAGCTGTGCAAGGCTGTCTCCGTGTCCCTGGGGCTCACCGTCGAGTCCACTGACACCAGCGACATGGACCCTGCTCTGCCCCCGTGTGCTGACCACATCCACGGAGAGAGTTTATACGGAGCCGGAGCTGTGACTCTGAGCTGCTCCGGAGCACAGGCTGCTGCCGCAGGCTACAGGTGCCCGGACCGGGACGAGCGGCCCCTGCCTGGCCCGAGACAACTGGTGGAAGTGTTCAAAAGTTCAGAGAGCGCTGCGCCCCTGCACCACTTCACCTCCACTCGGACATGTGGGGACGAGCCAGACTTCAGCCTGTGTGAGCCTGATGACACGACCCCAACGCGCACACACTATTGCCCCTACTCCGCGTCCGCGCCCGGCAGCCTGGCGCACTTCAGCCACACGGGACCGGAGAGGCCGTGCCGGGGCTACAAACCGCCGGACGAGGCGCGGGACGCCATGGAGAGCAAGTTCCGCGGGTACCAACCTGAGCAGTACAGCGTCAAAGTCAAATGTGAGGAGGAGGAGAGCACCGGGGCTCTGTGGCCCGGAGACTACACCTTCAACGACAAGTACAACTCTCAGCTGTGGGGCTCCAGGCACTGCGTAAATGCGCGCGGCACCGAAGCAACCGGCGCGTTCATATGTAAACCATACGAGCGCAGCGTCACGCGCTCTGAGCAGTGGTACCCGGCCGGAATGCTGAGGCCCAGCTACCCCAACCCCAGCTACGTGAAGGCTGAGGTGGACGAATGGATGGATGTCAACTACAACGACACGAGGTAAGTCATAATAATAATGCTGATAATAATAAGAAAACATAAAATTAAAAAATGAATAATAAATAGTAATAATAATAATCGTTTTAAAAGTTTTTTTATTATGTGATTAAAAAGGTAGGCTGTGAAGTCTGTAATTGGAGCCTAACTTAATTCTAAATATCTGAAATGTGACCACAGTCTGACCTTACGCTCACCACACACACACGAGTGATGGGAGTCCTGTCTCTCTCTAGAATCTCTCCGTCATTACACACATGTTTTAGGCCAAGGGTAGAATGACTGTAATAGCAGCACTTCATCATAATAAGTCAGACTTCACTGCAGGAATATGTGTATGTAACCTTAAAATGCAGCCTGCTTTCTTTTTTTAAATTACAGTTTTTACCGAAATACCTGGTTGTTTTGATGCATTGTTATTAAATTAGCAAGTAAATCTTATTTAGATGCATTTTTAAAAAAAGGACATGGAAATATATTTGTTTGGTTGGCATATTGGTAAGAGATGATTTCCATTTTTTTGTTTGAGTATGAAAATAAAGTTTATTCAGGTCAATGTGGAAGTTGTTAAAATACATTTTCTACTATGCATATTTAATTTGAGGACTTAAACCAATATATATATATAGATATAATCAAAATTAAAGAAAACATAAAGAAAAAGAATAAAGTCGACTTTCTCATATAAAGAATCCTATGGGTCTGTTCAAACACATATTTTGGCTCGTACCATAATAGAGCTTCTTCCTTGTCTTGTTTCCTTCATCAAACAATACATAATGTTTCGTCCGGGACACCTGCTGTCGCTCCTGAACAACGGAAAAAGGATGTTTGTTTATGTTTGAATGGCTCCACGGCTCTTTAGTGGGGAAAAAAATGCCCCACTTTGTTTTCTGATTCATAGCTTTTCTTTGAGGGAATATTATCACTGAATTTGCTGTAACGATTTCATAAATAAGTCTGATACGACTGAATACACAGAGGGAACTGGCAGCAAAGCAATGCAATTCCCGATTATTTTTAAGTGCAGTGTTTATAGTTTGGTGACATTTAAAAAATGTAACAAGGTTCCACATGCTTGTTCTCCTAATGTTGCGTTTGCATGAGGGCTCAAGTCTGACCTGACTACGAAGGACACAGAGTGGCCATGTTGACTGACATGGCAAGTACCATGTGTGATCGTCATGTCGACATGCCTGGTGAATGATTGCGAGCACAGTCTGAAACCATTGTCTCTGGCTGTTAGAGGGCAGTACACTAAGACCCTGCATAGAGTGACTGTGTAGATACAGTGACTCATTAAACCAGGTACAGGAATGCAGAGGAAATAGAAATCAGTGGGTTTGTGGAAAGTCCTCGTTCCTTCCCTGCCGAGGCGAGATATGACAGCCTGGTCTGTCTGACCTATTGAGCTGTGTTTACTTCGTTTTCTCCAAATAATAAAGACGTATACCTTGCCAAAACTTATTAACATATGTTAACTATTCTGACTGCAGATAGCGACATGAAACACTGAAAAGAGAGAGATGATAGATGTTGGACAAAGGTCCTCAGCCACATGCCAAACAGGGATCAAGCCGGTTATATGCTGTTGTGCAGTTTAGACTTTTTGCACAAGCATAAAGACCTTGGAGCACTGCTAGATCCAGCTCTCCTCTGCCTTCTCACCTCTAGTTCTGCAGCCTTATCCAAGAGGAAGATTTACTGAATTATCTGGACGACGTTTAGTTGCTGACTAAAACTCAGATTACGCAGGTCTTTGATGTGGCCTCGCTCTAGATTTGAGTTTTACTCAACAACAAGGGACACAACAATACACTACACAGAAAAGTTCCCCTGAGTTTGAGTTAGTCCAATCTGTAATGTGTATTTAGCTAAACAGCTGCGACGGTTTTCGTTCCACATTTTTTTCCTTTTCAAATGTCTTTAACCAATTTAGACATGGCTCATCACTCCATGGTTACTTGAGGGTTGAGGCATTATGCTGCAACAAGGACACAGCGGATTTGACGGGGAAGAATGGAACAGGAACAGTTTTGCAGGCAAATGCAAAAAGAGGACGTGCTTTAGTTTGCAAATTTGTTTAAATAATGTTGTATTCAGAAAGCACTCTTCTGCTTGTGGGGAGTTCTGCATAGACATGTTGTCAGAGACCCAAACAGTTGAAACAGGGAATATCACTTTAGAGTATAGCTACAAAAATATCACACACACGCACACACATATATATATATTTGCGCGGCGGTAGAGGTGCTATAGCTTCAACGATCTGCTCAGTTGCAACAAGCTGATCTGCTGAACTTCTGTCTGCCACCAAACAGCTAGTATCTGTTTTGCCATGAACAAGCACCTGTTGCTTTGCTTCATGTTTCTGCTACATAGTAAGTCAGAAAGAACACGTGCATTATGGATATATTCCACCTGTTCTCAGTGTGTGACATATCAAGCGTATACTCTATGGAAGTTGTAGTCCTTCATAAGTATGTACAGTATATGGGTCACATGAGGACCATCATAAAAAACATTGTATATATATATTTTTTGTATGCTCTTTAAAAAACTTTTTTTTTTAACAATTTGTGTCACTGAAGACACTGGAATTTCAAACGTATACAGTGTGTACTTATTCTACTGAAACGTGTGGATCGCCTTGGTGTCATGGAACTGTACCTATAAATGTATCTTTAATAACCAAACAGATTTGACCTGGGTCACAGAGAGAGGTGGATTTTGCATTCAGTCCACATCTGTGTGTGAGGTGAATATCTACTGAAGCGATTAACAGGGACTACAAACTGCAGCACGAGAAATCTACTGGAATTCAGTGATAGTATTTGTTCTTACAGGATGTGGGATCTGTCTACATTTCCACACACGGGCCAAGAATACACGATGCTTTGCCTCCGGGTATTCTTCTGACCAAGGAAGAGCTGCATGCCATTATCTCCCAAATGAGTGAAAACAGATGTTTGTTAAACTATTTTGCTGCACCTAACAACACTACAAACATAGTTTACAGCCTCTTATACTGGTTACACCGACTTTATTTCAGTTTTTTATGAATGTGTATTACTTTAGTTAATGAAGCCGAGTGAAATGAGTTAATAAAATAACAAACTGAAGCTGCTCTGTGCATGAAGTCGCTGTTAAAACATGGATCCCACAGAGTTGGTGTCCATGCACAATGCTTTTTGACTGATGCAACACGGCTCTCATTAGTTTTTACTGACCTTTATAGTTAATAAAACATTATATACTAAAGACCAGTTGGTCTTTGTCAGTTAGGAAAAAGCATTTATTACACAAATACATCTGTTATATAATACATATATTACTATTTTGATACAAAATATTTATCTGTATAGGATCAGTGAATGTAAATGTGTTTCTGCAAAGTCTCTAATTGTTTTCGGAAATTTATATTGTTGTGATTCAATAATTCCTGTTTATATATGTATAATATATATTGTGTCTGGTTGTAAGTAAACAGAATAACTTGAGTCAGCTACGATGCCAAAATATATTCAAAACTGATTATATAAAAGATCTTTTATGTCAGAAACTAGTGTGAGAATGAATGTTTATATTGTCAATCTGTGACAGAGACTGAAATATTGCATTTACAAAAAAACAATAAAAGGTAAAAACAGTTATAAAATATTTTAGAAAAGTAAGAAAGGTAAGAAACTATTACGACTACCGCAGTATCTTTTATACATCCCAGTAAGCTCGTAAACTGATGCATTTCCAGGTCTGGTCAGAAAACCACACACACGCACAGAGGAAAAGTAGATATTCACTCTTGACCGTTAAAGTAAAACATTTATTCTTTATCATTAAGTTTCATTGAGTTATGTTTAGTTTAGTCCTTCAACTATTTGCGGCAACAAATAATGTGCTGTTGTAGGCTGACACACACACACACTCACCCACACACTATGAAACTAAAAACAACAGAATCTCTAAAGTTAGTAAATGTTAAGTAAATCTTACTATATTTCCTATACTATATTTTCCACCTGAAATAATGAGATATTTGGTATTGGATCTTTACACTGTAAAATATGTACAGTGTTTATTAGATCGTTATAATATTTTAATAAACTGATCTTTTTACAAAAAAATCATAAATAACATTCTAACATTTTTTTTATTCCAAAGGTCATCACGCTGTAAAATTTTAAAAACATGTTGTCTCTCCCTTTGTTTACCAGTGAAACTTTGTGTTGTAGAAACAGTCCTGTGAACTTCCTGCCTATAGAAAAGTGCCCCATGCAGCTGGAGCAGTAAGTTATTCACTCTTAAACACAGAAGTATGTGTAATAGGAAGCATTATTTAAGTAATGTGGGTTTTTCTGGGTATGATTAGTTAGTTTCTGTCTGTGTTGATCTGTGGACTGAGAGCGTCGGCATGCTGATCCTGACATATTATTCACATATATTGCTGATGGATCCGGACCACAAAATAGTTCTCTGTCACTATTCATCTAAACTCAGCTTTCTTTGTTTAAAATGATGTGTCATGTTAATTACAGCCTTAACTGGACTTCAACCCTGAAGACGTCTAATTACAGGTTTCATAGATTTTCATTGTTGTACGTGAAATAAATTTGGAACTGTGAACAAGAGAGGCCTTTCAAACAATATACTGGAGCACTTACCGACGAGCTGTGTGGCAGGATTTCGTTAGAATTTGTCTTGCCTGTTTAAATGATTTATTCTGACACCTGAAATGAATCAAGGCACAGCGGATGTTCTTCCTTTGAGCTTCCCATCCGCGCCTCTTTTTTTTTTACGGCGAACCTTGAAATCTAAGTTGCATATCACTGAGGTAACGTTATGTCTGAGACCTTTCCCAGTCCCTCTGTGTTTCAAGGCTAAACCCGGGCGCCCCACCGTGCCCCCCCCCCCCCCCCCCCACCCCCACCCCCAGCTCGGCTGTGGTGTTGGCGCTCCAATCTTTCCCACACCGTCCTCAGTCATCACACTCTCTGCCCTCCTTAAATCACACAGCGAGAGGCCGCAGCATGGCTCTGGGGAGTGAACGTTAACTGCTTTGTGGTTAGTTTGGAATTTAACAAGGAAAAAACAATTATGGAGTTGCTGTAGTGAACAAGTTGAAGGTTAGGTTTGATTTACCCCAAATGGGCTATTTGTTTCAGAAGACGTAGAAGCTGTAGGATGAAAAAAAAAAAGTAGCAGTGAGTTATGAAAAACAGTATAAATATATACATTTACTAATGCTACCAATTATTAAACGCCAGTCACGATTAGAAGCAACTTGTTGAATCACACGGCGAGCACACGGCCATAGCTATTCATGGTCTATAAACTTCTGGTTTCATATGTTTGACTGCAGGTTTGAGGCTGGAAGAGAGCACATGTTCCCCATGGAGTTCTTCTTTCCACCACAGAGGACGTGCCTGATCTGTTCAGACGAGGCGTCTGGCTGCCATTACGGTGCACTCACCTGTGGCAGCTGCAAGGTTTTCTTCAAAAGAGCTGCAGAAGGTAAGAAGCCAAACGTCTATAACTTGGTCTCAGCCCTTTGAAGCTCATGTATGCTTGCTATTTTTTAAGACCTTTTTATATCCACCGTGGAGGTTGTTTTAATCACGGTCGGTTGGTTGTCTTGATGGTAGGTTTATTTTTTTGTCAGCAGGATAAAGCGTGACACTTGGTGGAAGGATGGGACATAGGCCAAGAAAGAGCCCATCAAATGTTGCCATGGATCCAGAAATTTGATAATGAAAATTTGCCTGGGAAAATTGGTGGAAATATTAAGAACACCCTTACTTGCATTGTTTAAGAAAAATCCTGGATCTGCCAGGAAATGTCATTGGAAGTTTTGGTTTCATATCCCCTCCTTGCACCAAATTTACTGGAAATCTGTTGAGTAGTTTTGTGTAATCCTGCTGACCAACCGTCCAATCTAAACACCAACCAACCAACCAACCAACCAACCAAACAACCAAACAACCAACCAAACAACCAACCAACCATCTATCCAACCAACAAACAAACGGACAGAGGAAAAATAACCTCTTTGGGATTATGTGGTTAACAGTGTTTTACCTTTGTTTTCTCTGTCCAAGTAGGCAAACAGAAATACTTGTGTGCGAGCAAAAATGACTGTACCATCGATAAGCTAAGAAGAAAGAACTGTCCTTCTTGTCGGCTGAAGAAGTGTTTTGAAGCTGGAATGACACTTGGAGGTAAGAGGATTCATGTACTAAAATATGCTTTTATTTATTTTTATTATTCATTGCTGCTCCCACCGAATATGGTATACATTTGTATGGACTATGATAAACACAGCATACTACATACTGTGTGAACAAAGCACTCAACAGAGAAAGTGAAAGTCCCAAAAGTGAAACTATTAATGGTTTCCCAAGACCAAGTACTTTATTCTCTACACTGCACATCTTAGCTGGCTCTCTTCAATTGCAGCATCATCACAATGGGGGATGTTACTGATAATCAAGCCCCTGACTGAGCTGCCATGCAATTTAGACCTCTTCCATTCACTTCTCCTTACTGTCACCCAGGCCTGCTCGTCATGAAGATTGACATGTAGTGGACTAATTTTAGTCTTGTGTTCAATTTTCACTCTCTTCCATGTTCTCATTCTGTTAGCGGTGAAAATTGTACCGGAGGCACAAAGCTGACATGAGACATGTGAATTAAAGCAGCAGACATGCTGGTAATTTCACCACCAGTCGCTGACAAACCCATGGAGGGAAAATGTGATCTAATGCTGTGATTGTCAGTAAAAAGGCACACCTTTTCTAGTTGTGGCTAAAGAGATCCTTTCACTTCTGTTCTCATCATGGACATGTAATTCACTCGGGGCATTTCACAGGAAAATCTATGACAATAATTTGGAGCAGTGGAGGCAGAAAAAAAATTATACATTTGGTCTTATTATCCCATTCTTACTCAAAGTTCTTCAAAGTGAAATCAAGAAATACTGAGGGAAAGGGAGCTTTTTAATTTGACGAAACACTAACACGAAGCAGCTATATGGAGGATTTATTGTGTTTGCATCATTAGATCACTGTTTGTTTCACTTCTGGTAGTTTAAGAGGTCTGAAAAGAAGCAATGCATCTCTTTTAGTTGAGTTTGACATCTGTTCAAGATTGAGAATCATAGCTATTGAAGTTTTCTTCATTTTTTCCTAATTCCATATTATCCTGGCATGTTAATTATGTCCACAAATAGAAGCTGAGCAGGCCGGTTGCCTCTGTCAAACCATGATAGTTTGATAGTAGCCTCATTTGGCAGCAGCGTGAAGAAAGCTCACTGCACATCTGCACATAGGCTTTTGGTGTGGAAATCCATATACACTTACATTTGATCACTCTGTCGATCATATGCTGAAAACTGTTTAGAACAATCTAGACCCTGCACTCTTTTCATGAACTTTCTTCCAGAGCAATTTGTCTCCAACCCACGGTGACACAAATATGAGATGTGCTTAGAGCCACATCAGCAGTCATCAAGTGTCTTTTAAAGTAAATGATTGACACAAGCAGCCAGTAACAAGTGTTTTCTTTGTATTTTTGAAATCCATGAGGAGATATATTTGTGGTTTTATGTACCAAAAACCACCTCAGTGTAGTTTTGATGCTCTCAGGCACTTCTCTCTGACGTGAACTGTGACTGTGTTCGAAATCTCCCTCTAAGTCACCAACCCCTAATTTACTTTATATGGTCCTCTATGTATTTTAAAATTTCAAATGTTTATTTTACACTTAGTATTAATACTTTTAGGTAAAAAACACGTTGAATGATCATCTTCAAATGTAGAAATAAACGTGTTTGTCGCATGATGGTATATATTGCTCAGTTAGTGACCATCGGTTGTACAAACTACTTTTCACAATGCATTATGGGAAACAATTAGTTCACTATATAGGGTATAAAAACTTCCGCTAAACATTCGGACGGCACTACAAAATGGCCAACTATACATATCCCCTCCCCCAGTTAGAGCCAGTCAGTCACAAGAGGTGGACATGTTTGGAAGACCAGGTAAAAACCCAGTATATTGGCACAATGAAACTGCCGACTCAACTGTTTTGTTCCTTAATTTTCATATAGACGTAAATGTGACGTCTTGGTCATGGCTCAGTTACAAACGGGCTTCAGACCGTGTTGTCAGTCGATGTTAACTTGGCACAATACCAGTAGTTTCTGACTACTTCTCATGTTACCATGACTACCAGTTAGCGGAACTGGATTTAAACACCTGACACCTGAGCTGAGAGAATTGGAGTGCACATCAGAAACAAGCCGCTGCTTCTGATGATGTCATAGTAACTGCTGGTGCCAACTGCAAGAGCAATCGCCAATGGGAAAAGTCCAAAACTTGACCAAACAATCAATGGTGTAACTCACTGTTGTGATAATAAATTCCTGCCTCAAAAGAAAAATGACTTTGCATCCAGTCCTGAATTATGGATATTTCATACATGAGGTTTTCAAAGCACTCCATTATTAATCAGAATAATATAACATTATATCAATGTTTATCATCATAATTGCCAATAATGTGTCGTATTATTGGCAATTAAATTCGTTTTAAGCTTAATATTAAAAACGAATATGTTAAATCTTTAATAACAACATTAAAATCCCAATATTACTCTGTTATTATCAAACCATTACCCCATTATTACATATCCTTATGGAGCTGTAACATAAATGCGACCCACTATAGTATGTTATTGTTTATAGCTCATAGTATATTATTTTTTTCACCTTTGCAGAAACATGATTTACGTTGATGAGCTAGTGACGTCATGACAAGTACAACCTGGACACCAAAGTGAAATTTAACTGCAATAGAGATTACAAGAAATGATTTCCAGCGGGAGGAGGAAGTGCTAAAGTAAACTTCCTGTGAATGTAAATACAGTGAGCAGAGCGTGGCCAATAAAATTCGATTGAATGGGTTGTAGTGGAGAAATCTGCTGCTTATTCACCGAGGTCAGATTTAGTTGGGAATGACAGTATCTATGGACTTATGAGTGGTACACATTGGCTTTGATTCAAGCATGGAGATCTTAAGGTTAGCTCATCCCAACCTATTTACACTGTACTCTGCAAAAATCAGATGCCTGTGTGTGTGTGTGTTACAGTTGAGAATCACATGGGGGAATTTTTAATTAAACATTTGTATTTCCAGTGTTTGTTATGGGATCAGAAATGGAAATGTGAAACTTTCAAATGATCCCTCTTATATAATCTGCAATTTGCTTTTGACGCGGCCACTTCTGACAGAGACTTAAGTTGTATCTATAACTGGCAATTCAATATTTATCAGAGTAAAGTGAAAAGCCGGGCTGCGGTTTTAATGAGAGATTCTCAACACTGGAGCTGCAGGAGGCAATAACATGACAATTAACAGTTACTTTTTACTGTCAGTCAACTGTGATTAAAAGGGATCAAAGAAATAATAACTTTCCAACTATTTAAGGTTTTTCTTCACTGCCTGTATCTAAATAAATGAAATTAGGCCTTTTTTAAGATTTCGTTGTGCATCCCACTTTGACAACGAAAATGTCTGTTCTGCACTCAGCACATTGTCACCATTTTTACATTTGCCTGTCACTCACTCTGCAGCACTGCTGTCACTGTGAAATAACAGGCTGAGCTGAAGCGTAGCTGTTCACAACTCCGACAGAAAACTGTCAGTGATTGAGTACAGTGTATTAAACCTGGGTGTTTAAAGAATAAATGTATTTGGTTGCGGTTTAGCAGAATATAATTATTCCAGTCTGATTGTATCGCTGCTTACTACGGCAGTCTGCTCCACCAAATCTGCCTCCAATTTACTGTAGTTTGTAAGTGCAGGTTGTCATACGGTGCAGCTGCATCAGGATTCTCAGCTTTTGTGGGGAAAGAAATTGTAGCTTTGTCATTGCTGAAGATGGTGGAGCAGAGTTTTCTTTTTTTATGGATTCAGTTTTTTTACTGTCTTGGCATTTTAGTGCCATCTAATCCCTGCATTTCTGTGGGGGAAATTATGCAAATCTACATAATGTACTAAGGTTTATAGTTAAAGAAAATCATTGTAGACCTCTCAGTGGATTTTTTTTACATTTTACATTTGACATCTGGATGACCAGGACTCACACGCAGGCCTTTCCACCAGATGAGCCTCATCTGGTCAGAGAATTATCTTCCAAATGGAATTTGATTCAATATCTTCAAAGCTATTAGCAGATCGGCATTATGTATTGTCAGATATATAATTTATATTTTACTTATTAATTACAAACTGCAGTTGCCGTATGAGACATTTCTTATTGAGGATTTAGAAATTAAGGAATAACTAGTCCCGTGCCCGTTCTAAACCTGCCTGTCTGGAATGGGCTGTTTGCTTAACCTGTGCTGATGCTGATTGCAGCTTTCCTTCTGAAACTGTCACAGTGACCTGCAGTAATTGAGCTGTGGCAAATAAAGACCGGCTGCTGGACCCTGAAGCTGCACCACCGCGCCTGCAAAAAGAGCTGTTCACATGTTTATTAACAATACAGTGAAGCATAACCTTGAACTGGAAAATCATGAATCATATTGTCACAAATGCACGCTGTCGAGTCCCAGCAGCCGCTGCCACAGAGCGCTGGACGCCTGTTTATTCAAAGTTTATTATTATTGAACGTATCTCGTGTCCCAATCTCATCTAATTCAACACTGCACGTCCTTAGACACTTAATACACACGAAAGTGTGAAGCTAATAAGATGAACGGTTCTCAAGATAGGCGTTCCACAAACAGACAGAGAGATTTGGATTGTTATCATAGCGTTTGCACAAGTTTCGACACAGTTATCCACATTACGTTATCCGAAATTGTTCAGTATGATAAAATCAGAGGCAGAAAAGTCTTTAGAGTAAAACCAGCTGGATTCAGCATTAAAATCCAGTCAGACGTATCAGACCTGAACTGAGGGGATAATAATATAATTATTATCAAATAATATCCTACAACTTTTCCTCCTTTGTCCTCTTTTAATTAAGGAGGATTAAAGATCAGGTTTATTATATTGATAGCATAATTACTGATCGTGAACTGACTCTCCTAACTTGCCTTTGTTTAAAGCACGTAAACTAAAGAAGATCGGACAGCAGAAGAACCCTGAAGAGGATCATCCTGTGCAGGACTCTACAGAGGTCATCCAGAATATCTCTCCTAAGTCGGGCCTGAACTTGAACTCCCAGCTGGTCTTCCTCAACATCCTGGAGTCCATCGAGCCTGAGGTGGTGAACGCGGGACACGACTACGGCCAACCTGACTCAGCTGCCACCCTGCTCACCAGCCTCAACGAGCTGGGAGAGAGGCAACTGGTCAAAGTGGTCAAATGGGCGAAAGGATTGCCAGGTAGGACACTGATAGAGGCAAAGTTGATCAGCTAATTTACTGGAGAATTCACCTTACTGATGTAAGTTCTAATGTCCACTCTACCTTCAACACCGTCTTGATTCTTAGGGAAATGTCTTGGGGAGTTTTTGGCTGCAAAACACTTCACTTTGGTTCAATTATTTACCTGAAATGCACTAAATGCTCCATAAACATGAGAGAAACTGCAGCAGCAGGTGATAATTGTCTGTGAATTGATCCATAGTGATAATGGCAGTTTTAAAATACTGCTTGGAGACAGGAAATATGTCCTTTTCTTATCACATTGTTATAGTTTCAGTCTGTTCATTCATCCTTTCATTTATTCAGTAATTTGCTTGTGCTCGCTCACATACTTAAAATCGGCTGTCATTTCAGACCGTGCTACTCCCACCTGATAGCCTCTCTCACTCACTCTCATTCTCTCTCTCATTCATTCAATTCATTTCAAATTCAAACCAAATTTGATCCCCGACCCCATCTGCACCGTTTCCTACCTCTCTGTGTATTAACGTCTGTTTCCACACTGCCATCCTGATTGTGCCTCTTTGGAGTTTGAGTTAGTCTGACCCCTTTCCATTCTTGTATCCCTGTTTTTTATGGGTATTTTTTTGAAAAGCCCAGAGCATGAAAACTGAAAGCTTCTTCACTATAGGTTTTTGTCCTGCTCTGTGGAACAATGGAAAACTCACCCCCTGCCTCGGCCACACCCAGACCCTATGGAGGAGGCTAGTCAGTTGGAGGATGAATCCAATCTACAATCCTGAGCAGTCCACCAGTCCTCATGGGAGGGAACCTGATCAACAGGGCTCCACATTTTTATTTAATTTCTACCAATTTCCTTCTTTCTTTCTGTTCCATCTTTGGGTTAGCCCTAACATTCCTGTTGTTGCCAGCAGCTGGGGGGGCACAACAGCCACCCCAGTCACGGCTACAGCCCTTATTCTGATGACCCTGGGTAAAATAAATTGATAAAATTGAAGTGGCTCTAAACTTGATCCCTGAGGAACACCACAAGTTATATTCTACAATGTGTGAGGGACAAAAACACTTTCTCTCCGAGAGATACAAACAAATTAGAATATAATGACCTTTCCAGAAAGGTCTGCATGTTCTCTCAATCTATTCAAAACATAGGTTATTTGACAGCAAGAACATTTTGGGTGGATCATTTTACTCTGTAAAAATGTACAAGAACTCACGGTGTCATTAGTACAAAATCTGCAATGTTGTGTCACATTTCTTGACATGGATTCTTTGTCATTAGGATTTAGAAATCTCCACGTGGATGACCAAATGACTGTCATTCAACATTCGTGGATGGGGGTGATGGTGTTTGCCCTGGGATGGAGATCCTATAAGAACGTCAATGGCAGGATGCTTTACTTCGCCCCAGATTTGGTGTTCAACGAGTATGTACATCTCTGAATTCAATTATGTTTTTGTAAAAGGATTTTTATCAGTGGGCGACCAAAATGCTGTGCTTCTCATTACACATATCACCCCCAGTGAGTAAGCTGGTGCCATCATACATAATACAGAAACCAATCTCTGTCTGCCTTGGTCTCTCTCTCTCTTCATCCCTCTGTGATTCAGCTCATGCACAAACACAAAGACATCTCTAGAATTGTATAAAAGTAAAGTAGAAATTGTCGCAGGCTTTTCAGGACAGTGTTCATCCAATCTCCCCCTTTAGGTGTTCTATTGTTACCGTGAGATTAAAGTAAGGAACATTAGTTCTCAGCATTCAAATTATCACGGCTTCAGCTGATTCAGATATGAATCACAACAACAGTGGTGAGGTCTGTCCAATTATAAGTGAGGAATATTAATGCTTACAACACCTGTTATCTTAGTTCCATCAAATGTTCCAAATTATGAGATTTCATACATTTGTCTACAAATTTATGTGTTTTTAAATTGATATGTACTATTCATGTTTACTACAACTCTTATTTATCTACCCCACACAAACTCTATACATTGACAAATACATTGGATAAATCTTTCCATCTTTCATCACTATATCAGTATATTGCAATTCACAGACTTATATAATATAATTGTAAAGAGACTTTAGAGAATAAATATTTTTATATTAAAAAAACTGGTATTTGGGCCTCATCTGTTCATGCTGCCTACCACATTTGGTTGTAATTGCTTCAATTGGGCAGAATAGATTATATATTTTTTTAAATGGCTAGATTTAATAATCCAGACCCAAGTCTTCTAAGAAAGAACAGTTGCCTTAACAGGAAGTAGATCAGAAGTTTAAACATATATCTTAATTAGATAAGATAAGATAAGAAGTCCTTTATTAGTCCCGCAATGGGAAAATTTGCAATGTTACAGCAGCAGAAGACAACACATAAGTAGCATGCAGTACTTGGGTGAAGGAATTTAAAGAAATAGAAATATACAACAATACATAGAAAAAATATATAAATGTGATTAAACCGGTATATACAGTGTAAAGAAATATATATATGTGTCAGAATATGTACAGTAAATGGATTGCACATAATGGTTTATATTGCACAGAGCGTCACTTTGGAAGATGCCCCATGCTCTTTTCTATTATCAAGCTTTTTGGTAAGATCTCAAATCAAGAGAAGTGTCCCTGGTGAATTTGGCAGGTAGAATTCCCCCAATAAAAATGTATATTTATGAGTATATCTGCCCAAGGGTTAAAAAAATAACCTTGTGATCATGGAAGATAGTTGGCTTAATCTTGAACTGGCAGTAAAATCTTGTGCAGGGAAGTAAATGAGCAACAAAACGTTAACTGGCCCAGTGAAGCTGCTCAGTGACTGTGGTCAAACTGGTCCGCTTCCAGATATGATTGTGTGACTCCGGTCACGTCAGTGTGTGGCAGGGTGTTGCTGAAGCATTCGAGAATCTATGCAAAGTGAACCTGCGCTGAATAAACAAAGCTTTTTAAAAAAGTAGTTCCAAGTGTCAGGGAATATGAGAATTAAGTAAGGGCTTGAATCGTAAATAGTATCCCACATTGACATAAGTGGATACTTTAAATGAGAGAGGACCATTAGTGTGTTGTTTTCTTTTCCCTTCTCGCCATTTTTAGTGTCCTCAATATGACGCCAAAACCATTATGCAAAACAGCGGCAAAGTTTTTGACAAAGCACAACACTGGGAGTGTAAGAGTGTGTCTGGACTGGCAGGTAGCATCAACATTTAATACAGCATCGTGAAGCTAACACACGGGACGCATTTACTTGATGTTTACAACAAGAGGTTAATTAAGCTGTGGACTATATGTTATATATTTATGTTAGTTTATTATGGAAATGTTGAGCTTCATTGATTAGTTAGTTTCTATGTAATTATAACAGTTAAAGTTGCTGAATAACAAATAATAGAAAGAGGAAAAGAAAGTGGTGATTTTGTTGTTGCTTGGGAGTATTTGAATTATGTTAGTATAGCTTCACTAATATTTTATTTTAATTAAAGGGCTCTGCAGGGATTTAGAACTTGACCTGCATATAGTTGGCCGATTTTCAAGAAACAGAATAAGATGGAATCAAAACATGTCTGATCCCAATAACGGCTTCAGGGCTTCAGGTGTAGATAGTGGATATCTGGGCCAAGACTCTGTCTTCTGTTTGCTGTACTTTGTTTACAGTCCAACAGGTCAACATGAGTAAACGTGGCACAAAAACACAAACAGTGATACTTTTTGTAGGAGTTTCAGGTCCAGGCCACATTTTTGTTCATCTCTATTAACAGCTGAAAATGAATGCAGATAGATTAAAAAGCAAGCAGCTGATGCATTTCGGTCAATCTGTTCCCCCTGTTCCACACAAACTGGAAACTGAAACCAGAAGACCTATGGCCCCAAAATCGTGTCCAAAATAGAAATAATCAATAGAGATAGGGGTCAAAAGTAAAGCAAAAAAACATTTAACTATGGCTCAACCCCAAAAGCACTTAATCCTACATTTCCCATGAATCAACTCAACAGTCATGTCTTTCAAAGTCCTGCCCCCAGTTTGGAAATCAGGCTTTCTACAAAAACGGTGGTGCTCCTCATCCACGCCGAAGACATCATGATGATATATCAAGAAACTTCTCATATATGTATAATTTATATTTATACAACCACATACCTGAAACTATGCATCCATTTCAATTCATTAGTAAATTCATTACTTTTCATTACCTCTTTATCTTTATGTCTCTGCAGCTGGTGCCGTTTCAATATCAAACTGATTTATTTCACCTTTTATCTTCAAATATCTTTTACATTTTCTGTTCCTGACTCATAATAAAGGCAGAATGATTTCACATTTTAAGGAATGGCAAACTTTGACATCTTCGTTCAGTCGTGATGAACATGAAATATCCAATCGGCTGCTGTGATGAACTCTAAACCAGCGAAAAATGAGGATGATTCTGATAATGTGATGTGGTAATGATAATCTCGCACCAGAAGTCAAAGATCACACAGTAGAAATCGAATTCACTGTCACTGTCACCATTACACCAGTAATAAAGACGGATCTAACCTCTGACATTCTTCCCTCTCCTGCTGTCGCTCATTACAGAACAAATGTCCAATGTACAAGGCGGTTCGTCCTTTGCTTCTTTGCGATTTGAACACCCACTTACTTCTCCGGTCCTGACCTTTTCCCGTCCGCAGAAATCGGATGCACGTCTCCACCATGTACGAGCACTGCATTCGGATGAGGCATCTCTCCCAGGAGTTCGTGCTGCTGCAGATCACTCAGGAGGAGTTCCTGTGCATGAAGGCCCTGCTCCTCTTCAGCATTAGTAAGAGCCGTCCTGTGTAGCGAGCACGGCAGCAAAGTCAGAGGTTTGTCGAACGTGAAGCCTGAACTGTTTCTGTTTCTCACCAGTTCCAGTCGAGGGTCTGAAGAGTCAGAAGTACTTTGACGAGCTGCGTCTCACCTACATCAACGAACTCGATCGGCTCATCAGCTGTCGAATGACGACCAATTGTTCTCAGAGGTTCTACCAGCTCACCCGACTGCTGGACTCTCTCCAGATGGTGAGACAACACTGCTTCCTATAATCTCCGGTTAATTGTTGTTACACGTGCACACGTTTTCCGTCCTCATGCTGTTGCATTTTACCAAATGAGAAGGTCAGGGAAAACAACTTCAATTTAGGAGTTTAATTTGCCTAAAACATTTCTCGGTGAAGCGTGCAATTAAATCCTGTTATTTTTAAAAGCAGGTGGAAAAAAATGCTGCGTTCATGTTCGTACATGCAGAATGTGATTAAAATCTGTTGTTTTATTCGAGGGAAGAGCACTCGTTTCGTGTGTGTTATGTTTTCTAGACTCATGCTTTCTGAGTCATAGTCAAACATGTGCCTGTTGTGAGTGTAATTAAAATGATGTCATCTCTTTGTCTTTCCTCTCGGTTTCAGACGGTAAAGAAGCTCCATCAGTTTACATTTGACCTTTTCGTCCAGGCTCAGTCACTCCCCACCCAGGTCAGCTTTCCAGAGATGATCGGAGAAATAATATCAGTTCATGTACCACGGATCCTGGCAGGTTTGGCAAAGCCCATCTTGTTTCACCAGTAGACAGATTTTTTTTATATAAAAAAAATGACTACTCTGCTCTGCTGCCTCCATAAACTTTAACCAAGGCTTTGCACTGTTTCCCTCCATGTCCCACCTAATAGCGCCAAGCTCTGTCCCATAATCATCAGTTTTATTGCTCAATGTTTTGTTTTTTTTTCCTTTTAGCCATAATTGAGATTGTTTGCTCTGAACTGATAAAGCTTTTATCTGCAGAGCTGCGAGGCATCAACCTGTTGACAGCTCTGCTCTTTCTGAGTGGAGGGTTTGATTTATTCTGCTCGGCCAGAGACGCTACTTTACATATGCAGCAAGTCTGTAAATCATAGAAGTAGCAGGGTTAAAAAGATCAGGTTTTGCATGTGACCTTCATTATACCAACACTTGAGGAGGTACACATAAATATTAAAAAACAAGCAAACGAAAGATGGCCCACAGAGCAGGAGAGAAATGGATCACCGTAATAAACAGACACTTGTTCACCAAAATCTGTTTTTATAAATGCTGCCTTCAGGTGCCGTGTGTGAAATAGAAAGTGCTAAATACAACTTGTAAGGAATGTAAGAGGCTAAAATTTGAAATGTACAGGTTTAAGATTTCGTTTTTATCATTCGCAAAATTTAACCTGAAGACATTTTTTTTAATTAAACTTCCTAATACATGCACAAGATCCTGAAATCCCAGTGTGGCAATAAAAGGTGTTCATAAACTGTGTTGAATAAGTCATCACTGAAAAACACTCATTTGATGTTGTTACAATACTTAACGTAGAGTAAATGTAAAACATTAGATGTTTCAAATCCAATAGTAAATTGTGATATTACATCACTGTTACTAAGCCTTTAGCGCTCACTTGGTTCTCAATGAGGCGCAGGAAATTATCACTCAGTTGTATTTACCACCTGCTAGGTTTGGCACTACAGTATTTCTGATGGCAGTGGCAGCTGTAATTTATTTATATTTTTAATGTTTGACCTGTTGTAAATAAGAGTATATATCTGCCAGATTGTGCTCATGCATTGGTTAAAAATGAGAATTTAATAAATCACAATTACAATAAAGTCAAAGACTACTTTACCTTTTCTTTAAGAAAATGGGGGAGAAGATGACAGGTCATATCAGATTGTAGAACAGGTGGCAGCCATACAACCAAAACTCAACATTAAGCATTTGAAACATTAAAGACGCGTCACTATTCTAAAATCAAATATCCTACATCGTTTCTTATAAGATAGAGCAAAGTGTCGAATTTGAACCAAGCCACAAAAGAAACAGTTAAACTAAATTGAATACACAATCTTAGTCCTGTACGTATGGCAGAATTGACGGGAAACACACACTTCACTCACACATGTTGTCTTCAAACAGTCAGTCTCTCTGAGCCAGAACAATATGGACATCTTGAGAAGACACTTCAGGTTGACAGTCATTCTGCATTTCAAACCTTTTCCCGTCCAGTTGAAATGTTTTCTCCTGGATCGGCCCCCTGATCCAGATTTGCATCAAAATGTAATGGGCTCTTCATTGACACATATCACATCCTTCTACCAATGTTTGTGGAAATCCGTTGAGTAATGTTTGCGCAATCTTGCTTAAAAACAAACAAATGAACCAACAAACAAACAGACAGGGGAGAAAGAAGGTAAAATAAGTTGTTAAGAAGTTTTGATATTACATTTCACTGCACAGCTTCAAAGTTCATTCATACATGAAAATTAGATGACATTTCAATCAAAAGGCAACATGAATTATTTTTTGTTTAGTGATAATAAACAACATTTCTTACCAAAACTTAACAGAGTCTTAACAACCAATCAAACCGTTTACACTACGAGTCACATTCACCTATTTACATCCATCCATAAGGTGATTCTATATATGTGGCACAGCCGCCAGATTGACCCCCCATCAGATTATTTTTACATTTACCATAAACTACGTTAAAGAAAAGAAAGGAAGCCCTTCAGTCACTTACCATTGTTCCTCCCAGACAACACGGTGTTGACAGCATCATGCAGACAAACACTGGTGCCAGAGAACTCAGATTATTGCAGTGATGTTCCAACAGGACAATAGATATAAACTCACAGCCACCTTAAAACTGGAAGGCCCTGAGATGTCAAATGTGGAAATCCATGACTGCGGTTGCAAAACCTCACAGATAAAATCCAAGACAAGAAACCCCAGTGGAATGCTTTGAAGATAACCCGAACAAAGACACTGGAGAGGAGCTGATGAGAAGTGTCACCATTGATCCAGTTGAACACATTCATCAGGTTTTTCCTGAATCAAGCTGGTAAAACACTTTGTACATATGTCCATACACTCTTTGTGCAGTGAGTGTAACTAAGACTGAATCCTTTCAGTAAAAGAGTCTGAATCCAGCTGCTGCGTGTTTATGACAATCCAACACATACAAAATCTAACGAAAAACTTCTGTGGCTTCTTCTGCCTTGTCCAATAATTTTCAACAATGTTTTATTACTCTGTATATCCAACACTTTTTTTAAAGACAGTTTCTTTTACACGCCTGTAGATGCATGCACCAAGTGTATATCTGTCTGTGTAACGTCTAGCTTTACACAAAGCACTGCTCAGACATCCATGTGTTCCTCCAGTTACCTGTTTGTGTTCTATACTATCTGACAGCTGTCCCCTGCATTGAACGATGGCGACACTATCAAGAGGCATGAAAAATGTGTTGTACAGTGCACGGTGATAAGATGACAGTTTTCATCCATTGACGTTAGTGAAGCTTGTACTTAACTTCATCCGCACAGGTCCTCATGTCTTTTTCTATTAAAATTTGCTATGTGAAAAGGAAGGGGTGGGGGGAGGTGAGGCGATCTAGTCGCTACGGACAAGTATAGTTCATGCATGAGCCTTGACCCGAATGCACCTACTAATTATAGCCCTGAAACTTGATAAAGACGTGTCTCCTGTCAGTTGAGACACTCTAGACAGACATGTGATTAAGACAGGAACCCAGATAAAATATTATTCCTGTGCAAAAGCACTAATCTGATTTCGAGCATTTGTATTTTAAATAAGCGGAAAATGCTTAAGTTTTAATCAAAGGATAAAATCCAGAAACCGATATTCTTCAAGCCTTTCTACATTTCCTGAATGCACTATGTTGTACGACTGTTCTTAACAGTTACACTTTGTTTCTCTTTAATCTTGATAATAACACTGTTCTAAATAATGCAGTAGTCTGTTTCTATTAATCCTGTATAGCTTTATTATGCATTAGACAGGGTGGAATCTGAAGGCATTACCAGTGCTGGTGCCTCGCGCATCTCAATGAGCCACATACTCTCGATAACCCTGGGTTTTTTTTTCAAATATTGAAACGACTGAATCACAGTAGGCTGTGTTTTGTTGTATGTCAATGGACAGTAGCTGGTATGTGCCCGGTGTACTGCATATGAAGCTCATTCTTTGTACATGAAACAGTAACTGTATATATTGATTTGTTTATCGTCCGTTTTGGTGTGTGGACACTTGACTTTTACAGTCATCTCTTGTATGATTTATACCTTTTGTGACCTGCTGTGTGTTTTTCCAATTTGTGTATTTTTCAAAAAGATGTAAAGCTGCATAATCTTTTAAAAGCAATTAAAAAATACTTCTGACTCTAAAGATGTTTGTTTTGAATTTCTAGTAGTGAAGTATTGAGGTTTGTCATTTCCACAACCAAAACAGTAATGAGAAATAAGCTCTGAGGCTTAACTTTCATTTCAATCTAATAGTTAATAGTTGGATTGCAACATAAACTGCTCAGTAGCAGCGGAGAGGGAGAATTAAAGCTGTGAATATGTTATAACATTCCGGCCTCTCCAAAGACCAACACCACTTTGTAAACAAGCTGTTTTAATCATGCTGGAGTAATAGTCAGTTACCAATGAGGAAAATTTGGTAGCATGGTGCCATAAATGGAAAAAATAGAGGGGCGATTTAACAAGATTCAGGTGGTAGTACATTCACAAACCAGTGGGATACATTAGCAATAAATACAGCTTGGATGCAGGTTTGAAGAGCCAGTAAACAGTGAGTCTGCTTCACTGAGAACACACCTACTTTTGGTCTTGTGTGAGCATGTTTGCTTGTGTGTGAGAGTCCTTGGCCGCATGTTAATTTACCAAAGCTCAACATAATTATGAATTGGCCTGAAATCAGCAGGGGAATTTCCACCTGACCCTGATGTGGGCCAACCACCCGCCGCTGCAGAGGATGGTACAGTCACAGTAGCTGTGAGAAACCTCGAGGCAGTGAAATAGGCAGAGGTGGGGAGGACTGGCTCGGGCTGGCAGCGGAGGATGGAATGTGGTCGGAGGAGTGGATGACAAAATAAATACAATGTCTACAACAGGCTTTTTATTCAGATAACTGCTGAGTGCATAATGCTGAGAGGGGTTTTCTACTTCTCTTTCATTACCAATATTGTAGGTAGAAAAGTTCATGCCATAATTTTTTAACTTAACTGCTATTTGGATTATATTTTGCTTCTGCATGTTTGACCTGTTGAAACAGGATATTAGTATGGGAGTGAATGAAGGTCAAACCACATGGAGCCACAAGATCAAATACGCTCCTAAAAAGCAGGAGGGACAAAGATGAAAGAAGATCACAGTCAAAGTCAGAGGCTCTGAGGCTTCTTCAAGTATTCAACACATGGAGGGAGGGATGTGAAAAATGAATAACAATCCATCCACTGTCAGAGAATGCAGTACCAGATGTCACTGAGATTGCTCCTGTATGAATGAAACCAAATCAAGGCTTGTTTAATAGTTTTAAGATGCACCCTGATTTGTTCACCTATGTCACAACTCTGCACACTGTTCTTGCACTTTGTTCAAAAGCTTGAATACAAACTAAACGCAACTAACAACTTTAGGGTTAGGGTTAGGGGTCATCAGAGTCATCAGACAGTAACACAGAAGTGCACGGAAATACACAGTGGTCAAGGGAAGAGCGTGTTGTTTTCATTTTTTTATTGTTTTGGAAACCAGAGAGCAAACAGAATTTTCCATTTGGGTTCACCCAAAAAATTATGCAAGTGTAAAACGAACATTTCCATGTTAAGAACAAAACAAAGAAAATGGAGTGTTATTTATATTGTAACAGTTTGTATCAGTTTTGAAGACAATTTTGTATTCAATACAATTTTTAACTGCAATTAAGAATGGACAACATGACTGCCCCCCAAAAGTGAAGCCAAGGCGTCTTGATCCTGCCCTGGTGGCTTACTGCAGTATTGGGAATAAATCCTGTCTCCTCTATGTTTGTGGATGGGACATAGATTAAACAAAAAATTCGAAGTACGTGTCAAATAATTTTTTTTATCAAAGTGGTCTTTTTGACAGTTTTTAATCACACTGATGTTTCTGCAAGTGCTTATTTTTTCAGTAAGTTTTGTTTTAATTAGTTATTTGATTCTATAAAAACGGGGTGAAATGTCATGATTGACATGAGACTGACTCGAGCGCATGTGTCGGCAGGACCTCGCTGCTGTGGCTCCATCCGCCGATTACTACTACCCAGGCTCCAAATATGCAAGATGAGGGCTTTCGTATCCTGGATATTTTAACTTAATTTCTGTATAGAGCGTGAAAGTTGATTTTGACCTGCTTTCAGATCCCAACAATACATTTTTGGTGCAACAAGTTCCAGCAAACATCACCTCTTCAAATTAAAAAATCTAAGACAACTCTGTAAAACCTGACCTACCTACAAGAGTAAGACATGACTGATATCATGGTGAGAAAGTGAGGGAATGAGAACTTGAGGTTTTAAACTAACACTAGCATTATATGTACACTTAAACTACACTGACTTTAATACACAAGACACTTTTTAGCAAATACTTTTCTAATGCCTTTTTAAAAGTGCTTTATTTCGGAGTGACAAGCTCCGTCTCCGCTGAGATAATTAATATTAAAATGTTCCTTTTTGTAATGGACTGATTAAAATAGCTTTTATAGTCATAACTCCATTGTGAGAAGTAGCTTAAGATGAATTCAATTGTCCAGTTCCATGACAAACATTTAAATCTTCTCAGATTTCTTTTTGAAATCCTCGTTTGTTTAAATACTGACATAAAATCTTCAACTGTTCTCTCTCTAAACAGAGTTTGTCTCAATTGCTTTGCATAGCCACAATATCTATAGGTAAATATTAAGACCTATATGCCACATTTCAGTATTTTTGATTTAACTGATTTGAGCCAGTTTGAATTAATTAGTCTTCTTTGGGACAGCTATTTCACACTGCTGAAAACAAATGTTAAAAATAAGGATGAGTCATAGCCCATTAAAATAGTTAGTTCCCACATATAAAAGTTTCATTTGAACAGTTAAACACTGTAAAACGACAGAACATTGTGACATTATCAGTGTTGTCTGATGTGGAAGGCAAAAGAAATACATTTACTTCATTCTAATTTTCAAACACTGACAAAGTTTCCGTAGAAGCTCATTCAAATGCTCAGTTTACTTTTGTGTCGCCTCACAACAGGATTCTTATCATCGAGTCCAGGCGCGTCGAGAGTCACTACCTCAATTTAACTGCCGAGATCAAAATCGACTGAATTCATCTGCGGCGACTCCCTCCAGCTCAGTGAGCTCCGAACGGCACACGAAGAGGTCATGCGACGCGGTCGACATCTCCTCAACTTCAATTCTGAGGATATAACACAAAGAAAATACGTCTTACATAAATTTAAATACATGAGTGCACATTTAAGTTCCAGTTTTTGTATACCAATATGGTGAGGGAATTTAGGAACTCTCACCTCTTTCTTTACATTTGTCGCTGTTGATGGTGACGGAGAGGTCGGTGGACTGAATTAGAAGTGAAAAGAAACACAAACAAACAAATAAATCAGTTTAAAAACATATTTATGGTGGTGATACTGTATTTGCATGTTGGTATTGTAGTGTGTATAAACCAACACACAACAGTCCTTTTAAAAAGTACCAATTCTGTGGGACAACAATCACTAAAGCCACAATCAGCAGAGGTCACAGCCTCCTTCTTTTGGACACATTCATGCAAACTGGATCCAACACTGACAAAAGACATTAAAATAAACAAAGAGCTAAACTATCTTTGATAAAACTTCCACAAAACCCTCCCACTCCCGATTTACAGTCTCCCTCTCTGAACTTGTTTTGTGTCGGACGTGTCTGGTGCCATTATTACATCATCAGTAGCATCAGCCAAATTGGGAGAGGCCTAATGTGCAACCACTCAGTGTCTGTGTATATGCGTGTGTGCGTAGGTATTTTATTTAGAAAAAACGTGGAAAAATAATCCAAGAGTGGAGGAGGAATAAAAAGAGCAGACATTTCACAAGCGTGTGAGGGAAGAGCTACGGCTGGAGTGCTGCACATCTGTCTGAGCAGGAAGCACAAACAGTCATAAGCACAAAACATTTTTTATAATGTGGAGTTAACTCTTTAGAATGATATTATTCATTCACTTGATATGGCTATTACCAATTATGCCATACTAATCATTAACGACTATTATACACACATATCTAATGGGTTTAATATTAAACAAGAGCATAGCAAAATAAATGTTTTTTACATACCTGCCTACTTTCCTGGAGGCATTCTCAAAAAACTTAGTTTTAGAGGCAACGCTGCAGAAAAAGAAGAAAACTGACTCATTAGTGTTGTAGATAAACATATGATTCATCTTGTGTTTCAAACATTTGTGATCCAACAGTCAGCTTTGCTTTTTTTATGCCCACCAGTTTTGTGGGTTTGACATTTGTGTGATGCTTCTCTACAGGAAATGATTCCTTTTTAATCAAAACAGCAGCTCTGACAGTGGAGTATTTATTGTACACTTCTGCATTTTCATACCTAACAGAATGCAAAAATAAGTGGCCGCAGGCTTTTGTATCAGAGAGGAGCACTTACTAGGATACGGCCGAGCTCTCGCTGCTGGCTGCAGTTTGGGGCTTTTGTGCAGCGGGCAGTCTGGAGGGGGGCTCAGGAGGCCTCACTGGGGGTCTGCAAATGGCATGTTTCTCTGCGGACTTCGTTCTGGTCAGACCATCAGAATCTCCTGAAAAACAAAGACAATGCTCAAGCTTCATGTGATGATGCACGGTCACATGCAGAAATTTGAGAATTAAACCTCACTAGGTTCAACAGATTCTCTGTCTGCCGTTTGGTGCAGATCAGGTAGTATCGAGGGTGATTACAGCCTTTTTTCTGAAATCGTCTGAGATCTGTTGCTGCTGCTGGAAACGTGTGTGTGTGGGCGTTTCTTTTCAGGCTGTAAAGCCACAGGAGTGAGCTGAACATGCTCACTGCTTCAGCATTCCCTTTCAGTGATACGCTACTGACCTAAAAGAGAGCTGAAGTCTACAACACTTATTTACTCTCCGAGATATTTAACATAACAATTAACTAGTCCCTGAGAAATGAACAGAAATGTAGAAAAAGGCCATATCTCGCTATGCTTAAGAGATAAGATAAGATAAGAGAAAAATTATCCTGGATCCGCCCCTGATCCTGATCCACACTCAATTTAATGGGCTCATCCCTGACCCATATTTTAAGTGTAATCTTGCTTACAAACCAACCAACAAACAAATGGACATGGGTGAAAATATAACCTCCCTGGCAGAGATAATGAGCAAAGACTTTGGATCTGCAACGTAACAGTGACTGATTGATCATCCACCACAAACTCTCACATATGCTTCCACATTCTGTAGATGATCTCCTTCCTAGTGACACTGTTTGGGTGAAATAAAATGAAGCTAAAAGTCTTTATTCGTTTAGAAACCATCTAAACCAATTAAAGAATCAACTACTTTCTCATTTGTTGAGCAAAGACCGGAACAGCTGGACGTGTTTTAGTTTTAACCACGACTAAAACAACAAACCGCAACAATCAATTACAAATCGTTGGGAAAAAAAAAGAAAATTGGATTTTGGATGGCAAAATGCATTGATGAAACGAGAATGACTCAATTATGTTGAATTTGACCAACAAATCACACATACAAATTATTTAATTATGGAAAGCTATTGTGATTTGATTTATATGTGGGGGAACTCATTTGCATATAAGCGAGTAAGCTTTAAGACATTTTCAGCCAGCCAGCCAGCCAGCCAGCCAGCCAGCCAGCCAGCCAGCCAGCCAGCCAGCCAGCCAGCCAGCCAGCCACACACACACACACACACACACACACACACACACACACACACACACACACACACACACACACACACACACACACACACACACACACACACACACACACACACACACACACACACACACACACACACACACACACACACACACACACACACACACACCTTCTCTGTTGGCTGACGTGCCCTTCGGAGGTGGTCTCCTGCTCTGGAAAGAAGGTACTCGGCTCACATAGACTCCAGATTCCCCGTTTGCTGCAGAGGAGGAATCAGGCCTTTGCCTCGTATCGTCTACCTTCCCAACGTCAGAGTCCGGGGGTCTGTCGGGGCGGTTCGATGGCCTGGGCATCAGCGGCACTCTCGGAGGAGGGTCTTTTGGCATCATTGGAGCACAGCTTGCAGGTTTTGTCCGTTGGAGGGGGACGGGGCTCACAGTGACGTCCGCTGCGGAACTGATCTCCTGACCATCTGTTACAAAGAAACCACATAACAATTATGCAAGGCTGCGACTGTTTGTAGTGGAGCTCAACATAGAGACAAGTAATGAATATGTCTGTCAATGTGCAAGATTAAAAGATGGGAAAAAAAGCATAAAAGATCACATACAATACCATGTGATCTGGTGATACAACTACTGAGCTAGCACATCACTGATTTAAGATGACACCGAAATTATTGGTTAAAGAATTCCACACTCGCACACCAAGCTTTGGATTGATCATACAGAGGTGGTTATTTGGCTAAACCAAGAGTAAGTAAAGAAGAGTTAAATATCACACAACACTGGGAGGACAAGCTGCAGGTGCTGCACATTTCTCTGCCACAGTGTATGAGATGATGGAGTCACACCCACTTAAAGAGCAGTTCAAACCCAAGGAAAATTACATGATTTAGTCAGAGGCATTTCAATAAAAGACTAATAAAATGTAGAGAAGATAAGTTTATTTGAAAAAAATAAAACCACATGAGATTTTTAACTATCAACAATCAAGGGTATAAAAAGAAAAAAAAAACAAAGAGAAAATAAGTAGATTTTAGTTTGACAGGCAGATGAAAAACTTTGTTATGAAAATATGTAATAACTGTATGGAGTATGTTATGGAAAGTAAAGCACAGTTTTCTCTATACTCCAGAAGAAATGACCCTGCAGTAATCTAATGTATGTTCAGCACAGACAGAATGAGATAATGATGAGGATGACAGCGACAATCAGGCCCCGAGGAAGGAGGCTAATAATTACTCTCAGTGTTCTGGTAGTTGTCGTGACTAAGCGGTTGATAAACACGAGGTGGCCGCTTGGAGATTGTGATGGGCTGCCGCTTTCTCGGGGTGATCCGCGGAGGAGGGACAGGCGGGGCGGTGCTGTCCTCTGGCGTATTACTGAAGATCTGTAATCACAAGAGAAAAGAGGTTACAGTAACACTTGGGTTCAGCAGCTTGTGTTTCAGACACATGCAGCCTATAATGCTGTGAAATAAACGAAATGATGTTTTAAAGATAAAAAGATTGAAACCGTACCTTTTTGTAGTCCTCTATCAGGATCTCAACGACAATGTTTTGGAACTTGATATCCAACATGGCCGCGACAGTCTCCTCCTTCGCCCTCATCAGCGTGGGTCCAAAGATGACGGCCATGTTAGAAGGGGTCATGAGGTTTTCATCGCTGTGGCTGCACACACTGTCAAAAAATATAAAGCCGGGCTGGATAAAATGTAACTAAGCTGTTGGCCCAGTTAGTGACACATTAACTCAGAGGACCTCTGCGATTGGTAGAAACAGTAAATGACAACAAAGCCCGGTGACGGCACTCACGTCACCAAGTGTTTGATTAGCATCTCCAGCATCTCACGATTCTTCTCCGGTACTTTGTGGGTAAGAGAATGAATCTCACTCAGTCGAAAGTCCAGATTATCTGACTCTGTGACAAAGAAAACACAAAGTTTATAAAAGGATGAACCTTGAATGTGTGAAGATAAATATGTAAATAAATGATACAAATACACATATAAACATGAGGGAGGATGCAGACATCCACTGTAATGGAACTAGACTAACAAAACCAACTCTCCATAACAAAGTCAGGCCCCCATTCATTTAATGATGAGAATTTCCAGGAAACTGAAGCCACCGGTTGTGTAAAGGACCACCTGTAACATCACAGCGAAATGAGGCTGATGCTATTAAACTCACTGCCGTCTCTGTTTGACAGCGAAGTGGTGTGACAGACAAAAACAAACAGTGGGCTTAGATTTCCTTTAGTCACCACAGTGATATAATCCTGCCTGAGGACCTGCTGAACCTACAGTCTGCACAGCACTGACGCACTCTATCATACCTCAAGGCAGTGCTTACAGTTTTTAAGTGATACTTAAATTACGTTTTTTGAGCTGTGAACTAAATTATACAAGTGTTCTTTGGTGAAAAACATCAATTAATATCCTATTTTTTACCAAATTTATACAAGAATCTACATTTATGGCTCACTCAGTGTTTCAAACCCTCTTGGACCTTGCTGGGAGAGTCAACCGTTTGGGACGTCTCCACATTATGACATGTATACAAATTTGAAAATATTTACACACTCATTTCAAATCATTCTCATTTCCCTGCTGAAACTAAACCCCTAAAGCACTACACTGGCTGAAACTTCTGACTATGCTGACGGGCTAAATGGCTTCATATGACCTTTCTATCGTAAAAGTGTGTCTGCTGCTGCTCCTGGAGTCGTCGCTCATGGGGAGACAATGTGGATAACTTCGATATTGTGGGGTGGTGGGTGTGTGGTAGACATGTCTAAGCCCAGCCTCCCAGGGAGCGACATTTAACCCAAAACTAAAAAGAAGTTACAATTGCTGTTACAACAAGAGTAAAGAAGAATAACTGTCCAAACTATCTGAAAAGATTTTCTAAAATTCACACAAGGGAAAGTTTTTTCTCGGCATGAGTGCATAGCAAGCACTAACCTTCCTGACGTCTGTGACATCTAAACTGTTTTTAAGAGGAAGTAGTTGAACACATTTACACATTTACATAAGAAATTATATATTTTAGTGGTAGATCTACAGAAGCTCCAAGAGGAAAATTTATAGCAGGGGCAGAGATAGTGACAACCTCAGCTAATTTTAGCACTGGATCATTTCCAAAGCATGTCTTACTTGCAGCACGCATGAGGTCCGTGTGTCGACCGTAGGTCATCAGTGGTTCAGACAGACTCCTGCACATAAATAAATAAAGAAACATGAGAACACAGTGTGATACAACTCACCACATGAAACAGCTAAAATGTCTGGACTCACTTATTACACTATTATACTAGAAAGCGAAACCTCTGTCAAGGCCGCATTTGTTATTGTAATTATAGAAGACTGTTTGTTTTGTGCATCTTGATCTTAATCTGAAAATCTGAATATTAGATCTCTGTGCAGCAATGAAATCACCAAACCTTCAGGCAAGTTAGACTAATAACCAATTGTAACACATTTTTTAAATTATGATTAGATTTTATTCATTCATAATTAAATGCATCTTAATTATACAGAACAAATATTCAGCTTTGATCATTACAAAAATAAATTTAAACAAAATCTGTATAGTAAGAATGATATGGTGCATTTACATGTGTCAATATATAGAGAAACCCACCTGAGGTAAAACTTCAATGCACTCGTGATGGTTTTAACATCCAACTCGCTGCTGTGAAGGTCCACATCAGCTGGATTTATGGGGTCTGTGAAGGAGCAAATCAGAACAAACAAGTACCAAATATTTAACACGGTTTATACCATATCTTATGTAAACACTGAAAACCACCTGTGATCAGTAGCTTGATTTATAAAAGGCATTAGATTTGAGTGTGACACATGTTAGCTCTGATTAAATAATGATAACAGAAATGCAGCGTGGGGCCGAGAGCTAAAAGAATAGTTAAATCAGATTGTCAGAGTGGGAAAAGCACAGGAGTAAATAATCCAATGAATGAAAGCTGAATTCCATTTAGCTGCTTCCCTTTCAGGGTCCAGATGTTATTCATACTCACTACCTCCACCAAGGGGATTATTCACCCCTTTCCGATTGTTTGTTGTTTGGTTGGTTTGTTTGTCAGCAGGATTAAGCAAAAAATACTGGGCGAATTTCCACGTGGTGGAAGGATGTGGTTTAGGTCAGGGAAGAACTGACTTTTGCAAAAAAAAAAAGTGACGGATCAAGGATTTTTTTGACATTGTCACTTATTTGTAAGACAATCCATCTTGATTAAAAAAGGTACATTTAGGGAACTGATTTCTATGAGTGTGTGCAATTTGGTGCAGATCCAAATAAAATCTGGATTTAGCAGATTTAAATGTGGTTTCATAAGGCGACTGTTGGGCCTTGGCGGAGGTATGCCCAATGCCAGTTAATGTTGTTTGTGCATTTACTACTATGAAAAGTCAACATGTCTGTGTCCTATGGAGGAAAATCCCTAGATGTAAATCAAGGAACAGACGTTTAACCTGCAGTAAAAGCCAGCTCTGACATGTTAGCACCATCCAGAAGATATGCAGCAGCTTTACTGCTCATTTGGAGTCATGTTTGTGTCCATGGGATAAATCTTAGTCCAATCAGGGTTGTGTTGATCTCTTTAGCTGCTAAATGCTCCACTCTGTTCACCAGCCAACCGTAACTTTGTCTACATTAGGATGATGAGCAACAAGTGCACAGTGGAATTTGTAGAGCTTTCATTTCTCTACAAACAGCAGCTAGCAGTCAAAAATGATACAACCAGAAAGATCCGCTACTTGTAAGTTGTGAGCCGGGAAGTCATGAGAGAGGCTGTAAAGCTTTTCAGAGCTAGAAGGCACATGGAGTAGAGTCACAGTTCCCTGTTGCTCTGTAACTGCAAATGACCCCTTTCCAATTAGGCATAGCTTTTTCATGCATTCTTATTTTAAATATATATTATTTACAACCACTTGAAGAGTCAAAGCCCCTCCAGAGCAGGCAAACTGAGAGCGAGCGTCCGGCCCCCTTGTCAATTTTACATCCAAAGTTCACAAAAAGCTGCAGAACCCGTTACGTTGCAGAGTCAGGTAGAGGAGCCAGTCGAGTGGATGGACTGATGTAGCACATGTTCACAGGCTTATTTCCTTACCAAAGAAGGTATTTAAGAGCTTCTGCACTTGGATGTTGCTGCCAACTGTTCGGTACACTCCTTCTTGTGTCACTCCTGGAAAGAGGAGAGGAGAAGGGGGGAGGTAAGAAAAAAAAAAAGGGAGTGTAATCTGGACAAAAACCGAGTTGTGGAAATGTACCACATGCTTCTTTTCAGAGTCTGCATGAGCCTGAATTGAGATACAGATGTTCTTTCCTGATTATCAACGCTTCATTTCACTATTTGGTTTGACACCAAACAATGATCCAACCCTTGGATCGTGTGTCAAATTACATGATCATGGTTTGAGCACTAAATTCAATTCACTGCAAGATGAATACCAGTGATGGAAAAACATATTGTGACTGTAAAATTATGAAGCCACATTTGCCTTCGTGATAGAGTTGAAATATTCAGTTTGTAGCATACACTGAGAAAATGCCTGAAATAATGGGAAGGATCATTATTTAAAAAAAACAAAAAAAACAGAGAAACAAATCTTCAAGGACCGTCTCATAATGAGCAAAGGATACAGATATGATGATTCAAAAATCTGACCAATATTAAATAGACTGTATTCCAGATATTTAGACATCTACAAGTGGATTGAGGGGATGTTTTGTTCCTGAGAGCAGCCTGCAGGATTGGCATCAAAATCTATGACTCAACTACGCCCCCTTAAGGGAATAGAGGCAAACTAAGTGAGCGCCATGCTGCAGGGAAGTCTCTAATAGGAACCATTACCTTTTGATTCAATATAGTTGATGCACTTTCGCACAAATTTGAATCCAGTTTCATTCAGCTCCACTGTGACATAAACAAAGACAAACAAAATTAGCAAAGAGGGGCTCTCCAATATATATTATTCAGAATATTTCAGTGACATCAGATGTAAACTAAAGACATGAGACATCACCGTGTCTGTCTTCATCAACTCATCTTCAGACTGAGGAAAAACAACTTACTTTCAGCTTGATTGTGAATTGGGGAGTGATAGATCTGAAATGAAAAAAAATGCAAAAAGGAAAGTGAAGAATGTGGAGCATGTGGAAAAATCCACCAGAGCCTGACTGATGTATGAGACTTGATGGTGATACAAGAGCACAAAACTGCCTCCAGGACACAGTGAAAGATTCCAGGATAAGTGAGGGGAACGATTTTCAGATTATGTCAAATTTTAAGAGCAGACTTAAATAACATTTAAATAATAATAATGCAAAAAGAAAGGAAATGGAATGAGTGTGTTAAGTAAAATAAGAAAATAATTCCTGCATGGAAAACAAACAAACAAATGCAAAGTGACCAAATGCATAGTCTGTTACACATCTGTCAAGTTTTATTAATATTTTATATAAACGTTTGATCCAACTCTACCCCAAATAACTTTTTGTTCTCCTCCACCAATGAAGGTCAGAGGTCAGGGACAGCTACAGGGCAGCTGCAGACCCCACTTCAGTTGAGGAGTGAAGAACCACTGCTTATTCTCAGTTTAAAGCTTAAAATAATTTGACTGTGTACTAAAGCAAGGCAAGTTTGTTTGTACAGCACATTTCAACAACAAGGCAATTCAAAGTGCAGAGTGCAAACGTTACCTGACGTTACGTCTGTAAGTGTTTCGCTTTAGGACTGAAAAATCAGAAATTACTGTCTCTATCCAGAGTTTGAATGACTTTGTTATCCCCTGAATTGAAACCACAGTTTGGAGAGGCACTTGCTCTTTGTCCTGCACTTTAATGCCAAACAGTTTAAAAAAACAATTACTGGAAATTGAAGTGAATCTGAAGTGCAGAATTACATTTGGCATTTTGGCACATGGGCTCATGCATGTCAACCCTTTCCTGGTCTGGAGATGTGACAAATTTCAAAACAGACTTGTGGCCTGTAATGGATGAGCTGACTGCCCGCTTTCAGGAGGGTTTCTGCTTCCACAGCTCCTGGGGATATTTGTACGGGCACAGAACCTCTAACGTTATGGCCAAAGTTTGTCTACAAGGGCGCGTGTAAAAGTTATTTTCAATATCGAATGAGCTGCAGATCATTTCCCTGATAAGTGGTTTGGTTCATGAAATCTAAAAAAAACAACTGTGGTCAGCAATATTTAGCTGACAAGCAGCAATGACTTCACTGATGATCATTTGAGAAGCTGAAACATGTGAAGATAACATTCTTTAAATAACTTTATGACTTTTTATTAATGTAAATCAATCTTTCCAAACTAATTATTTTCACCACAATTGTCTTCTCCGTGTACCATGACTGGGACATAAATAAAACACCTATAATAAAAACCTTTAAATAAACTCTAATGGCTCCCAGTAGAGTGCATGCCCTGCAGTCCCCTTAAAGTTATTATGAAATGTTCATCATATGCAGAAGTCATTGAGGAAGTTGCACAGGAAGAGGGCACTGAAAAGTGTACCTTCAGTTATTTTCACATCCTCTGACAGTGACTGTTTATGTGTTTGTATGTCCACACCTCACACGACATCCACCATCAAACCGTCTGATACTAAAGAGACCTGACAGAGCACCACCGAAAGCAAAACAGTGTTTCGAACTGATATTCAAGAATTAACACATGATTTCAAACTGTGAATTACGACAAGCCAGGAGCCATCCTTTAGCCACACACTGATGAACTAATGAGCCATAATGACATCACTCACGCCTATATCCTGAAGCACTTAACAGATTTCAAACATGAGCTGTGACTTGTCTTTCACAATAGTTTAATAATCAATTAATATGCTCAACTTAATTTGTTTCTCTATCATTTGTTCCAGTTTTTCTCTCCAGGGTTTAATTGATTTGTCTTGTGAAGATAGAACACAGTTAATTAGGTGTGATCCAATCAGGGAGCTGTAAATGATGCATTTCAATAATAATAACAATTGTAGCCTCTAACAAAAGAAGTTGTGATTACAGATTTAACTATCTGCCAACATCTAGGGAGATTTTATCCCCAAAAAAAGAAATCAATACAGTTTGGATAGACTCTGACATGCTTTGGAATCCTAAACTGATGTTGGGGGTTGAATTTGTGAGCCCAGTCGCTGCATTGCTTTTCAGTATTTTGACGGCAAAGCACAAAAAAATATCCTAAATATAAGAATAAATGAGATGAGAAATAACTCACAGGCTCTTTTCCATCCATGGCCTCCATCCACATCTTCCTGTCCCCCTCGGACAGAGCCTGGAAAGTAACGGGCGTGTTTCTATGGAAACGGTAACAGAAATGCCATGAAGGAGACAAAGGTTGCAGTGAAATCTTTCAGTCACAGGAAGCACAGCTACAGTCCCTAACATCAGTGAATAGTGCTCTCCCATCTGTCAAGCTTGTGCGTGTCATGAATCACACACACGTTTTAGAGGGTGGACAAAATAACGAGAACACAGCAGAAAGGACTGAGTACGTGTTTGAAGTAAGTGATCATGTTCTGTGTGGTGCTGATGGAAGCAGGAGATAAATAAGACATAGCATGAAGAGATGATGAAAATCCACTGATGCAATCTGTCGACAAGTGAAAGCAACAAAATCAGGAGCCAAATTTTACAGCTTGTAGGCGACTGAATCAATTGTTAACGAAAATAACTGCGGGTTTAAAGCTATTTCTGCCAACCTGTAATTATGAACACACAATTAAAAACCTTTTACGAAGTTTTATAAGTAACTTTTCTGTCATGTATTAGTGCGTGCAAACGTGAATTGAGATAATTTGATGGATTTGTGTCGCTAAAGACTGAAGACGGTGATGGGGCTTCAAAACACACTTTTACTGCATGAATTATTTTTTCCTACTAATTATGTTTCTTGTGTCCTTTTCCTTTTGTTGTGTAATTTGATCTGCCGTCTTAGATTTTAGATAACATTTGCCCATAATAACATTTAATGTTTTATTTTACTTGTTTTTGTTTGTCCTCTTTGGGTTAGGGGTTAGAGGGGTATGCAAAGTAAAATACATCACTGTTCATTCTTGTCTTCTGGGGTCAAAGGTCAAGGTCAGATATGATCTTCTACACTAGACACCTTGAGTTTATCAAGCAGCCGTCTAGTCATTATGTTGTTCAGATTCACACGCAAATCAGTTGCTCCACATTCAGACACTTTGCAAGCTCTTAATGCATAATTCAAGCAGCTTTTAAACCATTTAAAACACCCCGCTGACACTACAACTATCTCCACAGACACAAAGAAGTGTCTATTAAAATGCATTTAGTACTGAATGGCCCGCTTATACAAATATGAGCTGTTCTTTCCCCCTGAAATCACTGGGTTTGCCATCTGTTTGCAGAATGTGCCTGTTGCTTAGGGATTGTTTGGGCTACGGTCCATTTATCCCTCACACTCTGTCCTTGGAAACCACCTGTTCACCCCGTCGCCCCAACCTGTTTATCCCACAGGGCTTTCCTATTGCCTCATCTCACACTCTGTCAAATTTGTGTTTTGTGCTAACCTCTCGATAGTTTCCACGTCGAAGCAAAAGCGCTTGTCTATGGACTCTGTCTTCCGGCGAATGCAAGACTTCAATGTCAGCTGCGTGGGGCCCTGCAGGGAAAAAGAGAAAAGTCAGAGAGGTGCTGGTATTCATGACATTTAGAAGAAAAGACAGATGACGAAAGAATCTGAGGTAAGTGGTTAAAGCTACTGTAGACGTCAGAGTATGAAAGGTACACAGATGTTTACACAGATGTTTATCTGTGTACCTTTAATACTCTGACGTATGTAGTATGTAGTTGATACCTTCTATCTACTAATTCCAGAAATATCTGTCTTTCTGTATGTGGCTCGCATATCTTGATAACCATTCATCTTATCGGCTTCACACTTGGCATTTGTGTTGTTAAGGGCCCATGGAAATGCATGGTCGGGTTTGGACACACAATATTTAATTAAGAGGCAAACAGAGCTTTGCAGTCAGTGGGGGTGGGGCAGTTTGCCTTCAGTCTGTGGACCAAGTTTAACATGTCTTTTTCTATGTGCTTGGATAACCTACAGGAAAAGGTGTTTTTACTTCCTGTGATGGGTAACGACCAAGAATGGATAACCTAGGGGGACAGCGCCAGTGTCTTCTTTGAAAGTTTGACATACTAGCTTATACTGCCGCCATATTCCAGAAATCTCTGTCTATATGTCTGTGGAACGAATCTCTCAGGAACCGTTCATTTTATCAGCTTTACAGTTGGCATGTGTATTGTTAAAGGCCCAAGGAGGTGTAGTGTTGAATTTGGTGAGATTTGTACATTTTTTCCAGTTCGGAGTCTTAACAGGTGAACGGCTCTTTGTGCAGCAGCAGTGGTGCAGCTTCAAGGTTCTGTGGATTGGGTCCAGCAGCAGGTCTTTACTTGCCGCAGCTCAATTAATGCAGGTCACATTTATGGTTTCAGAAAGAAAAGCTGCAACCAGCGTCAACACAGGCCAAACAAACGGCCAATTCCAAACAGGCAGGTTTAGAACAGACCCTGCAGTAGTCTACTTAATACAGCACTCTTTTTCAAAAAGCACCTGTTTAGTTGTAGGCTTCTGTTCACAAGGTACCATGACCAGCAGTCTTCCCTCCTTGTGATACTTGCAATAATATTTCACCCACGTCATCCCCAAAGCCCCTGTGAAGAGGAATAACAAAAAAACAAACAAGAGAGATCATATCAGATGGAATTCAAACAACAAAAACACAGGCTCCGGTGTTGTACAACTTGCACTTACACTTCTCCTGGCACTGCAGGTAACCCTCCACTGGCAGAAAATTGTGCATTTTACAGATCTGCGATGGCTGCTTCATTCTCTTCATCAGCTCCTCCATCTCCTCACGAGTGCTCTCATAGTGGTTTCTTGTCTGCAGACAAAAACAGACGGCACTCAGGAAAGTTACAGTCGCCCTATTAAAGGGTATTAAATCTCATCACTGGCATTGCTCTCTGCCAGCAACAACACTCACATTCTGCAAGCTGAGCTGCAGCTCCTGCTTATAAGGCATGAAGTCCTGAGTCATCTCCACTGTCAGGTTGTTGAGCGTTAAAATGCTGTGAAGAAACGCCAGCACCTGTCCAACCCGAAACATGGAGTACATACTTTACTTAACTATCACAGCAGTCAAGAGCAACAGAGGAAGAATGGATGGGTGATGATTTTAATTTAAGAACATTTTTCTTTTTCTTTCGATCCCTCGTCGAATGTATGTGTGTGAATGTGTTTGTGTTTGTGTATGTGGGGGGGGGCAGGGAAGTGGAACAGTATGGGAGACCACAGGCGACACTCACCGGCTCCACCACATCAAACTTCTTCCTGTCCTGCACCTGATGGATCTGGTACACGTACTCCACTGACGATTCGTAGAAGTTCACCCGCTCTTTGTCCAACAGTTCATCAGCCTGCGGTGGAGAAAGAAAGGACATTTCAGTCAGCAGCTCTCAGTTCTACATTTTATGACATGACTGATGTGGCAAAAAAAGACCAAACTGTCTGTATACTTCACCCGACCTCTTGAAGTTGACTCTCTTTCTTCTTGGCAGAGATATTCAGGTGTTTGTCCAGCTGAGAGTAATATTTTTCACTCTCTTTCTCAAACTTCTTCTTCTTTTCCTGCAGGACATATGTTAGTTGGGAAGATTAGAAACATTTTCATATGATTAAAAGAACATTTTAACATAGTATAGAGAGAAACAAAAAAGCTTCATAGAAAAGTTCAGTCATCATGTCCTCTAATCATGACTTCCTCTTAAGAACTGTTACTATGAAGATTTTGGTTAATTACAATATTAACCATATTTCCTTTTTTACATAACATAAATTTGTTTAAATGATGGAGGCCAAGCTACATGCTGCATGAGAGATTCTGCAGATGAAAAAATAAACTTTTCAGCACTCTCAAGTGGACAAAGTATGTAATGGAGACACTGATTTGTTTTAATTATGAAGAAACTAGGATTTGTTTTATATGATATCGATCCACTGACATTAACATTAAAACCTGCTATTAGATGAACAGAGGAGTCTATATGGTCAAAATGAAATAAAAATATTGGATAAACAGGCAAAGCAGTTACTGGATAAATGTTTTACACTTTATTTAAATGGTAAAACAAAAACTTAAAGTAAATAAATGGCAAACAAAACAAACTCAAAATAGTTTAACTAAAAAGAATCAGCTAAAATCAATGCATCATATTAAAGGGCTGTGGGCATAACAGAGATTGGAAATCACTGATCTGACTCTTGTATTATTTGTTGTGAACTATTACACTTATTTTCTCTAAACAATTTTTACTAATTTAATCTAAGATGTAATTAAAGGAATTGTTGTTAAAATTTGCCAAATACTGAATAACTGACAAATTATAATTGAAATGCAGTGTGTGGTTACCTGGAACAATCAAAGAAATGTTTTACATTACATTAGTTTTACATTAAAGTAATTGTTTTGAAGAGAGTATTTAATTTTCCAGGGCATCTAGGACCTGAATAAGTCATATATCATCAAAACAGTGAACAGTTATGGAAAAAGCTGGGTAATCATTACACTGAAGGGAAACCACATCGCAGTCTAAGAGGCGTCTGAATGTCACACTGGATAATCAAACTAATATCACACAGTTTCCTGATGACTCAAGATGCAAAAACATGAGCTGCTCTGAACTAGAAAACTCCTCCTCGACTTTACACATAACATGTAACATAGCAAGTCTTGTCAAAGAGGAAGAAGAAGACACCGGCATCTTTTTGTTGTTAACCAGGTGGCTGTTTCTCTCATATATTTAGAAATAGATTAGGGGAAGTAGATTCTGACATCCTCTGACAACAACTCAGGAACATGTAGCAGTTCAGAAAAGTTTTAATTTGCGCTACACAGAAACAGATCGAGCTATGAACCCACTGGAGCAGAGAGTTTCCAGTGCCAACTTCCTTTATTCATGTTAATGAGCCACATTTCACCTGCAGAGCAGCGGAATCACAGAAACACTCACTTTAGTTACTCCTATTTGCTCTTTTCTGAACTTCTCCAGCGGCTTGATGAGAAGATCGGAGGCGTTCTGCACCTGGACAAGTAAATATGAAGAGGCTGTTACTGTGGTGCAGGTCACACAGGACACAGACGTTCTCATAGTTGTCCCATAGTAGGGGACACACCTTTCACCCCCAAGGTGTCCCCAAAGAACAGGTTTTTGCTCTGAAGATTATCACCAAAAACAGCCTATAACAAACTTATTCTTCTATCTTTGAGAGGACACTCATAGACATAATGCATCCCCTAACCTAAACCTAATTCAAACCCGAAACTAAAACCAAGTATTAAGCCTCAAATGAAATTTGTGAGGACCTCACTCTGTAAGGTGTAAAAGTCTGTAGATTAAGTAGTACATGAAGAATATGTTAAAAAGGAAATGTAGGCGTGAAAATGTAATTTCTCCTCTCAGAAGCACAATTTACCAGATGACCTCGTGCTTTAAAATATTTGATCTGCATCCAGAAAAACCGGTTTAATAGCAGGTGCTGCTACTTGTGTCTCCACTGCTGAATTGTGAGGACGAAACAAAGATGAGATTGTAGCTGAAGTTCAAGGGATGTGAAATAACCACAAAGAAAACGCTTAACGTGAAAACAATATAATGACGACAATGATATTACAACACAACTGCATTAGAGAATGAATTAATCAGTGTTGTTTCGGTTATCGTGAGAAAGTGTGTTCATTAAAACAGAAGCAGAAATGATACAAACACAGAAAGAGAAATGTATCCGTTAGCAAAAAGGAACATGAAAACCAAGAGAGGAACTAACAAAATAAATAAACCAGTATTCACCTTAGCAGGAACACACATTTACACCAACACAATGTAATCTAGTGGACATGTTATAACATATTTCAACCAACACAGACAAATATCCGATGTTGATATTAGTTGATCTAATGAGGTTTCAAATAGGATGCAGAGTCAACATGGAGGAAACCGATAACCCACCAGCATCATCCTGTCGTGCTCCGCTTCCTGCAGGAGACCAGCGAACTCATGGAACGACTCAGCTGCAGGAGAAAACAACAGAGATGCTGAGGACTGGAATAAAGACTTTGCACATTGTTATCTCAAGTGTCTGATGCAGGAAACACAGTCGCAGCAATTCGGAAAAACTTTTCAGCAGTAACATGGAGTTGAGAGAGTCAATGATTATAGTATTTCCAGCTATTCTTATTGTCATTAACCTCTAAGGCTAAAGTTTCTGTTTTTCCAAACCACTTAATTTCCTGATTCCTCACATTCGAGTTGAGGAATCATCACTCGGCTGCCAAAAATATTTGTAACAGCTGATTGTGATGTAGAACTCTGCTCAATTTATAATAACAAATACAAGGAAAAGTAAATGGAAAGAAACTGCAAGTTCTCTGAAAGTCAGTTCATGGTCATAATTTTAAAAGTTTGTAACTTCTGTGTTTTTATTATCAGTGTGTCTGTAGGAGCTTACCGATGTTGATCTCATCGTCGGTCAGGGATTCACCGATGAAGTCGAGCTGGAACATGCCGAGGGTCTGAGAAAACCTCTGCACGGCCACAGAATAACCTATAATATGAAGAAAGCAAGATTAAGTCATTTTACAAATCAACTGACTGGAGCTCCACAGGCCTCAGTCACAAGTTCATTTAACTGTAACGTACAAATCTCTCAAAAGAACCCAAAAAAATACAGGATTATTATAACTGTGCATTTTTCTTTTTATCTCTGCGAGGAAAGTCTGAACGACTGCCTTGGCAGCACAGAGCAGCAGCAGCAGCAGCAGCCAGTGTGCGGCCGATGCAATACATTACCCCCCCTGCTACGTCTGGCTTTTATTACTAAAACAAAACAGATTCTGTCAGATGAGTTCTGTGGATCACTTTGCCTGAGGAAAACCTCCTCTCATATTTGAAATCCTTCTTTAAGCAATGGATCTTTTTTTTTTGATCCCATCATTCAACCGTTACACGTTTTTTCCATCAACAAATTGTGCTTTCTGTTAAATGACTTTGTCCTGATCGTCCTGTGTTGAGAGAGCGAATGTGACGCTCGTGAATATCTCTCAGTGCAGTTTACCCCAACAATTAGTGCTCGTGACCTCAGGCTATTATCTGCAGTGAATACAGGACCCTCACCACTCTGCAGCACCTACAATGACAGTTTGTTTCCGAGGGGGGAGCGCTTGTCATTGGTTGTGAAGGCAGCAGAGAGGACAGTATCTTGGCCAGTCACACAAAACAAACAGAGATCTCCCTCATGAGTAGTAGTGCCACACTGACCCACATATACACATCTACAGTGCTGCGTCCCCTGGCTCTGGTCCATACTATCAGTGGGACTCTACAACCAGCAGCAGGGTTATGACACACAGATGGTAGGTGGGGAAGCAACACATGGAGAGGTATAGTTACTGCAGTGGGGAGACAGCTCTTGTGTGGTGCGTGGCTCATCCTGCACATCTGCACCAGCTCCAGCTTTTCAGACCAGCCTGCTTGGCCTGATCCCAGGGGAGCACTACTGGCACCTCCCTGAAAGAGCCTCTCCACCTCCCACATGGACTCATACAAAGGGCCCACTGATGCTGACCCCCACCATCACACCACTACACACACTCTCCGTGCAAATCAAGCTGCTGCTCATATTAAAAACCCAAGTCAGGTCGGGTGGAAGCTCGCTCACCCCTGATCGCAGTGATGACACTGTTGCCATCTTTGATCAGCTCTTTGAGGGACTTGCTGGTCCTCTCCAGCTCCACCTCGTAGCACTTGAGGGTCTCTCTGAAGTCCGGACTGTCCAGGTAGCAGGCACTGAACTCCAGAGGGGGATGCCCCATCTTCTTCTTCTTCTTCTTCTTCTTCTTCTTCTTCTTCTTCTTCTTCTGTGTGTGTGTGTGTGTGTGTGTCAGACAACAAGAGTCACTGAGGTTGTGTTGGTGATCCCAGCAGCCTACGCTCCTCCGCTCATTGCTGCTCGGTGGAGGCGCCTCCTCGGTCCCATCTGTTCAGGGGAGCAGCAGCCATGGTGTCCGTGGGAGCCTGACGGAGCCTGAAGAGCCGCTGGTCCGGTGTGGAGGGAAGGAAACAGAGAAGAGGAACCGTCCACACTCACTTCCCCTCTTTCCTTCGCCTCACGCGCTGGTTCGACTCTATTTTGACCGGAGCCTGCGCCTCTTTTCCACTTTTCCTTGTTGCTCAAGTCGTAATTAAAGAAAGGCGGCCTGAAGCCCTGTGGACGCGTTCCATTCAGAAGCGTTTCCCCCTCTCACGAGTCCTCCTTCTGTCCTTCCCCTCGGTTTGACAGCATAAGCTATCTTATAAAACCATCCCCTCCTCACTCAACGATTAAATACGTCTCTTAAACTGTACAGCTTACTAAAATAGAAAAGAGACACAAATCAAACCACAAATATTCGCAGAGAGTGTAAGATAAAGCTAAATTGAACGTAACCAACTGGCTACGGACGCAAAAAAAACGTCCCCCTTTCCCCACACCCAGGAGGTTCTTAAAGGGGCCGCGGCACACTGGCAGCAACTGGTGTAACAATGCTGCTTTCAAGTGCTGTCGGAAATCTTACTACTTCGCCTTGTGTTCTCATAAATCTAAAAGATAAAGATAAATCCGAGTCTACTACACTAAATTTGATATTTAATATGTCGTTTTTTTCTATTAAAATACCGTCTAGGCTTTTATTAAGTCATCAAGTAAAACTTAAGGAACATGCTTTTGGTTGAACAACTAAAAGATGCATGCAACCTCTAAAGAGGGGGGACATGTGGGCCTTTGTTTTCAGGGATAACGGTTGTTACAGGGTTTGTTCTCATGAATAGAGGATTTTAAACAAAAGTACCAGATGCACATCGGCAAAACCAGTAAATGCCAACAATAGTGATGGTAATAAACTTTAATCATAAAGCAATTTTCAGAGCATAAAATGCAGCTCAATGTGCTTTACATAAAACAATGTAAAGGTTTTTAAACATGTTGACAGAGGATGCATATCTTATATGTTATGCCATTCAAAGAAAATGTATCTGCACACTGGCAGAAATATATAGAGAGAGTAAAAGATGCTCTAAATGTGTACAACAAAAAAACAGGTGAAAAAGTGATACTAAAAAAGTCGGTCATTCAGTTAAAAAAAAGTGGTTAATCACGCTCAACGTTGATCTTCTGCTTGAAAGAACTGAATCTGGATGGTCTTCATCAGGAATGATCCTGTTCTTGTTTCTGTAACACCTTACGGCTGTTCCTTCATCTTTTAACAATAACAGTTTTCATTATGTTGTCTTTTTATTTACTCATGTATTTATATGAGGGCCTATACTAGATTTAGAGATCATTTGGTGGTTGTGTGAGTGACGGGTCATGTGGAATTACTTGTACACTTCACCTCTGTTAAACTGTCTGGTCTTTGTTGATAGTCTGATTTATTCACGTCTCTATATGTAAATAATGTGTGAGTTGTGCTCATTTTGATATTTTCCCCTGTGTAACTTTTTCCACAGCAAATAACTTTACTCAGTTTGCATTTGAAGCTTCTTTTACTTTTTCATTAATCTGAAGGGAGAACAACTGGCCCATGGCATACATGCACCTGCACAGACAAATGCAGTATATGTGGACGTGTGAATGTGTCATAAGAACCATGTGACTGCTCAACAGGACACACCTGTGTGTGACTAGGTGTGTTCCTGCATTCTAGTTTAAGTTGGTTAACCTGACCTGACTTTGTTCACCAGACTGAGTGTGCACGAGCACGGAAGTTACAGGAAGAGTGACACTAGTAGTGTTGAACAATAACATAATTGCTTCAAAGTATGGTGCCACAAATTACAGAAGAAACAAAATATGTTTGTATGAAAACTGACCTGATAACATTTTAATTGCTGATGATGATGAACATTGTGAATGTCACTATGTTATTAAATCTACAGACATGTTCCACTCCTGAGAGATCTGCTCTGAGATGTGACATTCCAGTAAATCTCTCTCTAATACGGTCATCACTGTTTTGCTGCAGTAACTATTAATGACCTCCAGATGTCATCCTTTAGACTGAATTGAAGCAGGGGACAACAGACTCTACAAACCACAGACTGTTTTTAAAGATGGATGACATGAGTGAAGCCAAATCGACTCGATCGCCACCTGGTGGCTAGCTGCAATAAAGGTCATAAATCCTCCAGGTTAGTGAATGGGGCATGGGCCAAACTCAATAGTCAAAGTTCATGTCATATATATTCTCAAAGATGTTTTCTATCGTTTAAGTTATCGTCACACTGATGCTGATCAGAATATTTACTTTATTCATATCCAAACTGTACTGAATTTCACTGTTTGTAGTTGATCATACTTTTTTGTTTAAATCGAGTCACTTGCTGGATAATAAAGGTGACGTCCCAAAAGAATCAATACTTGGCCCCCTGCCATTTACTTTTCATATATTTATCTTTCAACTGACTTTTTATGCCGATGACATCATGTTGTATGCCATCATCTCTACTGCAAACCAGGCCTAAACCAGGAAACATTGTGTATTTGATAACCTCCTGGCCTATTTTATTGAACTCAAGTTTGTTGTTGACTCCCAAAATACATAATTTAACAAAGTACATATAGTTATCATAAGAATATTGGAAATTGGTAATCGAAAAGACACAGTACAATTTTGTATACATTTAGTAGTTTGGCTGGAAATTGCGAAATTAATAAAAATACACGATACTATACTGTTACTTGATTATGGAGATATCATGTAAGATGCTGTTACTACCTTATCATGATGTTGCAAATGTTATTTTCTGGTCTCTTGTAAAATGGATCTTGATCTCTATGTGGGCTTCTGATTAAGTAAAGCTCAGACAAAGAAAATGTAAACAGCCAAAAAAGAAAAAATATGTACTGACAACTGACAGTACATATTTTTGTAATCTTTTGAAAGTTATTTCATATATCTTTTAAGCAGGATTCAGATAGTCAGTTGGTTTAAGTTTGTGACTGCATCTACAGAGTTTCATCCACAAAAACACTATGTCGAAGTGTTTGAAGCACATAATAAACAATAAATATCACTTGGCAGAAATTAGTAAAACTCTGCCCGGTCCCATAATATTGGGAGTGAGCAGATTGAATCAGTGGTTAAATATTAGGTGGGCAGCAACAACGTGAATGTGACGGTTGAGGAGAAAAACCCAGATGAGAGCCTGATTATTACGATAATAAACCTTTGTCCTCTTATCTTTGGATGTTATGGCTCATTCTTTGTTTTAGACCTTCGTGTTTTACGTTACATTGCGTCAAAATCATCCTCCACTTCCTGTGCAGGACACAGCACAATGAGGACAAGGGGACAGACCACAGTCCCCACACAGATTCCTCAGCTGGGCAGAAATTAAAACATTTGATCTGAATTCTGAAGCTGTTTGTTTGGACCAGGGTAAAAAGGGGCTATTGTATGCAAATATCCGGCTCAGAAGCATATGACCTCTCCAGTGCAGGGCAGTGGCTAGTGTGAGAGAAATCATTAGCAATGCAAAGTCATGGTGCTCTGATACTCTTGTTCACAGTTACAGATTGAAAAAAAAAAACTAGCAATCTGCTTTTGTGAATATAAATGTTTCTGGATGTACTTGATTCCAAACTGCAGCTGAAGGTAAGTTGATTCTATTTCTCACTGTGAAGAAATAGTTTGTTTTCACTGTGTTCGGCTGGCTTATTCTGTGCTTATAGGGAGTTTGTGCTTTACTGTTATGACATTGAGGAGTTTGGGAAATTCTCAAAAACTTAAAACTACATTTAAAAGGAATATAAACAGTGACTATCCAGCAAAAAAGAGGTTCTCACAAAATAAAAGAGTTTAACCTTTCATACTATCTGAACCAGATGAATCCTTCTCTATTAAACGTGTTGGCTAAACTGAGATGAAGAGAGCAACAGGCTACAGATGCCGTTACGTTGGGTGCAGACTTGGCATGCTCCCCCATGGCGACTGTCACATGACGCATGGTGCCAGACTTCAGTGTTGCACTCTTAAATGGCCTGCCAACTGTCCAGGGAGGGCAGAGAGGCTTCCTTTTTCTCTGAAGTCACATCCATGCCAAAGCAGTGGGTCAGCGTTGTCCTCTACGTCGCCTCCTATGCCTCTTACACCTCCTTCTGAGCCGGGTAACAACCTTGACTTTGATATCACACTGGAAATGCAAACATGTGGAAGACACATGACAAACATCAGCGGGACAGAGGAAATTATATCCTTTTTGAAATTTAAAAAATAAATAATGATTTGGTAAAAATTTTAATGTACTTATTTGATGGAAAGACAAAGTAAGGACTAAAAGACAGTTAATGTAATTTATCTTTATTTGTTAAAATCCGATTTCTAATCTGATTAAATTGTCCCACTATAATTAAATCCTAATCCTGATGAATATTTGATCAGATTTACAATTTATTTCTTAGTCAATTCTGTGAAGTTCCTGGTGGTCACCTGACTAGATATTCATGCAATTAATTTAATTTTTTTAGATCCAAATTATCTGCAAATTATTTTCTTGATTGTTTCTTTTAGAATATATCAGAAAAATACCAAATACAAATTCCTCAAGGACTAAGTTTGTGTTCTCAAATTGCTTGTTTTGTGCGATCAACCCAAATAAATTCAACTTTATATGAGGACAAAGAAAATCCTCATAGCGGAGAGGTTTGTAATTTCATCTTGAAAAATCCCTTAATAATAATTACAACATCAAAACTTTCTATTAATTAACTAATCAATTAATCATCTAATTGTTTCAGCTGTGATGTTCTCTCTTTAAAACATGTTCAAATCTGCTGTGACAATGGAGTGACCTTGGAGTGTACTTTGAATATCATTAAAACTATATGTCGGGTGTATATGTACTAGTACTTCTTGATTATAGAAAAAATCTACCTAATTTTTTAAATGTCCATCAGTCCTCTAAAAACAAACGGACAATTTTTCTTCATCACATTGACACAGTGATAATAACTAAAGCCACCGGTACAAAGTTTATGTCAAGAATTCTACATTTTTGTCTAAACAGTCAGGAGGGAATTTTTTTACTTCAAAGTCTCGGCTTTCAATGAAATGGAGAAGAAATAAATCATTTAAAATCTCAATTTGGCTTCGAGTGAGCTCATTACATAAAATAATGTTGAAACGTCTGGTATGTGGTAAAGGATTGTTAATTTTAAAGAGAGGATAAACATGGTGAGTGATGCCAGACGGGCAGTTAGAGATTAAAATGTATAGACTGCTAAATTACTCACAGGAAATACAATCAGTTATTAGAGATCTGTTAAACTTCAGAACGTTGGACCTGTGGATAATAATGATTGTTGAAAGTGTAAAAGGGAAGCAGTGTATTTTAATTTAGTCGCGTTTTTTTATTCTGTTTATTGGTTTTTCTTAGTTTGTCTTTATGGGGACATTTTTGTTCAGTTTATTCTGTTCTCAATGATTTTACTGTATGGTTGTTTTGTCTCGTGTTACATTATCTCCTGTATTTATTTTTAAAAAGAAATGAATATTCAGCATTGTCTTCTTTCACCTGATGACCTTTTCATGTGTTTTTCATCAGACCCAGAACCAAAGATGAACTGGGTATCATTTTACGCTGTCATCAGTGGCGTGAACAGACACTCCACCGGCATCGGTCGCATCTGGATCTCTGTCCTCTTCATTTTCCGCATCCTGGTGCTGGTGGTGGCAGCAGAGAGCGTGTGGGGCGATGAGAAGTCCGGCTTCACCTGCAACACCCAGCAGCCGGGCTGCAACAGTGTCTGCTATGACCACTTCTTCCCCATCTCTCACATCCGCCTGTGGGCGCTCCAGCTCATCCTGGTCTCCACTCCCGCGCTGCTGGTGGCCATGCACGTGGCCCACCGTCGCCATGTTGACAAGAGGCTCTACAGACAGTCAGGACGGACCAACCCCAAAGACCTGGAGCAGATAAAGACCCAGAAGATGAAAATCACAGGCGCTCTGTGGTGGACGTACGTCATCAGCTTGTTCTTCCGTATTGTCCTCGAGGTCATCTTTATGTACTTGTTTTACATGATCTACCCTGGTTACAAGATGATCAGGCTGGTGAAGTGTGACTCGTACCCTTGTCCCAACACGGTGGACTGCTTCGTGTCGAGGCCCACGGAGAAGACGGTCTTCACTGTGTTCATGTTGGCTGCGTCTGGGGTGTGTATTCTGCTCAACATTGCAGAGGTGTTCTTCTTGGTGGGGAAGGTCTGCAGTAAGCATTTGCACAATGCTGGAGACTCAACTATGGGGGCCTGGATCCAACAAAAACTCTGCTCACTCTAACGTAGATTATATAGATCATATCTGCACCAAGGAAAGTGACAGAAAGAGTTAACTCATGAGGAAGATACATCAAAAATATATACTGTTATACTACAAAGAATTCACTGCCATTATCTTCACACGACCAAATTCACATCAGTGAAACAACACCAACAACAATATAATGTAACATGATATAATAGCTTTGGTAATTGATGTTTGGCCAAATAAAGAATACTAGAGAATAGAGAATAATTACAGTAATCATTTTTAAAAGCAATGTTGCAGCTGACCACATCAGGCTTTAATTGGCATTGGCTTTTTGACACTTTGATTTTGATGAAGGCTTTTGGTCTTGAAATGAAAATATTAAATTTAGATTTCATCTGCTGAAAATACAATGTACACCTGATCCTTTAATTTATAATATTCTGTTGTTTACATCAAATATCATCACAATTGTTATGGCTTTTGTTCAGCTGTTATAGGTAAGATGTTTGACTAATACATGGAAAATATGTTGGATTATATAAATGTTAAATTATATGATATTGTATGTTTTGTTTAATAGAGATTTTTGATGGTTTAATGGCTCCTTTATACACAAAGTAATGACTTCAGAAAAAAAACTAAACATTTTATTTCAGTTCATTCATTTTGTAGCTGGATGTTTGAATATTGTCAATACACAGATAAAATCAACAGGCGTTTGTTTGTGTAATTGTTACATTTTCTGTTCCTCAACAAATTGAAATTCAAACTGAGACTAGAACACATGCAGGAACACCCAATGGACCACAATAGCTCTGGTGCATGTTCACAGGATGTCCTGACTAAGTTGAGATGTTTAATGTGACACCATAAATCACCAGAGAGCAGCAGTTGTTGTATCCGTAGGAGCAAATGAAGTTGTAGTCACAGCGGTGCCACTTTGTGATTCTTCTCAGCTGTCGTCAGTGTGTGTGGGAAAAAAAAGGTGAATGAACTGTGAATAAAGCTTTATTACATGTTTAGTGGCACCGTCGCCATCTATAGACGTGCCATCGTCTCTGAGTCATGGTGCCACCTGTGAGGAAACATCTCAGGCTGATTAAGTTCTACCTCTGGAGGCCAGAGTGCAGAGTATTGGGGGTTATCAATAGCCTCGCTAGGTAAGGGGTCAGTGTGTGGGTGACAATGGTTGACCCGGGGGACAGCTGGACCTGTCTTGACCTGGCAAGAGGGCATTTCTCTTTTTAAGGCAAGTGTCAACAGACAGCACCTACAAGGCTCGGAGTGATGAGACGCATATCAGCAGTGTGCCATAAACAAATCCCTCCAATCAAACACTCTTGTGACTGTGTGTTTCCAAATTTCTACTATTTTAGTCCTGCGTACTTGAAATGTTTCATCATGGGGAGGTTCACCTGGGTCAACCTGGTTCATCCGGAATTGTTAGGGCAGTCACCTACAGCAAAGTGTGATTAAAAATACATTAACATTCCTGTATACAAATGTTATTTAAATAAGAGTAAGTAAGTATTGGCAGAAAAATGTGTCAAAAATACCAATCATTCAAAATAGTCTCAATTAGTATAAATATTTCTAGTATATTAGTATATTGTATTTAATAATGGAACATTAACACTGAAATGAGAAAATTGTACGACCAACTTTAAATAATACTTCAATTGGTAACACATAGAATAATAAAGTTTGTTTGTAAGTTACAAATTGAAGTAATTTTTTTAAGTTGGTAAACAATTTTGCTTTGTGAGTGCACATGTAAGCAGCATTTGAATGTAAACTTTTTGGACTGTTGGGTATAAACAGTACAAAAAGTAGTTGGGTATATGTAGATCTGATTTGAGGGACTTTTATGTGTGAAAGTAACTCGTGACTGTAGCTGTTCTATAATTGTGGTGGAGTAACATGTAAAATGCACAATATATAACACTGAAATGAAGTTTAGAATAACTTTACTCTTGGTGTGTTCTGGCTTTTTTCTTTTACATTGAATGTCTTGAATGACTCAAACTAAGTTCAGGGGATCAAACCACCGACACAGGAACCAGCAGCCAACCTGCTCTGCCCGCTGAACCACAGTCAGCCCTCTAGTGGAATTTAAGTATAAAGTGTACCATTATGAGGTAGTCTACCTTTAGAGCTATAGCTTATTAAACACATTAGATATTTGAATATTTGTTACATGATGCATTTATGTTTACACAGCATTTAGATAGTTGCTGCTCCAGGTGGCAGTTTAATCCATCTTTATATATTGTGACTTTGAAATCTGTAGCAATGCAGCATATCTTAAAGCTAATCATATATTACGCATGTGGGATGAAAATGTGAAATAGAAAAGCTGTAAATTACTGCAGAGTTCAGGACCAACTGAAATAAGTAAAGTTCCAAACAGTTATATTTAGTTACACTTCAGTAAATGTACTTTATTACTTTCCACCACTGTTCTGTGGTCTGCACCAGAGCGACACTGGAAACGGAACTGGAAACATTGAATAACAGAATTAGGATCGTACATTTCTCTCTCTCTCTCTCTCTGTATGTGATACCACCATGAATAACGGGTGTCCCTTCTTCAACAGGCAGTTACCCAGACTGCAGCACTGAGGGAAGGCTCCACAGTGTGTGACGCTGTCAAGGGTCATATCACCATGAGAGTGACAACAAAGCCACTCCCTTCACCGTGAATTATATTTAGCGCACCCTGACATGTAAGACTAACCTGCACCCTCACTGGACTCCTCAGCTGCCACTCAGCTCAACGGAGACACCTCTAGAGCGAGGGGGGATTTATACTTCTCTAGAGCCAATCTTCAATCTGTGCTCGTACAGAGAGACCAGGCAGGGGTTCGGGCTGTGATGGTTTGTCGAGCACTGACTGAGCATTGATCAGGTCAGAGTGGGAGGGCGGCAGGCGGGATCACAGAGCTGCCAGAGCAAACTATCGTAGAGAAGTTTATCTTGGTGCTGCACTTTCCTCAGGGCTTCAGGAAAACATGGCCTCTCTGTGAACTGAAGCCTCGGAAGTGACTCTGGAGCTGTGCTGCGGTGGGAGATGAACATTATCAGGTACGTCTCTCTTCATGAAAATAACCAGGGTAATTATTTAGAAACATGCTGGTTCAATAGTCTGAGGCCACTTTGTCTCAGACTGTTGGACTCCCCTAGTTCCAAAGTTTTTAAAATGGTATAATCATATCATATTATATTTATATGATATATATATATAATACTGTTTGTATATATGTGAATATAATCCTTCTAAGAAGTGTTATTACTATATGAGAAGTGATTTGCTGGATCCTTTATTTCCTGTCTGGTGTCATTGATATTTACAACAGGTGCTCTCATTCACAGTCACTCTCAGTGTGATCATATTTTTAAGTGATGTTTAATTTTACAGTAAAACTTTTTTTGCCATGCCATAATAAAAAACCCCTTTGGAATTTAAACTAGAAACCTAATTCTGGGGTTGGGGAGCACTGTTGGGTACTGTGTCACAAGATCCACTCTGAGGCGTCGTGTCTCCCCAGCCTGCTGCAGGGCTTTCTCTCACACACAGTCCGCTGTGTCCTGGTCCGTTTTATCAGCGCACACTGGATAGATCGTAGCATTTCAGAATACAAATGGTGAACTCATGATCAATCAATGTTCCTATTGAAAAGTGACTTCTGGGTTGTCTGAAGTACAGTGACCTTTGGTTGCAGGGTGTCTGAAGCACCACGCCGCCAGCAAAAACCGATACAGTATTTGTAATTATACGCAGTCAAGGGATGTCGTGAGTAAATCTTGAAAGTGTATGTATCGGATCATTCATTAACAAACAAACCTATTAACAGACTTTACTGATAAATTCTTCATGCATAAATGGGTTAAAAGACAGGATACAGTGATGGGTATCAGGTTTATTTGGATCCTGCATTGATCCCTTGCTTGTAGCGCTGCTAAAATAAAAGGTCAGAATGACTGTTTGATGAAAAAGGCGCCTTGTAGTGACAAATCCATATAAAATTACCATCCAGCTCGGCAGTTCCCTTCAGCTCTATTCAGCTATTTTAGCTTTCAGCTTTGGGTAACTTCATTACTGTTCCGGTTCATATCAGGGAGCTGTTTTCAGCCACACTGTAGAAATACACTTTAGTGTGCAACCTGCCCAGCAACAAACCACAGACACGCTTTTGTAATCATCCAGTAAATACAGTAGACATATTATGCTCATATTCATGTAATCAATGCTGAAGGTTTACATTATATTTTTATTTTTAGAAAACGCATCACTTTCCTCACATGTCCATTGCCGCAGCTCTTCTTTCATCCTCTGTTTGAAACACTTGGTTTTAGCTCCTCTCTCTCCTCTTTAAGGCCTTCCTCCAAAAAAAGTCAGCACATGTAAGAAATGTCTGCCTCCAATGAGACATTTTTAAACATCTACTTTAAAAAGTTCTACTTCAGAATTGTATTTGCAGCTTGTTTTTACACCTGACATTTTTCTTATTTTTTACAGTCTTACATCCTGTTTTTTTCAATAAAGCTGAGGCCATATCTGTGAGCCAGTATGGGGGACTGGAACTTGTTGGGGAAGCTGCTGGAAAGCGCCCAGGAACACTCCACCGTTGTGGGCAAAGTCTGGCTGACGGTGCTCTTCATCTTCCGCATCCTGGTGCTGGGAACCGCCGCTGAAAAGGTGTGGGGCGACGAGCTGTCCGGCTTCACCTGCGACACCAAGCAGCCTGGTTGTCAGAACGTTTGCTATGACAAGACCTTCCCCATTTCTCACATCCGCTTCTGGGTGATGCAAATCATCTTTATCTCCACGCCGACTCTCATTTATCTGGGCCACATCCTTCATCTGGTCCGCATGGAGGAAAAGGAAAAGCAGAAAGAGACGGATCTCGACATCCAAAACGAAAAGCAGCAGCAGATGCTTGAGAGAAAGACAAAGAAGGCCCCAGTTAAAGACAACCAGGGCCATGTGCGTTTGCAAGGCGCGTTGCTGCGAACCTACGTCTTGAACATCGTTTTCAAGACCCTGTTTGAAGTGGCCTTTATTGTTGCTCAGTACTTCCTGTATGGCTTTGAGCTCAAGCCGATGTACACCTGTGACCGCTGGCCTTGCCCCAACGTGGTGAACTGCTACATCTCCCGACCCACCGAGAAGACGATCTTCATCCTTTTCATGCTGGCGGTGGCCTGTATCTCCCTGCTGCTCAACCTGGTGGAAATGTACCACCTTGGTTTCAAAAAGTGCCACCAGGGACTCCGCTACAGACGCTCGCAGGCCGCAATTGAGGCCTCCAGGCACCTCACTGAGCCGGCCATGCCCTTCGTACCGAGCTACAACTACTTTGCCGGTCATCCTGTGGTGCCCGAGCCCTTCCCCACAGACTCGAAGTACGGCATAGTAGAACCAAACTCCGCTTACAGCCCCTACAACAGCAAAGTGGTTTACAAGCAGAACAGAGACAATATGGCTGTGGAGAGGAAAGGAAAATCAGAGGGGGAGGATGTGAATGAGAGGATAACCGCCACTCCTGCCATTGAGATGCCAGTTGAAAACCAGCGCAGAAACAGTCAGTCGAGCAAGCACAGCAACAACAAGAGCAGGCTGAACGACCTGAAGATCTAGAGGGGCCTCTTCTTGTTCTCAGGAACAACACGCTCTAGCCTGTTGAGATCTTTGCATGAGTATGGAGAACTGTTCGTGACAAAGCTACTGAGTGAACGGAAAAGAGATTATTGCTGTGAACGATTTGCAAGTCAAGATTTGAGAGCACACAGGGACAGCTTTGTGTGCATAGAACAAGTATTGAGTTCTATGCACACAATCATTTACCCGAATTCCTCAGCTCACAGGACTTTTTAATGTGAAAGGTTAATTACCCATAGGCACAAATAAAGGAAATATCCATAGATGGCTCTTGTGGTCTCATCTTTTTTCATGGGTAAATCCAGGAGAGCAATTGGCATAATGTTTCTAAGAAGGCAGGGGTTGAAAGGGTGATGCCTAAATACATTTGACCCTTCTCTCACTGTCAGTTTGTGGATGATGGCAACGACATCATCTTTTGGCATCATAAGCTCAAAACAATGTTGTGTATTCACAAATCCTGCCTTTGCGTTGCCTACAACATTGACTTGCAAATTAATTAACACTCTTTTCTTTGCATATTTGCTGGTGACAAAGATGCAGATTACTTGAGATTTTTTTGTTTACAAACAAATGTATTTAAACTAAAACTGCGAGTTGCATGTCAAAACAAAAGATGTTGAAATATCTATGAGCCAAATAGTTTACCATGACGGAATTCCCTGCTGTTTATCATTTCAAGAAACTTTTCAATAAACACTGGCAATAAATTTCAACATGTTTATTTGGGTTGTCTACAAATTGACATATTGTGACTTACGCAAACATTCAATGATTAATCATGCTTACTTATTTGTGACTGTAATTCAATAAAATATTGAGCAGTAAACACGTGTTTTGTCAAGATTTCACATCTACTTTGTTCATCGACGGGCTGAGAAAAACCTCCATTCATTCCCCACCACACATAAAAATGTCAGATTTACACTGACAGCATTTCTTTCTGCTCACATGCAGCTTTTTCCACAACGTATCCACTGCTGGGGGCTGATGAGGATGGTGCGATGTAAATAAAAACCAGTCATTAAAATGTATTAGTTATCCCTCAGGCAGGGAAATGTCACATTGTGAGAGCTGAACAGTGTTTGCATTGATACAAACGTCTTATAGGATGTTTATGGGAGTGTAAACTCAGTTAGTGTGGAGATAAGATATACAGCAGGTGTAGATTTCAAGAGTTTGAATTGTTTAAGTCATGAAAACAACTTCATTGGAAAAAATGTATCTGAGCTTTTATGAATAACGTCCTTGTTTGAGTTTAAATGACCTGAGTTTTTTTTTTTTTTTTTTTCAAATGATGAGCATAATATCACATGAACGGAAAAGCTATTTCCTCGGCCCATATCACGTCCTTCTGAACCATACAAGTGTTTTTTATCCAAGTGTGTTTTAATCTGCTGTAGCAAAGGGATAATACTTGAGACGGATTGTTTTCATGAGGTTTCTCAAATACAAGTAAAGTAAAAGGTCTAGTTCCTGATTGGCTGCTTTTATGTGTTCAAATACTACACACCCCTGATTGGATAGGAGACTGTGACAGAGTCAATCTACAGTGAACTCTTGCATTCAAATGATCAGATTGTGACTGTTTTTAACAATATATACAGACACGGATATCTCATAAGAATATCCTTAGGGTATGTACATACTACTATTATTTGTGGAGCTGTGTGGGATCATTGCTACATTACAGTCCGCACAGTGCATCAACGCTGCCCAGTTCTCTTTTCTTTAGCTGCCATGTTTACAGCACGGTTTCCACCAGCTGAAAGACGGAGTAGCCCTGTGGATGGACGCATTTTCAAAACACATACCATCATACGCCGGTGACTGAGAGCTACGCTTCAAAGGCTTCCTCGCTGCAGCTATAAATAACTCCTCATGCACACTTTGGAGGAGCATTGTGGGAGAAACGGGGGCAGGAGGCCAAAAATCCTCTTGTCCTGCATCCGAAACAATCACCAGCTGTTGCCAAAATTTTTGCCAAAATATTGGCAAAGAGGCTTGTTGTTCACAGAATAATGAAGCAGCACTAATATTTGGAAAATGATGTGGCCTTAAAATAGCCAAACACTGGCCGGAGGGTTCAGACAGTTTACCAGCACGACTTGTCAATGACAGCCCTGTGTATCATCTGGCCTCGAGCAGGGAGGACAACTGCAGTAATTTATTTCATTTAGTCATACTGTAACTATTTGTTTGCTGAAAGATTAGCTCGGTTTCTCTGTGATTTATTAGTTTATCATTTTAACTTCTAACAAATAAAGCTGCTGAGTTTCAAATGTCAGAGCAGCAGAATTAGTTTAAAGTTAGAATAATTTCGTACAGTCATACTTGGTTAACCAAGGCCAGTTGCGTGCAGGATTAAAGTGCAGCCCTGATGCACGATGATAGGACAGTTTGTCCGTAAGAGGAGAGAAATGTCTCCGGTGACTTTCATTAATGTTGCGAACCAAGAAAAGAAGTCTCAGGGCAGCCTTATATCGCTTGACAGGACAAGGCTGAAAACTGACAGGTGACGGGGGTTAAGGTTACAGTATGAACTCCGGGTTATAACCAAATCTCTGAGCCAGAATAGTTTGAGCGACACATAGACACCATTCGCCACCGGGGTCACACCGCAGCTCGTCAATCAAACAGACAAGAGTCCACACTTTTAAGGACGAGTCAACGAGGATACATTTCTTGGTTAATGATGATTTATTGTGGCCCAAAGTATGATCCCTAGTTTCTGCCATTCCATATAGAAGCTATTTATGTTGCTGCTGTGTCGCGCCTACCTTTCAGGTCTCTGTCATTAAAACTTGGCCTTTTGTATACAGAAGCACCATAACTCATTTGGATCATGTCTGGAAATTCTACACACGATGAGCATGTGGATTTGAAATAAACACAAATATAAATCATTTCTAGTTTTCAAACATTTCTAATTCAGTTAACATCCTGCTCCCAATCACATGTGGTGTAACAAACCAGTAGAAGCATCACAGAACTGTAGTTTTATTGGACTGTAGATATTTATTGTTTGTTGTTGGTGTTGCTGTAGACCATTCTGTGACTTGGAAGAAATTGTGGAATGCCTACAGTGTCGTGTAACCCAGTTCGGGGTTCCTTTTTTTTTTATATATATATATAATTATTTTTAGAAGTGGATGTATGATGTTTGGTTTTGAATGTAAATGTAAGTCGGTAAGTTTTAGTGGTGGTCGAGCTTGAGTGAAACAGCCATTCATTCATTTAAAAGATTTGATTGTCCGAAAAAAAAGTTTATTTAAAGACAACTGGACTTGATTAAAGATACTGGCAGACAAGGTATGACTATGTCTATTGGATAATCACAACCTGAATGACAGAATATTCAAAAATGTGCCAATTGTATGCATTTTGTGTCAAAGAAATGAAAAATGATCCACACAGTGGCTGTGCTGATGAGTTTTGGAAAAGTAATTTCAGTGTTAAGAATTGTGAGTTAGCAACTGTCTAAACCCTAAATAGTTATAACCATATATGATAAACTGTTCACATGCATATAGCTAAATAAATACAAATGTACACAGATTGATACAAACCAATATTTATTTAAAAATCATGTCGGTGATGTGTGAGTGCATGTAGAGGTGCTTCATGCAGCAAGAATGAGCCAAGCTATATTATTCATAGAATCCTCCCTCTTTATTCTGGTACATTTTTATGCAAATAATAATAAAAAAACATAATCAAGCAGGTAAACAGAAATATCTGTGCAACATACTGTATTTTGCAGAATAAGATTTCAATCAAGCTACAGTCTATAAAAGCTGTAGACTCTATTTGCACATAAAATGATATGAGGACTTGGTTGATTATATACTAAAGCAGTATATGGAGCAATATGATGGTTAATGGCCTATCTGACATCATGCCAGGGGGGCTGAATATTTCCCTCTTCTGTTCCTCCGAACTTGTCTCCTTGAATTTATTAACACACCAAGGGAAAACCACAAACATAAAAAAAAAAAAAAATCATCTCAAGTGCCAGCTTTCAGAAACCAGGCCTGAGGAAATACAGCTAAGAAAAATATTGAGCATCAAAAAGGTTTTTAACCACAGTTCTATATTTTCCCCATGAAGGCCGACAAATTATTTCTTGAAAGCAAACTTTTTTATGTTTTTAAAGTTGTATCATCAGAGATAGTCTGAGCATGACACAATTCTAGCAGAATTATTACAACACACTCTTTTATAATATGAATCTAAAAATAACTTCTTGGGAGTTTGTCGATGGAGCAGCAAGAAATGCAGCAAAAACCTGCAGATAAACAGTCAAACTGAAACAGTCAGACCAAGGTGAGACATGTCTGTTGGAGATAGATGAATAATATGATCAACTACTCAGCCCCCGAAGCTTCAGGCTGAGCTTTCATGTTGAAACTCACTACGTTGTCATTATGGCTTCAAATACTGAAATTAAGCCACTTATAAATTTTTTAATTCAAGAAATCACAATGCATCAAAGATGACAGGTCATATTTAGAATTTTTTCCCAACATTAGTCATGTAAACAGTAACAGTGATTTTTACTTACAGTTACAATGAGAACTAAAAGGATTATGTACAACCCACTTATATTCCGTGTCAATTAATTCAAAAATTATACAATGAAATGGACTTTTTCCTTAAGTCTTAAGTGAAAAAATAAGTATTTCATTCAGAAAACAAGAAAATGTTTCAAGGAAATGTCAAAATAGTCATTTCAGCAAACTGAAAATTGCACTTGCATTTAAGAAGCTTCTAAAACACGTTTTTTCCTCTACACATGCAGAGATAAAGCTCTATAAATGTGTGAATTTGGCCCCAGGAGATAAAACACGCTGCAGCTGAAGCAGTCGTGACCTTTTGGAATCCAACACCTCGGAGATCTGGCTGAGATACAGGCACGTATCTGCAGCTTGTGGATCTCAAACAACTGTGCAAATTATTCACTGATACAGAAGCAAAAAGAAAAGAAAGAGAAAATGCACAGATAAGAAGAAACTAGAAGTCAAATCTTTCTTAAGTCAGCAGCAATGGTTGCTCTTTGTTGAAGGCTAGCATAATGTGGCAAATCCTGTAACTATGCTACACATGCTCTATACTTATGTTACAGACAAGTTGTACGCTCTCTCTCGCTCTCTCTCTATATATATACATATATATATGTATATATATATATAACTCAGTCATATACTTTACATATCCCAGGTTGAAAAAATGTCCCTTTTCTCCCTTTTCATTTTAAACAAATTGCACCCTGAGATTCAATAAAAATAAAATGGCCTTCAAAAAGGTTTAAATTGTGTCCACAAAAGTCTGCTAACTCATATATTACACTTCCAATACTAGCCTCATAAATACAATAATCGAACACCTATTGCACTGACCTATGTTTACAAAACTGCTGCAGCTATACTCGAGCGGAACACCCTACGTTTGCAGTAAGACTGACAGAAGCAAATAGTGAAGATCACACACAGCACATTTCTGAGACTATGTCAGAGGACGACACAGGTGGTGTCCCTGCAGCAGTGCAGAGGGATTCAAACTATTTTACCTGTAAAGATCAAGAAGTTGAAGTCATACTATAACATTGTTAGTGCGTGTGCTGAAGAGAGATGAGCGTGCTGTGGCAGTGCAGCGTTCTCTCATGTTATTGCAAATGCATAATACCATAATCGAATCACTTGCGCTTTCAATAAACTCTATCCGACACCCTCCTCATCTCTGAAATCTTTCCACGGCTCCGGCACTACAGCTCGTCCCTGCTCGTGGTACTACCGTTAGCTCTGCGTCTGTATCGACTGGAAAAAGCTGGTGTTTCTCACAATGAGCTGACATTTACAGGATACACTCACGAGGAGACACGGCAGTCACAGGACACATTAGCATTTACAGGATGTTTCACTTTACAGCAGCGAATAGTGATCTTAGAGATAAAATGTATATCGAGACATCCAGAAGGAAAATCTTCCTGCGTTCTCCCGGGTCACCTCGTCCTGAGTCATTCGTCACGAAGCATGACATCAGAGAGACAGCGGCCATGACAAACTCATGTGTCATGTTTCTAAACTCAGAGGACGGGCCTGAGCGTCTCCTTATACAATATAAAACTACAGAGTTTGTGCTCCCGGGCAGACAGGGAAAATAGTTTGAACTACGTTTTATATGATATGAAGAATCTGAGGCTACATGAGAGAAAATGCATAATTCAATTTGAGGAACAGTCGCATTGAAAGTGTTGGTCAGTGGACTCACACAACAGTGTTTAAAGTGACTTAACGATGTTGTGCATCATCCAAACCACACAGTGACACATGCACACACAGATTTTGAAATCAATATATAGAGCCCGACCAATTTATCTGTTTGCCAATAAAAATTACCAGCATTTATGTTTGCCAAAAGAAAACTCTTACAAAATAGGCTATGCAGAAAAGATTTATGTTTGCAGTTTACATTAAAAAAAAGTTTATCCAAATTCAATTTTTTTTGTAAATTTTGTATTATTTATTATTTATAGTTATTTATAATAAAGTTTATGGTTAAACCTTAAAATATCAAGCTTCAATTACACTTCTTTTCCATGAGGGTTTAATAAGAACATCTTGGGAATCATTGCCATTGCGTATATATATATATATATATATATAGGCCTATATATACATGTTAGTATCAGAATTTCTTTTACTCCCTAATATTGGTATCAGCATCGGTCCCCAAAGATCCATATCGGTCGGGCTCTATTCTCCAGCCATCTTACTGACTGCCTCGCCAAATCCGACCACCCTCTCAAAGAGACTTAAATTCATGATGACTTCTAGGGTTGCAAGCAAAGCATCAACTCACTCCTCAACTCATATCCTTTCACTTCTTTACCTTCAGCTTCAGCTGGGCAACCTTGGCTTGTGCCAGTTTACGCTGAATGTCAAAGGGCCTTTCGAAAAAGCGAACTATGGTCGGCTCGTTGAGCAGAGACGCCAGCACCTGTTCGAACGAGAACGACCAATCCACCTCGGCTCCTGCGTCCTGACTGTTGTGGGAGCTGGAGGTGTCAGAGCTCTCCGGGGTGCTGGAGGCGTCCTCGGCTGAAGACTCCTCCGCAGCAGAGATGCCGGAGGGCTTCGTGGACTCGGGCGGGCTGCTCGACTCCTGCAGCCTCCGTCCCACCTCTTCCATCCTCAGGAGGAGGCTGGTAACGTGGGCCACAGCTCGGTACAGAGATTCCTCCTCTGGGTTGCCGTGAAAAATGTTGTACAAGGTCTTGGAGAACTGGATGAACTGAGTCTGAGGAATAAATAAAGATTTGTTGTTCAGCAAAAGTGAAGTTAACTCTTTTTTGACACTTCAACCTGTAAAAAGTAAACACAATTTATATTAAATTACCTGATTAATACGGGGAAGGTCCTTGATGGTTTCTTCTTTCTTCAGTATTTCATTTTGCCACTGTTTCAGGTAGGCCTGCAGGTCCACCTTTCCTCTACCTGTCACACACAAATATTATCACACAAACTGTTGTAGCCATAGTGCGTTCATAGTAAATTTGTGTGCATCATCACCTCTTTCTGGGCTTTTCCTTATCACGCCATCTTCTGGAAGATCAAATGCTGAAATTAAAAAGCAGCATGAGAATAAACTGTAGAAAACAGGTTTCCAGGAAAATCTTTGCATTCACTACAGAATTGCCACAAAATCAAGTGGGAAAGGGAAATTGCAGAGAAGAGAAAGAGTAAAGAGGCTAACCAGTGAGTCTACTCAAGTGAGAGGAGTCTTCAGTCACTGGAATAAAGTGCTGGATTCTTTGCTCCTTTACGTGCAAAGGACTACCTGTAAAAGCTAGAAAGATACTGTCTGTAAGTGCACAGAGACCAAGAGACAGAGGTGACAGAGGATCCACCAGAGTTATGAAGAGGAAATATTTGATTGAAGAAAACATAGAAAATCCATAAACATTGAGTTATCACTTTATTAATCCCTATAAACAGATTCTGTATGTGAATTTGCAGAATCTGAAAGTGAGGGACAAGAGTTTGGAAGTTTCTGTTTCTTGTTTGACCAATCATGTTTGAGCAGGCTTTGCTTGCCCGCAGGTAAACATTCTGTGTAGAGGGCAAAAGTGGTGGAACACATTGACGGCTATCATCTTTTTAATTAACCTGCATTCAAAATGTCGTCTGGACCTAAAACAACTACAGAAAGCATCACTGTTTGTGTTTTTTGTGGAGAAATGTTCGACTCATTTGGACTCGTCAGACTATTCGGTGAACAGAAGTCAGAGTCTTACCCCAAAAGGCAGCTGCCTATGCCGGAACCCCCGAGTGGCAGAAAGCCCCATATTGGCCGTTGTCCCCAGAGGCTAATTCTTCCTCAGGTGTCACACGATGGGCTACAAGATTTTTGAGTTCATTAAATACGGTTTACTTTCCCCTTTTTCCTCTCTGACATGATCTTCTGAGTGATGCTGTAGCTCGTGGTGGTGTTGCATGTGTGTCTGTGCATTAAGTCATTGTTATGTACAGTGTTATTACATGAGGATAAAGACACACTTACATAGATTCTGTGCGGAGAAAAGAAAGTGCTGTTTGGAAAACGCATTCATTCCTTTGTAAAATAAATTCTGCCTGAATCACTTGATTTTCTCACTCTACTATAATGTGGGGTGTGATGTACTTCTATGCTCCGACCCCCACCACCGTGTCTGTGTGTGTCTGTGTGTGTGTGTATGCATGCGTGTCAGTTTGCATGCCTGGATTATACAATTACCCTCACAAGCCAGCAGACTTATTATATTTGCCTGATAGCTTTTGTGCCTAACAGCCTGATGACTGTCATGTTGGTGACTTGAGTGTTTCTTTGTCATGACAAACATCCTTCTATTAATGGCGTTCATTCATGATCCAAACATGATAAACCTGATTGTGGTGACCTTTTAACTATAGCCAGGAAGCAGCTAAAATGTCCATCCAAACATCTAATCTAAACTAGAGGGGCACTCAGTAGAATACATACCTCCCCCCCTTAAATTCAATCAAGCTGCACTTAATTTCACACACTCACATATCAGTTTCCTTTATGTGCCTTATTTTTTCCCCATCAAGATTCACAATTGTATGGGTTCTTCCCTGACCCGTAGCACATCCTTCCACCACGTTCTGTGGAAATCTGCTCAGTTGTTTTTGTGTACGAGCAAACAAATTAGAATGACTCTCAGTAGAGTTCATATTTCAGATTTTTTTAAATATGCACCACATTGCACACACATAAATATCAGTCCTCTAAACATACCTGATTATTTCTTCATCAAGATCCATGAATTATGCTTTAAGAAATCAAAGAAAACGCAATGTTTAAGAAAGTGAAAAAAAATATCCTTGATCTACCTCTTTGTCCCAATCCATCCCAAAATTGTATGGATTGTTTCTTCACCCATGTCCCAACTTCCCATCACATTGCATTGTAATTCTTGAATAATCTTCCTTACAATCAAACAATCACCTTTATACACAATAGCAATTTTCAGCTTGGATACAAGATTGAGCGAAATGCTAAAATATATTAAGGTGCCAGTTTGGTTTAGTTAAGTTTGTTGATATAAACGCATTCAAATCCACTTTAGTTGAATATGCAGTACAGTAGTTTACTCAAATCCAACATCTACACACACTTCACTCTCTGACTGGTGGGCTGTGCGGAGCTGAGGAAGGAGCCAAAGACTGAAGCCAGCGCTCTTTCTATCCAGTTTTTATATGTGGCACTTTTCATGTGTACAACCAAGTCCAACACTATTCATGTCTTCCTGAGAGAGCGGAGATGCAGAGCTGTTAGCAGTGAACTCCTGATGTGAACATTTGTCCTTTCTGTAATGTCCTCAGAATAAGAAACGCCCACGGTATGTTCAGCCAACATTTCCTACTGTGAGGGATATGCAGATCACAGCAGCCGAGCTTAAGGGTGATTTCACTTCCCTGATCAATGCAGCGTTGGGCCCTGTTCCAAAGCCCCCCCCCCTCCCCAGCCCCTAACCATCTTACATAGCCACACACTTTGATGCAGGCTCTCCCTCTGATCATGAACGCTCAGGGCTGCCCGACTGTGAAATCGGTTAAATGTTTGAGGTCTTTGGTTTACTTTTTTCTATACACAAGTCAACATCTCTGCACACTTCAGGAATAGATTAAACCCAAAATGCATAACATTGTGATGTCAAAATGGCAACATCGTAGGGGAGCTTTTTGTATCAGGGCATCGGTTGCATATTTTCAAAGTGTAGCCTGCTCTTGATAGTTTTTTTCAGGATTACCAACCCTGGCTCTAATATTATGAGATATGGCATTTTTTACCAATTTACCAAAGAATAATTCATGGGTATTGGTGAAAAGAAAAATCTGGCATATTTAGGGAACTGATATCTACGAGTGTGGATATTGGTGAGGGCCTGGGCAGAGGTATGTGCCATTCTACTTTTGAAATGTAACATCTGGATAGAACCTGTCCTCGGTGCTGAAGCAGTGCGTTTCCTCCACGAGACATGAAACAAGCTTTGCTGCTTGATGTTCACTGGCCCAGCACATCGCGAAACAGCGCCTCTAATCTGTCAGTTGTAATTTGAGCAGCTCTTCCTCATCACAGATCCCCTTTGCCGAGAACACGCCCAGTGCAAAATGCCCTCACAGCGCCATGTACCCATCGTTGCCATGGCAAAGTTCTTTCACCCAACATAGACTATTCCTACCCCTTCCCCTCAAGCACCCACTGCCACATCATGCAGACAAGAGCCACACATTCCATGACAGTTTCTTCCCCCAGGCACTGTGCTCACTCAACAAATGCTGAGTTATGAGCTGGATCACTGAAATGACAACACATACCACAGGCCGATGACCTTGTGTTTTTATTTTAGTGTGTTCTACCTCTGTGTGTATGCTGCCGTCATGTTATTGCTTTGATGTGATGGTAGAACCTGGAGACTAAAGAATCCTGTATGCTAAACATTTGCAGCGCGTGAACTTTGAACCTGCGGGAGTCGACTGTCACTATAGATATGTTGTGAAAGAAATGGGTCAGAAGTTCAAGCCGAAGATACAGTAACACAAAAAAGCAGCAAGATAACAACAACACAGTGGGTTAGGGGTTAAGTTGTCACATGAAAATGTTAAATTCACATTCGCAGCTGCTGATTTTGTCCGTTGCTCGTTACTCACCTGGTGGCAAGTGCAGCTTGAAGAGGAATTTCAGCTTATTTGTGAAAGATCCACAGCACAAAGTGTCTGCAGGAGGAGAAGTGTGCAGTTAGCAGCAGAAGTAATGAGGTCAGCAGCTGCACTAGTACAGAAAATAATAGAACAAGGGAACCTACCGATGGCCCAGCAGAACTCTTTAAAGTTGACAAGGCCGTCCTGGTTCTCGTCTATCAGGCGGAAGACCCAGAGGGAGAGGGTGCTCTTGGTGGTGCAGAAACCCCAGGGCTCCAGAAGAGAGAAGAGCACGCTGAATTGCTGGAAACCCAACTGGTACTGCTCCAAATATGCCAGGCTGGGGTCATGATGGAGAAGAGCTGGACTCTGCATTGTCCAGTAGCAGCTGAGGAAATGCTGCCTCTGCACAAAGAAAACCAAGAAAAATGTAACTTGTTTGTCTCTTTTTTCTCCATTATGAACATTGGCAGCATGTTTTTTACTCACTTTGAACAAATTATAAAGCTCATCGAGGTGTGAGGCACTGAATCTGACTTCTTGGGACACCACTCGAATCTGAAAACATATTTGAAATAAATCCTCAATGCCACGGTAGCAATATAATTACACCACTTCCTCTTAAGTCAACGGCCACTTACAACATTTTGCTTGGTCGTATCCTCCAGTGTCTGGATCACATAGAGTTTGTTTCTTTTCCGTGAGCTCTCGACCTCCTCTGAACGGATGTTTCCATATTTCTATAGAAGATAAGATAGGTTAAATCGACTATAATACCCGACTTCGCTGAATGAAATTGACACTTAAATATCTGGCAGTACCTCGTAGGCCTCTCGGATCAGTTCACTGATATCCACGTTCAAGTGGGATGATTTATCATTATGTCCCACTGACGCTTGCTGCACCGTGGGAGGTAACGGGCTGTCTTTGTTTGTTACACTGTCAAAGAATCTGAAAAAGAGAAATAGAGACATTCAGTGATGATGCCTAAAATCTGTCAAATCGTGCCTTGTCTGTATTCACACACACTTGTTAAGGATGGTGACGGCCTCCGCGTCGTCATGGCAGCTGATCAGCGCATCCATGTTGTAGTCCAGCACAGCCAGGCCGAGCTGCAGAATTGCTTTTATGCCGTCGTAGAAAAAACAGTCGACCACATTCACGGCGCTCTCTATGGGCAGGACACTGATGAAGAGCGTGAGAAACCAGGACAGGGATACGGACGAGAAGAAAGTCAGGTCTGTCATGTGCTCTACCAACTGGGGCAGGTTTTCCCGAATCAGGTCCTCGAACACGGCCTGGTCAACCAAAGCACCTAAAGGAAGACGGACAACGTTTGAAAGCACAAGTTAACTTCTGAAATGATTAGACTGATAACTGTCCCAAAATAACAAACAGACGCAGTATCAGAATGACATCCTTTGCTTCCCCTCTCACCAATAATTCGGCGGTTAAAGTAATCCGGCAACATCCTCTCACACACGGCCACTAGGAGCCAGAACGCCTCCTCCTCTTTTGCGTAGAGCAGGAGAACTGAGGTGAGAATATTCATGGCCTGAGGAGACAGAGAGGACACTTTCAGAAAAAATAGACTATTTCAGTTTTAAATATAGAAATGTATATCAACTGCAAGACCAGCGTAAGGATGATCGTGTGTGAGAAATTTGCCTGTGCTTTTTTAGAATTATGTTCGGTGCTTTCAGAGCATCTGTGACCTTTTCTGAATTCCAGAGCTATTTTTCAGAGTACTTGTCCTATTTTTTTTAAATAACCTCTACTTTTCAGGGTTGCCGCACAATGTCTCAAACTGACTAATCAAAAACGAGGAGAACGAGGTCACAAGTGTGCACCGTGAAGATCAGCTCGTCTGTCACTGTTGACTGTTGCAAAACACGAAGGAAATTAAGGAAGTATGATTAGGGCGTTTCTCATAACTGGGTTTTTATGTGGATGTTTTCCATGCTAATCATAATGACTAATAATTGTTTCTGCATTTCCTCTCACTGCCTCTAATGCTACTTTCAGGTATGCTTGTATATCAGAAAACACATCAACACGACCACTCGCTTGGACATTATCAAGGGTTTTTTGTGGGTGATTGCCAGGAGAAACTACGGAGAATGTCCGCAGCAACTGACCCGGCAATTTGTGTTCTCACATACAGCCCCTGCAGAAAATTTCAGGAGATTACCCATAGTTCAGTGCATGTCTAAAAGAAGCATTGTAAAGACAAGGGGAATCAAGAGATTTTGACAATGAGGGTCAACGCCAGTGTTGATGTGCTCAAATTAAAAACACTGTGCTTGCCGTTGTGGAAATTACACATCATGTACCCAGACGCCAGCCCTCGCCTAAATGTTCTGGATATTTTCCTGTTGTTGTGAACACGTCTGGCCAATCTTCTGCTGCGCTGTCAACCAGGATTTGTCCTGCCAGTTAACTACAAGCCTAAAGAAATCACAGTACCTGGCAGTATCCGATTTTAGGGTTCCTGTAGGCATAAGCAGTGAGGACTCTGCGTAAAGCTGAGATCCCTGTGTCGCTCTGAAAGGCCGGGTGCTCTGGCAGGGAGCGGTGCAAGTCTCTTTCAATCTCATCTGTAGCCAGAGTGCTCGTGCCCAGAGACTGTTCAACCACCTCAGTGTAATAACCGGGATGAGTGGCCATGTCGTTCACAGCTCCTACAGGGGGCAAAACCCACAGTCAGTCCAAAAACAGATGCTGCAGTGATCACGCATCAGTTCATTCTTTTTCTTAATTATTTATGTTGAGCGAACAACTGAAAACAACACAATTTTCCACCACGCACAGCTTTGAAAACAAATCTAACTGACACGGCATAGCGTTTACTGCACAAAACATGGGTTGATGACTAAATACCTGAAAAAAGCATCCACAGCTCTCCCCTCAAGGCCTCAGGAACACCACGGACTATCAAGTCTCGTGTCTTCCTGGTGAAGAACATACTTGTGCCACGTCCATATTCAGAGAAATGAATGTTCCAAGACTGCTCCTTCATCTTTTCTTTAAGCTGCCAAACACACAGAGAGCACACATCACAGTTACTGTATATACCTCACAACGCAAGCTTCATTTTTATTCAGTCCACCCCTGAATAGATTGAATATCCACCCGCACAGCTCCATGCTGCAGAGCATAGATAAGTAATGTGGTGGTTGGTGAAATCTGATGTAAGCTTGATTTGAACAGAACTCTGGTATTTACCATTTTGGGGTCAAGGTTTTCAACATCCTGGGGGTGGAAAACCGTCATGAGCGCCTCTGTGCTGACAGCCTTGCTGCTGTCTTTCTGTCCCACCATCAGAGTCACATCCTCTGGATTGTCCTCAAAGTGGTTGATGAGTGACTGACATTCGCCTCGTATGACCTTAGAGGCAAATCATTTTCACTGTCAGAAATATAACTGCAATCTACAGAGTGAACAAGGAGTACGTAAAGAGTAAAAAGACATGTTACCTCTGATGAAGCGGTGTGCTGAGGGCTGGGACTGATGCCACACCTGCTACGAATCGCGTTGGCAAGCCGCTGATAGTCTCGCACCTCGGAGAACCGCACTGCCCTCTTGCCGCGCACACACACCGTTAAAGCTTTGCTGCTGGAGTCTGGCTTCTCAACGTTAACAATCTGGAAGAAGGCAATGTTGGCAGAGCAGACGTTCACTTTTCAAGCTCTATGCAGGGTGCAATTTGAGACTGTCCATTATTACAAGTGTTTTTGTTTTTTTTAAATCAATCCTGTAATGCTGCCCTTCGTTTGACTTTACCTCTCGCATTGGAATGATGATATGGCATTGGCTGCCATCCTGACTGGCAAAACACAGGTAGTTCTCCGAGAGACAGATCTTGCCAAGTGTGTTAAAATGGCAGAAGGGCACCCACAGGAAGCTCTCATGCGCCTCTAACAGGTTTTCCTCATTTGGAAGTCTGAAAAACGTGCGGAACTGCGCACTCTTTGCATGAGCTTCTAGGCCTCTGCGGTGGAAATAAAACAGAAGATATGTCTTGAGAAGAACATCATATTACAGTGTCTATATTATTGCATTATTATATTATTGTGTCATATTATATTGTTGTATTACTATAACTCTAAACCTAAAAAATGTATGTAAACATTTATTTCCTAAATGACACAGTGGGATTCTAGCACTGGAAAGCTAGAATATGTATATAAAATGGTCAAAGTAAACAACTGACATATTTATACATACACCAGTATGGTCTTATATACATAAATATGTCAGTACACCAGTATTGTCTTATATACTCAAGGCAGGTTAAAAACAAACACACAAATGCTACTTGACTCAAGTCAGACTTGGTTTTAACTCTGGCTCTTCCAGCTGATGGCAGCCAGAGCTAACAGGATCATGTAAGGCTGTTCAGTGTGGCGGAAAGACATCACCTCTTGGTAATTTGCATGGGGTCGGAGAGCGCCGGCTCTTTCTTGAAGGCCTCTTTGTCAAAAAGGCGCTTGATAGAGTAGTCGGCCAGCTGCTCCATGATGACGAAGGTTTCATTAAGGTGCATCAGCATGGAGAAGTAGTGGTCCTCTCCGTGAGCCAGGACATGGATGCTCTCGGTCAGAATGACGTTGGCAGTTTTCTCCAGCTTCCAGATCTCGTCCCAGGAGATGACAAGCTTCACTGCAGAGTGGATGAAAATGAAATCAGTCATTAAGGCTCACAAATGCAAGGACAGTGACTGAATGGTCATCGCTGTTGTGATCATTGTCCACGTCAAATTTCTTATGGTCCAGTTTTCACTCCAGTAAGAACATACTTAATGATGCCTTTACAGACTACATGCTGATGTCAGATAATTTAAATATTTTTCATTGTGAAAATGTCACTCTATGTTATGAGTTAATTATGAGTCTCCATGACTCCACTATGAGCTCCACTGTAATAGCTTTTCACAATAATGGCAGCTGTAATTACCTAGATCTACTTTATGATGGAAAAATGGTCCTCTCAGGCCACAAAAGCCCAGTATGGTGGCCATTAGGAGCTGCCACAGACTTTGTAACCACTAATCAACACTATCAAGACAAATGACAGTGATGACTTACCCTCAGACCCCAGCAGGTATGAATAGAAGCACAGGAAGTTGGTGCTGAGGTAGAGCCAGCCCTGGCACGGCACTTTGCCTCTCCAGTAGCTGCATGAGTAATACGTGACCAGCTTTTCCTGCAGCGGCAGCTCAAACCACTTCTCGAACCTCAAGAGTGCCTCTCGGAACTTCTCAGGATCGTCTTCCAGCACCAGGGACGTCTTCCCTTCCTCAGCAATAAGACCCTACCACAGGAAACATTGAAGGGGCTGTAATCAATTTCTTTTTATTAACAGTGGAACGAATTACTGTGTAATATGAAACATGTTGCTGTTTTTTACAACCCCAGGTCTATGAATAATCGGAATTGTAACATAAAAAAAGTAACTGACAGACGAGAAGAGTTTAGAGCCCATTACCAAACTCAGTATTTTATAACATTACAATTTCATTATAATTATAACATTGGTGAGATATTATTGTGTTAAATATCTGGCTGTGTTTGATGTTGTGAGTCCCTGTCCTTATGAGCCTTACTCGTATCTTGCCCTGTACAAAGCTGGTGATGTCTTCGCTGGAGTCGAACACAGAGAGCGTCCTCATGATGTTCTGCTGCAGCCAATCCCAGTGCTGAACAATCTCCTCTTTGGTGACACCTAATGCAACATCAAGAGCGAGAGAAATTACACAAACACGCAGCAAAACAGGAACATTTATCAATCTTTGAAGATAAAGGTCTTGATTAATAACACAAAAAATTACATTTACAGTTAATTATTATATTACATGAATTTAGGAGTACTGGCGTCACTGTGATTGTGACTGAATGTTGCTGGACGTCATTACATACACAATGGGCTTATGTAATTTCAAAACGACCAATTAAAGTATATATATACATATATATATATATATATATGATAAGAGGAAAAGACAGTGACGTACCACATGCTATCGACCAGTACACTTGTGAGTCGGGTGTGTGGTGAAGGATGCGGAAGGGGGCAACTTTGGATGTGGAGTCCAAGACAGTATCCAGAGTTCCCACAAGGAGGCCTGTAACATACAGAGCAATGATATAACCTTCAACCATGTGACACCTTTGAAAATCAGATTGGACGAATATCAAATTTAGATGTGATATTTAAGACCTATTAGACTATTATGTAACTTTGTATATGTGTATTAACCCATGATTTGATTTGGGGGCGTGAGAAAATGGGAATAAATTAATCAGATTCAGTGGCTATCTAGTGTTATTCAGTGTATTACAAAACATTTGGACCATTTAGTCTTTTGTTTATATATTTGGATCGCGGACTCACAGTCGCTTCACAGTCATGCTGACAGTGGAAATAAAAATGGCCCTCCAGGTCCATGTTGGAGTCACACAACTAAAATTAGCTAAATCTGTCACCTTTACAACTTCTCCCTGACATGTCCTCCATGAATAATTAATAAGCCTGCAGTGAAACCACTCTCTCATGCACCGCACCAGCATCACACCGGCCTGCCCGCTGAACATAGACCTGCTCTCCACACGTTCTCCACGGTAAAGGGATCAAAGGGATCAGACACAGTTCCTGTAATTTATGTTCTCATCAGTGAAGAGCAACACGGCACGGCAGAGGGGGGCCTAAACACATAAAAGATACTTCAGACATAGAAAGAGCTCTTGTGGAGGGAGCTTCAAGTGCAGCGTGCTATTAAACTCCACTATCATTAAACCAGCCAGAGGGGGCCATCAGGCCTTTTGTCTTCAGCTAGAACCCCATTCATTACCATTCATTATCTATTAACTACCTTAAAGCTGTCAAGCTGTGGCATATGGTTCAAAACTGTGTAACTGTACCATCATTGGAGTTACAAGTACTACCTTGTACCATCATGTACAACTGTTTTCAAAGACACAAGTCAGTAGAGAATGACACGCAATGAGGTTTAATTACACAATAGGTTTTGTCTCTTTCGGGGCTGGAATCGAGGACCCAAGCGAGCACTTGATGTTGCATAATGCAAAAGCAGAGTGCGGCTATTTTTAAGAGTTTACACACCATCTATCCATCCATCCATCACACCACCTATCTGTAGAGGGGAGCAGGAGCTGCTGACATTGGGCAAAGGTTGACATTTCGACACAAACAACCAATCACACTAGAATTCACACCTACAGGCAATTGAATCCCCAGTTGACCTAACCCTAAATCTGCATGTCTTTGGACTGTGAGAGGAAACCAGAGTACCGGGAGAAAACATGCAAACGCTACCTTCTTGTTGTGATGCCACAGTGCTAAACACTGCACCACTTTGCTTCTCCTACACTACTCCGGTTATCAGTTATCAGTTCCATGTTGTTCTTGTTTGTTAAAATGAACTTTACCATTATTAGGATTATTAAGCCGTGACTTGAATCTAAAGCTAACACAACAATGGCTCTTGTGTTTTTAGGCCAGTGATGTAAAATCATGTCACCTTAGTTCAGGTACAGAGCAGCCAATCAGCAGGAGGTGAGGTCACAGACAGAAAGACTCACAGATGTTTCCCATGTGACCTCTGTGTCAACACAGGGACGTCATTAGTTTTCTTTTCTTTTTTTATATATATATATATATATATATAAATTATCACTTACTAACAATTCAAACAAGAAATATGGCAATTTGTGAAGAATTTAATTTTTTTAAGTGAATAATGTGCTTGAATTTTCAAAATATATTCAATAATGGGTGGTAGGACTGTCAGTTTTTCCAAAATTTTAATTCTAATGAATTTGACATGACAAACAATTCTAAAAAGGTCACATACGCAAATGTGAAGCGAATATTGTGGGTCAAGGTTCACCATGGTAGAATTCCACATAAAGCCACGCTGCGATTTTCCTCGCCGCAGGAAGCGGATGTTTAGTTGCACAAATTGGTAGAGAGCACAGGGTAAAGGTTATCCATTACTCAAGAGGGCATGCAATAGGTCAAGCTGACAAAAGATCCCCCTCTGCTGGATCGGGAGAATAACTGCTAACCATGATGCACTCGTAGACTGTATTTTGAATTCCAACGGGTCATGACAGGTGGATTACGAACGTTCAGATAAACGCTTGGATTTTGAATCAAAAGAGGCAGCCCCAATATGTGACAGAGCTGACAGTAAAGGAATGCCTTAAACGTGCATCTTACTGAATCAGGAATTGTGCATGGATGTTGGACATATAATTGGCCCCCCCCAGTGTAAATTGTGGGCCCCCTACTTATGGCCCCTGAATTAGAAAAACCCCAGATCCACCACTGGTTTAGCACACACACAGCAGATAAGCCCACTGACACGTACACTAAACAGAGTCCCTGCTGCACACTGAACTGTCAAACTGCTGTTCAGCGCCCAGACTGACTCATGGGATGTATGACACTTGGCTTGTACTTGTTGCCATGAGGACATTTATATATATAAATATGTGTGTGTGTGTGTGTGTGGAGGAGTGCGCTACAGAGCAGCGCCCGCCCTGACTGAACACAGCACGTTAGCTTAGCAAACACACTAGACACTCAACGCGCTGCAAACTGGCTTTTCTGTGAACGCAGCTTGGCGCAGGAGCGGCAGCAGCAGCTGTCCCCCGCCGCTGAACGTTACCTGTCAGCCCGCCGCCACCTACTCCGTACCCCCGTCTCCTCTGCAGCACGAAGTACTCGTTATCCTTCTCGGTGAGCCACAGTTTGAAGGCGTTCTTCAGCAGGATCTCGTCAGGTTTCAGCCACATGTTGACAGCGTCCCCGACTTCTATCTGTCAAATCCGCCCGACACGCCACGGTCAGCCGCGACGGAGCCCCACATCAAACCCGTGGACATTTGTTTGTGTCCGGATCGTCAGCCCTCCCTTCACACGTCGACAGGAGACGCTGCCAGAGGCGCAGGGCATTCTGGGATTGTAGTTTTTGCGACGAGAGGGCGGTGCTGAAGGAGATTCCGGGGTCAACTGTCTTATAGAAAACATCGGTTGTACAAGATTGTATTTAACTTATCTTTAATTAATAAGAAAATTTGCCATTTTAATAAATAAATATGTTTATAAATATTAAATATATAATCAAATAAATAAGATAAGATAAGATAAGATATTTTAAGATAAGGTAAGTCAAAGTCAAAGTCTGAACTTTATTGTCATTCAGACCATAAAACAGGAAGTGCCAAGCAGAACAAATTTGCGTTTCGCCCAGCTCCATGTGCAAATATAAAAAGCAAGTAACTTAACACAACAGAATTAGACCTAATAGACAAGAACAAAAGACAAACTATGGTTAGTGTAATTCAAAGTGCTTCACCTATTATTGGCAATAAGAAAACAAGACAAAGATAATTACAGCTTTAAACCATTTGTTTAAACAGATCCATGGTAAAATGCAGGAATATAAATAAAATCATTATTTGTAATACTCAAAATGATATTTCTATGTGAACCACGAACGTTGTGTTTTAAGTTTTCCCTTTTATTCACATATTAGTCTTTGTTATCATTTTACGTCAGAGAATGTGTTTGCTCCTTGTTTACATTGCTGTTGTCGGTGGTGTCTGTAATGTCTTCTAGTTATAATGGGGCCTTATTAACTTAACTTCTAAACCTCTACACACTGCCTGAGGGCATTAGTGTCCATATACTGTTGTTGTTCTAATATTAGAGGCACAGGGAGTTAACAGGCATACATTAGCTAAAACATAGGGCAACATCCTCTTATCAGCAGCATCTCTATAGCACCACAGTCCCTATTAATCATTTATCATGTTTGCTTAGTTGTGGCTTCTTAAAAAACTATTGAACTATTGAACACCCTTGAAACTGGTAAATGGTTTGTATTTATATAGAGCTTTTCTTGTCTTGATGACCACTCAATGAGCTTTACAGTACAGTTTTTGCCATTCACCCTTTCACACAGCATCTATGTGGAGCATTTTCAAAGATTCAACACACTGTCACATCATTCACACACTTTCAAATGGGTGAGACTGGGAACAAACCACCGACCTTCTCGTTAGTGGATGACCCACTCTACCTCCTGAGCCCCAGGCAGCCCCATAATGCTAAATAGCAAGGAATTATAATACATATAATATCTGTAAGTTACTCAAGAAGGGTCTACGCAGTTGTTATTATAATTATCAGAAGCATGTAGCCTAATATTAACCATAGTTTCACTCCACATATTCTGTAAAAGTTGGGCACATTATAAAATGTAATTCAGCCTGAGTAAAATAACTGTTCCTCCTCAGAAGCAAATGAGAGCACTGTGGCAGCTGATCCACTTGTCAGGAAGTTGCAACAGGGATTTTTGGAAGAGACTATAGTGTGAATAACTGTCATCAAATATTGATGGTGTGAGTGGCACAGATTAAGGCTGAGTGGAGGCACTGGGTAAAGAAATACAAGAATTAGCTCCTATTCAACCACAAGAGCATTCATGAGGCCGGGCACTGATATTTTGTGGCTCACAGCTGATGTTTCCCTTTCTGCAGGTGATGGATGGGGCGTAGCTCAGGGCTTTAAGGTGACCTCTAAAGTTATTCCTTGCAGAAAATGAGAACAGTTTCAAAATGGTCTTGATTTGCACAAGGTGACACTGTGATGATGAAACAGAAAATGTCTGGCCTGGACTCCAGCCACAAAGCTTGAAGTGTAATGTACAAATATAATCATAGTCTGCGGCATGAGATGTCTCTTGAGGAAAGACCCAGGTCCAAACGCGTACAATGATGAATTCACATTTAATTAACAAAGATTGTTAATGTGGATTCCGGCACGTGTGAATTTACCATAGATTATTGTTTAGTGTCATTTTGGCACGTCTAATGTGAAATGGGGATAGTCATAAAACAGAAACCAGAGATTTTCTCCTTGTCCTAAATTACCAGCTGGCTATTAACTACAAGTCAGAATGCTTTAAAATCCATTAAAGCTAATGGTCAAGTCTTATTGTTCACACAAAAGTACCTATATATGTATGTGCATTCATACAGATAGCAGAAAATATTGATCTGTACTGTTGTCTGGCCTCAGAATCACACATGAAAAATATAATCTTTCAGATCCTGTGTTTTCTGCCCTTGAAGATGAAGCAATTGTAGATCACAGAAGGTAAAGATAACAGACCTGCAGCTGGGTTTGTTGTTACCCACTGGCTGACACTGGGTCTCTGTGCCCATGGCTTTACTGTGGCTGAGGAGGAGACAAGTTGAAATGGTTCACTGCTCTCTTGTGGTGAAAATATGACATGACATTTATTCAGCTCTGTCATTCCACCTGTCAATAGATAGATAGATGGAGCACTGGTGTGCCCTATGTGTCACGTGGGGGGCATGGAAATATAGCAGAGAGTCGAGGTATATGTGAGGTATATGTGGTATAACTGAGGAGATGTTTCTTTTCATATTCCTGTGCTGTACCTGATAAGTTGTGGTTTTATAGCAATAAAAAAGTAACGGGAACCTACTGTCTTGGTGAGTGGGACCGCATGACATCAACTGCTACACTGAATACACAGCATTCAACACCATGATGACTGGATACTACATAAATCAGCAGTCAAAACAGTAAAATTCATGTTAAACTACTACTACCCAATTTTATAGACTTGCTTTCATGTGATGTCGTGTTTTTATCGTTTTCTTTTCACCTCTTCTTTTACCTGTTAATTTATTTGTATTGTCATATTACTGCTTTCCTGTGATCAAGTCTTCATGTGACATAGCTCTACATGTATTCATTTAATTTGAACACTACCTTGTTTCCGACCACGTAAACGTAGTTGTCTGGAACTCCTTGTCACATTGCTTCCTGCTGATTGTTATTTCTCTTTTATTTACTTTTCTTGCTTTGCTGTCAAAGCACTTTGTAAACTCTGTTTTTGTGTATTATAATGATAATTATTTTCATTATTATTATTATTATTATAACAAACTCAATTTTAACAATTTACCAAACAAACTACAAACAACGCACTTGACGTTTCCAAACATCCGTCGATTTGACGTGACGTCATCAAAAGCGCGGAATTTCAAAACTGTTTTTGTCGCATAAACTTTCCGTGCCGTGGTTCATCCGGACTAAATAATGCGGTAAAGTAACTGTAACCATAGAAACTAAGTAATAAATTAAGTGAGTTTATTTCTATTTACGTTTTTTTTGTTATAGAAAAATAGTGACGCAATCAAACAGCACCCGCGGTGTTTGTAACGTCAGCCCGAGCTAAATGTAACTGTCTGATAATAACAGACTATTTGTCGCGAGATAACTTATATTTATTCACAAGCGATAAGTTTAACCTGGTTCAGCCTAAACGCGGCGGTTACTCTGTCTGGAAGAAGCTGGTTACTTTGCTAACAAGCTAATATGACGTGCGTCGCTAAGAGGTGAACAGTTAAGTTAAACTTTGAACAATGGAGGACGAGTCGTCTTGCTCTTCGGCGGTGACCGGTGCTGGGCCGGTGTCTTTCCTCCAGAGGACACTGCAGCGGTTATCATCCACACAGTGTCTGAAGCTCGGAGCCGGGGAGGAGGCTCCGGTGGCTGTCGTTGCCCTGCAGAGGTACTTATCCGATCAGAGTGACGGGCAGCAGGTCGAAAGCTACACCTACGATGTGACTGTCACTGATGGAGCCTGGAGAGCCAAGTGCTTTCTCCACCCGGCTTTAAACCATCTGGTCCGCAGCAACACCCTGAGGACCGGGGCGGACATCAGCATCACACAGTGCACCTTTGTGTACAACGAGAGGAGGCTGGGACACGGGTTCATCTCCATCGAGCAGCTCAGGTGTGTCGCGGCGAGATCCGTGGTCCTGCCCCGGGTGAACGATGTCAGTTCGCTGCCCATGCTGATCAAACCCGGCATGGAGTGGAGCGTGGTGCTGCAGAGCGACGTCCCCCTCCAGGTGAGCCGCAAACACTACCTGTGTCTGTGGAACAACGACGACCCAGAGGGAGACGTGTGGAGCTCGGGTTCCCCCTCATCCGACACGGTGCTGGACGGTGAGATGCTGCTCTCTGGCGCCACTGACACACACACACACACACCGAGAGTTCATCTTCATTTACGTGACTGAGGTGGTCGAATATCATAGGATGCTTGACTCTGTACCTTTCCTGCAATAATGATATGGCATTTGGTGTAATCAGAATATGATATCACAAGACATTCTAGTTTATCGAATGAAATTTCACACATTCATCAGTCCCCTAAACATACCCATTTAAAAAAAAAAAAAAATCAAGATCCATGAATTGATTCTTGAGAAATCGATAACATTTTTGAGAAACCGACGCTATTTCACAGCATGAAAAAACTTTCCTGGATCTGCTAGTGATCCAGATTTGACCAAAATTGAAAGGTTTGTTTCTTGGGTGATGCCCCACTCCTCCACAATATTTCATGGAGATCGCCTCAATTGTTTTTGTGTAATCTTGCTTACCGACAATCCAACCAGCAAACATCTACCAAAAGACGTCAAAGTGAAAATAACATCACAGTTTCTAACAACCCCAGGGGCTTTATTTTTGACCATCTCTGAAAAATACAAATATATAAAATGTAAAAAATATAACACACTTAAATGAATGATTGAGAACCAATTAAATAAGACAAATTGCATTTCACTCAGCGGAAACCATATTATACTCATTTAGGAAATAATTGTAACCCATTCAAGTTTCAAGACTTTGAAAAGACAATTTTTAAACGTTATTTTAAGGATTTAATATACAGTTAAGATTTTATATACTGTATAAACTATACATGGTATGAACATTAATATTGACTAAAAGATATTTCCTAAATCTGTTCCTCCATGGCTTTAGCTGCCACATTGCAGTAAAAATCCTGATGATGTGTTGTCTGCGATGTCTTTTTTTTCCGACAGTGTCCAGGATCACACTGCTTTCCAGTCTGGAGTCTGTCTTTAGAAGCTCATGGAATCCTCTGCCTCTATTAGTGAAGATTATACACAAATCCAGATTAAGATTCTACGGGAAGTTTGGTCTGAAGATTGAATACCCCTACCAGGTGAGTACCAACCGTGGTGCTGCTGCGACAAAGTGAAGTTTACTTTTTCTCATCTCATGCTCTGTCTGTATATTTCAGGCATACTTTGAAGTTGCTGACCAGAGTGGCACCATGTCCCTTGTGCTTTGGAATGAACTTTGTCCAGAGTTTTACCAGAGACTGAACGTGGGCACTGTGTTGTACCTTCAGAATTACACCCTGAAGCCGAGTTATCCAAACCGCTCACGGCCGCAAATGGACCATCACAGAATGCAGAGCTTTAACTCTTTAGGTATGTGCCTAACCACCGATCAACACCTGGACATTTAATGCGTAGTACCACCACACTGTTTGTGTGAAAAGCATTTTTTTCTGAATAGAACAAAGCACAACGACTGTGATACATGACATAACACTCTCACTGAGCTGTAGTAAATTCAGGGCAACCTAGAGAATTTGTGCTGCTGTCCTGCTGCCTAAGCCAGCATTTACCTTTCCTTCTGCGGGATTCAACTTTATGGAAAAGTTAAAGTATTCCAAAAAACCTGTGTGTAGTTTAATCCCTTCCAATGATTTCTGGAAGCAGTAGAGAACTACACACATACCGTTCACTTTGTCACACTGTCTGCATTTGTAGAAATCTGCCTCAACCATCGCAACCCAGTGTCAATCATCACTGTGGTGTCACCAAAAAGTGTGCTGCCTCAGTGGGGACTGCCGGAGGTTTCCTACCAGTTCACCACCAGGTAATGAAACAGTCTTGTTGCTCTATTGTCTTACTATTGTCCGTCTTTATCCAGCACGCATTCTATGACTCTGTTAACTATTAATACTATGCTGGTTAATCTATTATAACTGTGGCTCATGTTATGTTTGTGTCTCACAGGTCAGAGTTGGAAAAATTAGCCAACAATTCTGCATGTGATGTCATCGGTTTGGTGACGTTTGTTGGTCGCGTTGAAAGAGTGAAGAGCAAAGTGAACAAGGGCAAGAGATGTTTATATTTATAATATTAAATGTAAATACTTTGTTAAGGCAGATTGATTATAATTCAGTTATTGGAAATTGACCAAGTTCACTATTTAGGTCCAGAAAAATACTGGACGTACCGCTGGGTCCACGCTGTGGACGGGACGTCTGATCGTCCTTTTATCCTGGAGATTTTTTCCTCTTCTCAACCAGAGATCTTCAACTGTATATGCCCGAGTAAGTCTCCTGGGCCTGTGTGCCCGGTGGCTCTGTTGTCCGACTAAAAAGCAGCTTCACTTACTTTGATTAATTCATTAATCATCATCATCTCTTCCGCAGTGACCTACCTGGTTTGCACTCAGATGAGGGTTTGTCAAGTGGAAGGTTCATTGCCCTACCTCACAAGCAGCTGCGAGACAGAGACATTCATCACAGGTCAGTACAACAGTTACTAGAATGGCTCTGCGTAGAGCTCACACCTCCGCCAAGGCCCAACAGTCCCCTTAGATTCTATCAAGCTGCACCAAATTTCACACACTCATAGAAATACATCCACTGAATGTCCTTTCACCAAGAAACTGTGAAAATGTTTGAAAACCGTCCTGTCTTACAATGTTAAAGAAAGCGTTAAATTCCAGGAGCTGCCCCCTGATCGGTATCCCCACCAACATTTAATGTGTTCTCCCCTGTCCTGTATCACATCCTTTCACCGTTTTTGTGCAATCTTACTCTCAGTGAACAACGAAAACATATCCTCCTTGGTCGAGGTCAAAACAACGACCTGATGATAAGTGCATGTGTTGGTCACTGCACTTGGAGCTGAACTGTGTATTGTCTGTGTTCACAACAGGCTACCACAAAGGTCAGCCATATGTGAGTCACCCCCAAGTGAAGAACTTCATCCAATGGACCAAAACTCTGAAGGACAACGTCGTCCTCCAGAAGACTGCTGTTGGCGGCCATTACTGTTATCCTTGTCCCCCAAAGGTTTTCAAACAGTCATTGGCAGACGCCTCAGGTGAGGGCAGAAAACACAGAATGTCAAACACTTGTTTTTTAGTTTTCAGAACTCATTCATTACAGAGGCCATTAATTTAAGTCCTGTTTTGACTCTTGAAATGTGAAGACATGAAATGCTGAGTCCTGCGTCAGTACTGAACCACAATGGGATTCACTCTGTTCTCGAGTGGGCGGCAGGAATCAAATAAAGTCTGGCTCAGCATTGTCCTACAGTTCTGCCACAAAATACTGAGCAGTGTGTGGTCCAGATAAGTCAATTATACTGTACACCCCTCAGTCTGAGTCCTAATCCATAGCTGCACAGAGTGAATCTTTATACATTGTGTTTGAATCTTAAAAAGCTTGTCCTACAAGCCACTTATAAGAAGACAATTCATAGACAGTTTAGTCTTTAGAGAACAGAACATTCTGTATTTAAAATTCTTCATCTCACAGTGAAAGTGATTGGGTTTATTTGTACATGGCACATTTTGCCATTTCGAAATCTTCCATCTTCAGCTCAAGTTCCTCTGGTTGCTGTGGCCGACCTGAAGAGGGAGTTAGAGACCCTGCAATACAGGGAGCATAAAAAACTGGCAGTTCAGGGGCAGATCACATCGGTGAGGTACATGAACACCCCAAAGAGCACAGACTCACAAGACACACACGAGAAAGAGGTAAATAAAAAACATTATTTCACAGCAAGAAGTGACCTTATGAAAACTATAAAATGAATAAACTGGTTTCCTGCAGGCGCCTGATGTTTCCACTGATGTGTGTGAACCAGACACACAGCAGCATCCCTCAGCAGCTGAGCAGAGTTTGACGGACACTTCAACATCTCCCTCTGCCGAGAAAACCTCAGCAATCAGAGGAAAAAGAAGAATTGAGACGAGGTAGGATTTGACCCTTGATTAAAAGGATTCTGAGTTTGATGATAAGTCATTTTTGTAGTTCATCAAGCAGCGTTTTAAGCCTGAAATTAATTCAAGTGAAAATGTTTTCCAGAAAAGCCACGGAGTCGTCTTTGGATTGTGATAGCACTCCATCAAAAAGGTACAGGAGATTCATGTGGTTTTGTTCGTCAGTAAACTCATCTCAACCATCCTGAACTCATCTGTCTCTGCTCATACAGAAGAGCCAGACGTCAGAGTGCAGAGGACGGACGAGAGGAGGAAGAAGACGACGACAGCGTTTCTGAATCCGAGGAGACTCAGGATGTGGAACACAGGCCGTCATCGCAAAATCCAAATCAAGGCGAGTTTCTGGAGCTACACCTTCACTGCGTGGACCTTCTGCGATTTGAGGCGGTTCCGTTTTTGACTCTTTTTTTTGTGTCTGTTTTCCACCAGACTTTGATGTTTTATCCTGGGAAAGCAGCGGCTGGCCGAGTCAAAGAGAAGAAATGTCTGAGCATTTGTGTCAAGGTGGTTTTTACGAGGACAGCGTCTCTCAGAGGTTCACGTCTGATGCGAAGAACTTCCTCCTGCAGTGGAGTAACCTTCAGCCAACACACTGGACGCCGGAGCAAAGCGCTAACACCAACCCACTCGTGGTTTGTCGAGGATATTACCACGTGACGATATTGGGTAAAGCAGCAGTCTACTAGAATTACTCTGATTTGTGATGCACAAGATGACCCCTCACTGAAAAACACATGCTCTTCGGTCTTGGTATAAATTAAATTTCACACTCTGTGTCAGAACATCCTCTCACTCCCTAAAATAAACTCTGAATCATTCTGATGATGCAGGCAGCATCTCTGTCTTATGAGTATCTGTCCCAAGAGGAGAAAATCTGCTGTGGTAGTCATTGAGCCCTGACCTTTCATGCTTTTATTTTATTACCTTTATGCCATTAATAAGTCACTTTGAGGTTTGAGACCAGCTGTCAGCAGAAACCCAGCTGCACATTGTCACAGTGAGAAAACTCATCTCACATCTCTGGAGTCGAGGAGGTTATGGTTTTGTCCCCGTCTGTTACTTTACTTGTTTGTTTGTCAGCAGGATTATGCAAAAACGACTCTATAGATTTCTCTGAAACTTGGTGGAAAGATGGCACATGGGTGGAGAAAAAACCCTTTCAATTCTGGGGAAGATCGAGGAATTAGTCTTCACCTTCTTTAACGTTGTCAGATACAGTTTATTTGACATTTTCCCTGTTTTCCTTAGGAATAATTCATGGATCTTGGGGGGAAAAAATGTGTGAACAATGTCGTGCAGCTTGATAGAATTTAAGGGGACTGTTGGGCCTTGGTGGACGCATGCGCTCTACTGAATGCCTTTCTAGTTAAACATTTGTTCTGTCATTTGTCTATTATTAACAAATAGTGTAGTTAAATATGCTCTTGGCTTTTAGAATCATGAGTAGCCATCACATTTCAGGTAGGGCCAATTCTCGAGCCTGCTTTCAGGAAGGACTCAAAATGAACATTTTAGAAAATGACCTTTTGTTTTAATGTTATTAGGTTGTCGAGCTAAAACAAAGATTATTAAAATCAGTTTTCTAAACTTCTTTTTTTTCTTCTTCTAAATCTTCCTGACAGGCATCAACAAACAGATAGCAGTCGATGCCGCATATTTTCCTGTTGTGAGTGCAGATGAGCCCAGGGCTGTGGGTCTTCCTCAGGATCCCCATGGCAACACAATGCTGTCCTGCCTTTCTTCAGGCTTCCTCTGTCCTCTCAGTGACACAGAGAACCAAAGTGATTCAGCTCTTCCCCAGCCAGGTAGGCCAGGGACAGAACCAACTCAGGGAACAGTCGCTACATCCCAGACCTGTCAAGTTGTCAATGTGTTTTTTTTATGTGTGTCTTGCAGAGGAGATCTTAGAGAGTGCCGGTGAGCTGGAGGATACACATGTCGTGTGTATTCTGGACCTTTGTCATCTGGGTGGAGAAGCGGTGGAAGTCGTGATCAACAAGATCTACAGAATTTCGGAGGTTTCTCTCAACTAACAGCTCCACAAGAACAAGTGTTCACCACTGTGGTACTTTACAATCACGACAGCAGAAAGTTATTTTGTCCAGAAACATAACCTTCACTTGTTTTAGATCCAACTTCAACTTGATAATTTATAGATTCTCCTGTAACACATGTACAGTAAATGTCACAAGATTTTGTAGTTCGTGACATATTTTATAATTTAATGTTAGTCTGTAAAATACAATTTATTTTTTTTTTACCTTCAGAATTGAGCTGTATATTTACTGTGACTGACAGATAAATAAATACGAGCAGTGTCAGTTTATAACAAACCTGTGAGTTTCACTTCTTTGACCAGGAAACATTTATTTATTTTTTACAAAGGAACTGTATTTTGATTGGCTGCCGTCAAATTAATCTCCAAAAATAAAATCATGTCAAAGATTTTTCTAGGTACAAGGCTCTTCCTCAGACTTCTGATATAAAAAGAGTCGCCATTTTAGATAACCACAATGAATATTTAACAAATCACTTGATCAATGCAGAATATATACATATCATAGTAGATAGAAAAATAGTGTACAAAATATAAACTCGTAAAATTTAAGTCGTATCAATAGTAGCCGTAAGTACGAACTATTAGAGGCGTCTCTGTCTGGTTACATGTTAAAATAGGGAGTAACACCATAGATCAACATTTAGGCGGATGTATAGAGAAATATCTGGAGAAAAATCATGTTATCAAGAGAAAACAGGAAGTAAAATCCCAGGAATGGTCTAATATGAAAGTCTTTATTTAAACCTTTTGAGAGAAAAATCCAAAAAAGTTCACATTTTAATTGCAGAGTTAATAACTCAACCTCTGTGTGGTATTTTTTAAAGTCTCAATACTCACGTTACTACGTTGTTGTGCAATACAAGTTTTTATAGATCTGTTGGTTTTCCCTTTGTATGCCAGTTCATATGGACTATGTTTCTATGTGTCATTATGATATCTACTATATGTACATATTCTGTATTTTATATTCCATATTGATGATACATCTTGTGATTTGTAATAAATGGATTGTGGGTACTTAAGATGGCGACTCTGTTCTTTATCAGAAGTCTGAGGTAAAGCCTTGTTGCTCGAAACGTCACCGGTAAATAAATTCTGTAACGGGAGTTTTGGATGTGAGGACTTTGTCTCAAACATTTTGTGATTTGTTTATTCAGGAAAATAATAATTTGATTTTTTTGGTAGCCAGTAATTAAGGTCTAAATAACTTAACAAATTCTTTAATGAAACAATATATAATCCTCTGAGAAGTGTTGAAAATTACAAGTGCTGGTATCATTTTTCATAGATTGATTCACGTTTCTTCAGTGAAAATATTCCTGCATTCAGAACACACAGCTGAGAAACACACTTGTACATGAATCATTTGCTTTAAAACAGTTTGCTCAGAATAACAATACATATGTTTAAAATATTTATTTTCAAATATTTCACAATATCCAGGTTGATTTATAAATAATTCAATATAGCATAATATCAATATATTTTAGAATGTAAACTTAATTTGTTAATTTCTTTTAAAACAATATTAACAATATTTTTAAAGCTTATTTTGTTGGTAAATACAGAAAGAAAACAAGCCGTACAAGTGACTGTGCAACACCAACTCGAACTCGCAAAAAAGCCTCACCTCCTCTAATAAGACACTTCATTATCTGTTACAAAATTACTTTAATTTTTAAAATCATGTAACATACATATGTAATCTATTAGACATATAAAATGAACAACTATGTAGTCTAAACTTTTTTTTACATTCTATTATACAATATATTCAATGTTTGTTTCTGCACGGAAACAACAGAAATGGCTGTGTACCAGGTGTGTTTTGTTCATGTCCTGGCAAATCTCACACAGAGAGCGCTGATCTGACGCCACGGCTCACACTCGTGGCGTCAGTCACCGTTTTACAAATCAGAAAAAAGTACAAGTTTAAATGTGACTTAAAAACCACATGCCCTCGAAGGGCATAGACACTCGATGAAAAGCCCATGAAGAAGAAAAGCTGACAGTTTGAGGAAAGAAACATAAAATAAAAAGGTGCAGCAGCTACAGATGTGGAGAGAGTTTAACTCAAAGAAAAACTGTCCTTACAGAGCAGAGGGATTATTTACAATTCACACCAAAAAAATAAAAGCCCATCCATCATTCTGGTGATTTGTCCAAAGCAAAAATAATTTAACCCACAGCTGGAGCACAATGCACTGTGTTTAATGAGTAGAACTGATGTCGCCCACCTTAGCAAGGCAAAATAAACAAATATATAGTTATACAGACGTGGACTGAAAATTGGATCTGGTGTGTGACTATGGAAAACAACCTCAAGGAGAAATCTTTACTTGCACTTCCCGAAAGGTTGATAAATATCTTGAAATAATGAATGAAAACAGAATTATAGTCGTCTATGGCACCTCTTAGTCGCTGGCTACGGGTCGTCACTTTATTGTTTCTGTATTCAAACATGGGAAAGTTTGGAGACTTATGAAGAGAGACTGACACATCCCATCTAAAATATATTTTCATGACTGTTTACAATTGCACTTTATCTTGAAAAAGACTGAAACCAATTTAACTGAAAGCAGAAATGACTTCAGTCACTCATGGCTGAATTACCCTTTTTAAAGACGCAGCTGTTTTTTATCACCACACAGCTGTTGCTGCTCTAAAAGTGTCTGAAATTCTGCTTGATGAGGACGTAAAGATTAAGATTCTGAATTTTATTTCTTTTTTCTCTCCATTGGTTTTCATTTTCCGTGATGTTTCTGAAGCCAACACTGCGGCACAATCCCATGCAGACCAAGTCCTGTGTAATCATTGTGATCGTAGCCTTCAGTGGACACGCGCTGTACCTTTTTAAATAAAGATACCGCTTATATCGACTGCTGAAGGAATGTTTCAATTTCATTAAAAAAATATTTCCATATAATTTACATGGTACAATGGCTTATTATACACTTCTATATACATCGTACATCTGTTCTGAAACATTTAAAACAGTATAAATTAACATTCTTTTTCTTTTCAAAATGACATTGCACATAGGAAGTGTGAAACTGCACTAAACATACACACAGAGTATTATGACATTTGAGTCTTATCGTCCAATGTGAACAGCGTCGGTCTTGAATGGGGCCAATTTGAATCAAGTGTGTCTGCTAAAACTATCCGAGAACTACGGAAGCATATTGCATTTAACATTTTCTGAATTGACAACATAATTTTCTACTTTCATGAGAATTTTTTTTGCTATTTTACTGAATTTAGTTTTCACGGGAAAACAGTCTGCCCCAGTTTTCACAAGAAAAACAAACCAGCTCTCGTTAATTTCCTAAAAACAGAGCAGATTGTTTTTTGTCATGACAACAGAAAATGATCTTGTAAATAAAAAAAAAAAGAGCAGGAATTTTTTTCTCAAGTGAATGCAATATGCACCTGTAGGGAACTAAAATGTAACACAAATTTAAAAGGTAGAAGATGGATATAAATAATCATAAGGTCAGACTCTGACACAGACAGGTCCTGCACAGTAAAATGTTACAAGTAGTGTGTGATTGTCATTACAGAAAGAGAGGCACGTACGTTTTCTTCCTCGACATCGTTCAACTGCAAATCTGGCTCCACCGAACCCCTCCTGACCTCCGTCTGTTACAACTGTCATCTCAGCGCATCAACCTTTATGTTACTAACAACTCAGGAGATTGTCTCACACACACAGTTAAAACCAGCACACAGTGTGTAAGGAACGAGATCTTGACGTAGAGACAGAACGGACTCCGCAAATCACTCTCAGACATATGAAAGACCGATGCTCGATAATTCAACATAAAGACAAATTTAGTGTTTTTGTTGTATTATATTTCACAAAGAAGCACATTGAAGGTGGCCATGTTTCCAAGGTAAATGAATTATCTGCTCTTTGTTCCCAATGAGATCACAATCATAACAGGAAGCAGTGTGTTATTCACTTGTCAATGAGCCCAGCTGCTCAGCGAAATGTCATGATTTCATTCGTTTGAGCTGATGCGATCAAATGACCAGACTTAAACAAACAGGGCAACAGAAAATCTCTTCTCACTGTTTCTGAGATGCTCGTGGAAAACACACAGATCAGAGGCGGTGCACTCTTCTCATAAGAGCATGATGGGGTGAGACATTAAGACCAGTGTTGACCTTTTAATGTCTGTAGGAACATAAAATCTATATAAAACTAGTTTCTTATCTGATATATTTTTTCTAATATATCTGTAATAAATAAAACATGAAATCATTTCATTAGGGTTTCAGTAAATAGTTAAATGAATCTTATTAGATACCATCTTTAAAGAAAGATTTGGGAAATTCAGATGTTCACGGCTGCAAAAAGCAGCCAATATATATTTGTAATATATCCAATACAAATCTAGATGTCCTTTGTTTTAATCTGATGCGGAAAATAATAAATTATGACCTATGAAAATATAACTTTGTATTCCAAATGGACCTGAGCTGGATTTTTAAAGCCGTAATCAGACAAAACTATCAAACTGACCACGGACGCACCACGGTTAAAGGCACACATTATTCCCCCCCCCCCCCCTCTGGTAGCTTGTTTTTCACTTGAAGTGTCGTGCTGCAGAGCTCATCAGAAGCATCAGGACTTCCGAGCTTTGCCGTTAATCTCTGTGAGAAGAGGTGTGATAGTCGTAACACTCCATCGTCAGTCCCAGATTGAGGCTTTAAAAATCTAGATAGACCTTTCTAGTTAGTGGAGGATCTCCCCTCCCCCCAGTTTCCCAGTGTAGTAGCATGTTACATCTGATTACACCTTATGTTAGATATGATCGTCATCTCATTACTGCATGTGCCACAATCATAAAGCTGTAAAGCTCCTCTCAAGCAACTTGCCACAAACATTCCTGCAAATAAATCTTTGCTTGTTGGGACAAAATGGGAGCGACACCTCATGTCTGCCACCTGAAACACACTGATGTCATTCCCTCATGAGATGAAGCATTTTCATTGGAGCTAAAGATCTGACCAGGGGGGATATTAGGTGGCTGGGGAGGGGGCGTCAAGCTTTAGGTTTGAAAACTAATCTCACTGATAAGCCATTATTAGAGAGAAAAATAGAATATTAATTCATGGGCAAAAATAAATATTCTACTTCAGGGGGGTGGTGGTACAAAGTGCAAACAGACACTAAGAAGGGAACTCTCTTGTGTTAGATGAAAACGTCCACATGTAAACATGTGAAAATTGTGTCTTCTTGAGAGCTTTGATAATCCACTTGTTCCAGCAGCGTCACTGACTGACGACTGAGCGTGAAGTGGGCTCAGCCCCTCAGGCTGACGGCCGGGGCTGACGTCAGGTCAGTGCAGCTTCTGCTTGTGGTTTTTATCGCTCCACTCCTTCCTCTGAACAGGCAGCTTCACATCAAAAGGGTCACTACCAGCGATTTTCCACTTTCCAGCATTTCTCTTGCAGAACATGACGTCAAGTTTGACTTCCAACGCCACAGCGTGCTGCTGCCAACATGGCGACGACACAGAGGGAGACCTCAGCGCTATGACAGAGTCCACAGCGCTACCGGGTCAGCATATTTCGGAAGTCTGAAACACTGCCTGTCTGGTTTTGGGAATGTTGGTACTGCCTTTGCTGCTGCTGCTGCTGTGCTTGCGGCTGCTGCTGGATGTATCCCACAGTGCTTTGCTGTGGAACGTTAGTGGCGTGTAAGAATGCTGGAGTAGAACCGCCATGTACAAGTCCTTGAGTCATCTGTGGACGCAAAAGAGAATGTGAACAAACTTGAATAAAATGTAATATTATAATAATAATAATGTAATAATATGTAACTTAAATTAGTTCTAAGCAAATGTGACTGTTAATAAATAGATACATTCTATTGAGGAATGCTCTTCAGTCCCTTCTAAGTAAATCCTAAAATAAAATGAAGCCCTGAGACACGGTTGTTTTCCTTATGGCACCTGGTCACACCTTTATGATCCATGGATGTTCATGATGTTCATGATAAAAATAATTCAGACATGATTTGATCTGACCAAATGAATTTAAGATTTGATCACAGCTTTGTTAAAAAGATGAGGTTTCTGAAAGCTGCGGTAACTAAGGATTTAGATGCAGTGTAATGCCTACAATTAGTATTATTCAGTAAATAAAGGGCCTGTGCATCAATTTACAAAAACCCATCACAGAAGATGACATTTAAAGTCTAACATATGTCAGTAGAAACTAAACACACAGTGGCTGGTATTACTGCATCGCTACACATAGCAGGTGGTCGCCATACCTGAAAGAACTGCTGGGGCTGTTGTAGCTGAAGGGAGTGCTGGGAGGCCTGAGGCTGAGTGTTGTAGGTTGACTGAGACTGGGGTGGGATGAAACTGTTGTGTGGGAACATGATGGGTGACGTGAAGACCGGGGAGGGCACAAGGACAGCGTTGCAGTTCACCTGTTGCATGGAGAACGACGGGGCGATGATCTGCTGCTCCAAGGTGTATCTGCACAGAGGGCACAAAGAAGAGCTCAAGCACAATGTGATGCTTTACCACACAAACAGACCACTGTGTGTGTGTGTGTGTGTGTGTGTGTGTGTGTGTGTGTGTGTGTGTGTGTGTGTGTGTGTGTGTGTGTGTGTGTGTGTGTGTGTGTGTGTGTGTGTGTGTGTGTGTGTGTGTGTGTGTGTGTGTGTGTGTGTGTGTCTGCGCAGTTCTCACATGGTTTGGGAGATGCCCATGTTGCACTGGGAAGGCTGTGAGGTGACACTGCTAGTGGGAACCAGCGTCTGCATTGGTTGGTTGAGAAGCATGCTGCACAAAATTAAATGTGTTACTAGAAGAACTCAGTTTGTACATTGGAAATAAAAACTCAAAGCAGGATGTCAAAAAGAATGAGGTTTTCACATTCAACTTTTCCTCTAAAAAGTATCAAGCTCGTACCTGCATCTTAGCAGAAATGATTTGGAGCCACACTTATATTTAAAATTGTAATAATCAGAACACACACACACACACACACACAAAAAGTTAGTAGCTCATGAAAAGAAAAAATTGTTTCAGCATTTTAAGTTTTGGCATATCAGAGTTTGGAACGTATGTATTGTACATGTCCTGTCGGTCCTGTCCTGCTGGAATAAAACTTTTATTCTACCAAAAAGGAGCATCTGCTTTTTTTTCTTTCTTATATCTCTACCTAAGAAAACTACCAACGGTTTTCCAGGATCCAGTTAACAAGTGAATAATAATGAAGACGACAGCAAGCTGCCCGATGCAGTTCTTAAATCTGATTGTATTACTGATGTCCGTCATACTGTCTGTACCACCTGGGAATTTGACTGGAATTTGTGTGTCTTTTCCCCCCTCTTTTTTATATTCTCACCGTAGTTGTCCATCTTGGTTGAAATCGTTTTCTGTGTGTCTTTGGTTTGCGTCCTGCAGAGGCCGCGTGTTACTCTGCGAGAACATCATGGGGTTGCTGTAGAAGGGCATCGTCAGACTCGTGTTCGTCTGCACGGGCAGACTCACTGCCTGCACTTGGCCGCCCCGCGCACTTCTCTGCTGGACCTACGATGACATACCATAGCAGCATATAAAAACAGTAGAATCCAACAGTAAAATTACATACTTTTTAATTATGCTCATACATCCTTCCTGTATGAAAGTGGATTGTATGAAATTATTATTAAGTTCCATCCATCACCTGACAATTGAGGTTTTCATGTTCTCTTCTGTATTTTTGCTACAACGCAAACAAGCTGCAACTGCAGTGAGCATGAGAAAAAGAAACTGGATATGAAGCTACTGCCTGCTGCTGTTGTCGTTGTGGTGTTTATATCTTTCGATAACCGACTGTTCCAGGGCTGAACCATAACATTTACCCCGTTGTGCCTGAAGTAGGTTGTGAGACGCCACTTGCTAATTATTGCATGTATTTTGATTAGTTTTTTAAACAGCTGTGTTTTAACACTTCTTGTGTTGTTTCAGGTTTTGATGATCACCTGTGTCGAGGGTGAGCTGTTCTCTCTCAGGAGTGAGTGAGGGGACGAGCTGTGGGCCCCGCAGGCTGGTGGTTTTGGGTGGCCTGTGTGCTGCCTGATCACCCCTGACTGGCTCTGCTGGGCCGGCCTGCCCAGGCCCTGCTGCTGAGGCTGCTGCTGGGCCTGGCCAAAGTCATCGTGGATAGGCTGCTGTAACAGCATCTAACAAATCCACGTACACAGAAAATATTAATTTATCCTTGCTTCACTTTAGCAGTGATTTTTGCTGAAAAAGTATGTTTATTATAAAGAGAAACAAGGCTCAAATGCTATTCTGCATATAATTGTTGAGTGTTTAGTCTGTTTAAACTCACAGCAGTATGTCTATATTGCCTTCAGTTTATTCATAATTAGTCGAGGTAACACGCTGGTTACTGGTCATATGTGGCATGGATAATAGGTGTTTGCGTTTCAAATCACAGCTCATCTCTTGTCATCTTCACACCCGAGAGGCAATGATATTAAACAAAGAGACAACTCATCTTTGTTAAACAAACATTACAACACGACAGAAGAATCTCTTCTCTGTGCGTGCTATGTAGGTCATGTAGTGGTTAGAGCGCTTGGAGCTGAGCTTGTTAGTGCTGGCCTCTTGGTGGGGCCATTCCAACATTGCAGTGTGAAGTTAGGCAACATGGGCCTATGATGTGATGGTGACTTTTCCAAAAAGCTCACATACAATTGTCTGACAATTTCTATGTTAGATGTAAGTCTGTGGCTAAGAATAAATAATAAATGAATACATAATTACATAGATACAATACCTAATTTCATATTTACTTTTTTTCTGTCTAAGAGTTACCTGGAGGTTAGCCAACTGAAGCTTTTCCTTAATGTCATGCAACTCTTGCTGCTGTGTCTTAATGTCAGCCTGCAGAATTCGGGTCCTCTCCTCCAGCTGCTCCTTCAGCTGGTTCATCACTCCGAGCTGAGGCTGCGGCAGCGGATACATGGGCGACTGCGGATGAGGCTGCTGCTGTGTTTGCTGTTGCTGGAAAGACATGATCCAAAAAATCAACTGGGAATGAGCAAAACCTGACAGTTTTATTTTGTGCTGCAGCTGTGTTCTATTATTGTGTATTCCAGAGAAAGTAATTATATAAGGAGACAATGATTTGTCAATACTCGTATAATAATGGTTCGTTCTCGTGATGAGGAAAGCACATCAGGCTTTACACCTTTTCCTGTGAAACTGCCATAGACTCTATGTTAAAGGGATAGTTCACCGAAAACAATGTAGGAGCTTCCGGACACTTGGATGACACCACATGAGAAAGAGAGATTTTTCGGTGAACTATCCCTTTAAGATGGACGAAATGATGGCTCAGAAAAATGAAGCCAAAGCATATTGATCACCCCCTGGAGGATGGCTGCAGTATAGGCCTCCTCCATGTTAGTCGCTGGAACATGGGCCAACTAAAAAGTCAAAATACATGTATGATAAAGAAATTTCTTTTTTTTTTTCTTTATAAGATGACTGTCGTCTTAGGTAAATGACATCTTCAGCACAAGATGTGTTCTCATCTGCAATATTTTGGCTTCATTTCAGGATAGTGGGAGGAACTGGAGACGAGGTCTATATACAGTCTATGGAAACTGCTCTTCTATCACAAAAATATACAAGCACAAATATGTGGAAAGCAACAACCAAAAAACATAAACAAGATATAATCTTGATAATTATTTCTTTTTTAACTGTGTCCGCACAAGCAACAAATGAAGACATGCAGCAGCAACAGTCAGAACAGTAAGATATTGTACACAAACAGAACAGAGGGAGGCAAAAAGGCAGGAGAGGAATTCTAAACACTGACCATTGCGGAGTGCTTGCTGCAGGTAGGAGAAAGGGGGAGGCTCATTTGGGGTGCGAGGTCAAAGGAATTTTGTCTTTGTGCCAAATTCTACAAGGGGGGAAATGACAAAGATTTACAATCCAGCACACTCTCTGACATGATATTGTGCCGACTTGGGTGCGGTTGTTTTTCAGGGAGCATTTTTTATCTCCAAAGACACGGAAACGTTGAATAAACTGACCTTTGAACTACTAGGCTGGAGTCTGGCAGAAGTCTTCTCCGTCCCAATGGAAGCAGACTGCCACGATGGTGTGCAGGCCTCTGTGTAGGAGTTAGCTGTTGCAGAAGAGACAGGTCACTGCTCAGTTAGATTGTAATCAGTGTTTTTCTCTGTTAACTGATAACCCCAACACCGGTAAGTTATATACAAGGTCTTGATGCTCTAGATACAGTTTCTTATGCATTACTTTATCTGTCAAGCGTTTGCTGTTCAGTGCAAGACACAGTTCTATCATTAAAACGTTTTTTTAGAACTTCTTGGCTGCAAATAAATACTAGAATTAGCACCTTGTGGTTGTCTGCCTCTGCCAACCAGTTTAGTTACAGGAAATATGGTCAAAATCTTCCCTTCTATTTTTGAGTTATGTCGTTGAATAAGGGCCAGAGAAGTATTTTTTGCTGAATATTTTGATGCCAGTGAATTTTTTTACTTTAACCATTTGGACATATAATTCTTTCACTTTATTATTTTATCCATTTAGACATTTGTTTTAAATTCTGTCAATCACCATATGAATTCTTGACTTATTGGCCCAAACTATCGTTTGTGAGGTAACGGTGTCGTTTGACCACCAAGATTTATTCAGTTCTATTTCTATCTCTTCCACTTTAAGTCCAAGTGAACGTTTGAGCCAAGTTTGAAGAAACTCCCTGAAGGTGTTCCTGAGATATCGCATTCATGAGAATAGGATGGACGGAAGGACAACCCAAAAACAAAGCTACCGGCTGCTGCTGAGGCATAATAACTGGATGAAATGTGAAATAGGTTGTATAACTCTCAGGAAGGAAACACTGTGCTACATAATGCTTTTTAATATTTAACTGTACAGTCTCTCCTCTTTCAAAATACTTCTGTTTCATCCTGAACAGAATATCCACAGATGTTTTTCTAAGATAAAGCCAGAACAACTTATAAATTGCATTTCTTCTATTGTTGTGTAACAAACCGGCTGATTCACTAGCCCTTGATTGCCACCGAATTCTGCCTCTGACTGAGCCCACAAACTGTGATTCATTCACTGGACGTTTTTGTCAATGTAGCCGACGCAAAATGAGCAAGCAAAGACAAATCATTGACAAACACATTTTTCTGAGAGATGTAGTTTGAAAAAAATATTTTTGAAAACAATGAAACACTGACGATAAGTGAAGGGAAGATGACAACAGCAGCAGTGGCAGCTGCTGTGTGTTTACTTTTCATTAACAGCAACTGTGACGAATCTGCTGCTGTGTATTGTTCATGAATATGCAGATGGCGTTAAGGCTTTTAGTACATTAAACGGTGGGTGGAAGAGCAGATGAAGTCAGAGAGACTGGAGGCTCAGGAAAATAGGCCACGCTAAAGTAAACCTTGGAAACGTTTAATCATAGTTGCATCGTCATCCACATATATAACAGTGGGTGTTTTATTGACTTATAATCTGTTTGTTGAAGAGGTTTTAAATCTGATCACAAGATCTTTTCAGATTAAAATACAAGGGCTCAACTTTTTTTATTTTCTTACATTTTTTCTGCCAAATGTAAATGACAGTGTTTCCTGCAGCCATACAGGAGCAGGATAACTGTTAATATTGACCTGCTGTTGAGTGAGTTAGCACTTTAGGGAGCAGAGGATGACTCACATGCAGAGTCTGACAGCGCTGTGTGGGAGGACTTCCGGGAGCTGTGGGAGGATACCGAACGTGCACCACTGTTTTTGTCCCGTGTAGGGTCCAGTGTGGAGCAGATGTCCAAGTACAGCTCCTGAGCCTAGAACACAGAGCCATGTTTAAAACAGAAGGTCAGATATAAGGCTTGGTCCTTGTAGGCATCACAGACTGTATGTACAGTAAAAGGAGTCTTGATACTTTACCTTCACAGAGGAGGGAGCTATCTCAGGTGGAGAGAGCTCTTCAAGGCCAAACGCTCTCCTCCTTTCAGCTCGCACTTCAGCATAACTGAATAACAGCAGATAGAAACACCATGAGTGACAGGTGTAGATCGACCCCGGTCTGAATCTAAAACCCCCGCTATCTTTGCCAAAACAGCCGATGACCTACACACAGACTCGGCACACGTCAAAACTACCCCAGGGTAAAATAATCAGTTTTTACCTGACAACAGTGTGAGTGCAGACAATGAACTCAGGCTTGGAGTTCCACTGGTGGTAAGTGATGTAGTAGTGAGTCTGCAACCAAATCCACTGCTGCCCTTTGGTCAGGAAGCGATAGTAACACGATTTACCTTTTCCAAACTGCATTACTAAGAGGAGAAAAAAGAAGACACACATCAGTGACATGTTCAGGCATCACAGGTCTTTGCACTAGTACAGTGAATTCATGTATGTTAACTTTAACCTATCTGAGAGAAATGGATTCCTGGATGTGGTGGTGAGGGTTGGAAAGAAAGATGCAGTTACTTACACTGATTGTGACACTGAGCTATAAGCTCCAAGTCATCTACATGATAGTAATCATAGCCGGACGTTCCAAGAACCTCAAAGGGTAAATAGCCGATGATTGGTGAAGCTCTGAAAAAAAAGAAGAAGATGATCTTCACATTAGAAAGATTTTCGTTACAAATAAAAACCTAATGATTGATTGAGAGGAAGAAACAAACCATTTACCTGTGATCTAAAAACAGAAACTTCCATTCAAGGCTGTGTCTGGAAGTGAACTCATCACAAGGATCTTCCACATTACACAAATCCTAAACAAAGCCACAGTCACAGATCGAGAAAGTCATGATTAAAACCTCACAATAAAGACAGGAATTAACAGTCTCATCATATTTTCTATTATTTGGTTTGGAGATTTGATGCACTACTATAATGTGAAGCCACCAGAACTATTTAATAAATACAAGTATAATGCTTGTACTTTAGCATGTAACAGAATGTACAGTGTAACTTCTGTACTATGTACTATGTACATACTATTTTGGAATTATATTTGTGTTGTTTGCATGTTAGGATTATTTTCTAAAAAGCTGTAACAAAAGCTTATGATCACTGAAACTGGTCTGGGGGGGGAACTTTGTAGGGTTCCAAACCTGCAGATTAAAACCAGTATGTGCAAAGGATGTGTCTTGTGTCTGAGAATCTGAGGAAAAAAATGTTCCATGTCACGTAGTCCAGACATTCATTGTTCCAGTCATTCCATACGGTAAATGAGGGTAATCAGTGTTTTTTTCTTTTACATTTTGGAATAAGTAGTGGGGAAGAATAGAGTCTGTTAAATAGATCTACCCTCTGAGCTCCAGCATATTTTGAGGTGGAAAGGTAAAATGGAAATTCCTGTCATGTTCCACTTATTAAAAACATTCATAAATTAATATTTTCTAAACCTTTGTAGAAAAAGGTTTTTACGCTGACATAATTATTGTGATATGATAAACAGGAGTTTAATGACATGTGTCAATGCCATTCAATCTAGAATAAAATTCAAAATCCTTCTCCCTACATATCTTCAAGAGCTCATAGTACTGTATTATCCCATTAGGTCCCTTTGCGTTCTGAAGGCACTTTCACTTGTGGCTTTAAATGTTCCTCTTTAATAACGTTATCATTAGTGTTGCTCAGGTTAGCCCATAAGGATCCCTTTATAATGCTGCTATAAGCTTTGACTGTGGGGGAAACTCCCATGATGCACTGAGCACATCTCTGACAACAGAGCTACAGGTTCCAAATCTGCCACAACTACTCAACTATTATTATTAGCATATTATTTATTATCAGCAGTATTATCATTACTACCTATATCATTGATTGGTGCAGCTACAATTGCTGCTGTTATTATTGACATTATTACATCTTTAAGTATCACTATTGTTTTCATTATAACAACTAGAGTGACAGTGCAGCTATCCCTCCCCCAGCCTGAGATCCTGTGATCTGAGTTGATCACAGGAAGGTTGCAAACATATGAATGCAACTCTATTTGACTTCAGTCACTTGGCATGTGTCCAGATGTAAACTCACTGAGCACCGTAGGGATCAGGTGCATCCTAATGATATAATCAGCTGGGAGGAACACAGTGTGACAGTGTGCAACAGGAAATGTCTAGAGAGCACTTGACTCTGTGCAGTCAATATGGACACGACTAAATCTCCTTCATGCCATAGACCACAGCTCACTGCTGTTTGATTATTCCTGGTTCAGTATCGCCCCTGTTTTCTTCCTTTGAGGGTAATGACGCCACATGCAAAATACACCAAGGCTCAAGTTTCAAGATCCCAGTTGGTCTCACCTTGAGAAACTGTGGAGTGACTAATCGTACAGTAGCGATGAGGCAGACCTGCTCCTCCAATGCTGACTGTAGGCTTCTTGGTAGCGTCAACTCAAGTCCGTTACAAGATCTAGGCACTGTGTGACAGAAGAAAAAGGATATGGGAACACAGTTAGTTGAGACATTTGTCATAATCTTATTCAATGAAAATAACTATTTATATCTATATATTAAGAGGATACATGAACAACACTGAAATGAACATTTTACGCAATTTTAAGTATTTTAAAGAAAACTAAAATCCTTACCATTGTTATGAAACTTGAAATCTCCGACAAACTTGACATACTCGTACACAGGTGGCTCTTTGGGGTCAATGTTACCTCTGGCTAGATGACAGCAAAATTCAATATGTGCCTCACCTGAAAAACAGCAGATTTTCATTTTTAAGCCCAGTCATTATACAATATACATGTATCTACAAATTGCCTTATTATTAATGAGGAGCTTCTCAATATTTTGGGGTTTGGTTTGACAGACAAGTTGCAGGTCTGCAGTTTGCAGATGAAGAACAGAGAAGAGTACAATGCATATGGAACATTGCAAACTCTTAACAGGTCTACAGATGATATCCCACGGTGGTAATGTTTGCTATAGAATATCATGAGGTGAATAAAAGACTTCACATAAATTTAGCGCAATGAAATAATTCTTAAGAAATATTTATATTTATAGTAATTAGTACTTTTCTTAGTTTCTTTTGGGAGTCAGAGGAGCTGATCTATGGTTTACCAACACATACACTTGTCTTTGTGTCGTCCTCACATATAAACTCTCCGGCAGAAAAAATGTTGATTAATCAAAAACACATTTACTACTTAACTGTGCATAATTTGCTACCATCTACAGGCATGTGGTCATTCTCCAGATCCCCAAAATCATATAGTTTTGAATGAAGAGGTCAGGATAGTTTGGGCACCACTTAAATTTGCTTTTTTGGTGACTTAAGACACGTAAAAGGAGAAAACAAGCAGGTGAACTTGAAAATCCTCATTTGATGAAACTTGATTGAGCGTTATTTGCTTAAAAGCCAGACATTCCTTTTCATGGAGGAAGCACCAAAGACTGATGTGTGTTTTTAAAACTGTGCCCAGGAGATGATGGTGATTACTGCAGACATGGCTCCGTGACAGTTTCCTATTTAGGCTTCTGAGGACAGACTGAGACACTTGCCACTCACCATCTCTCTTCCCCAGAAAAGCCCAATAGTGACACCGGATTAAGGTCAGTGTCTTGAGCCCCAGATACTACACTGCTTTGGATTAGTGCAAGAGCATAACAGTGATTTAAAGTCTTAACTATGATACTAAGCTAGCACCTATTATTAGCTAAAAGGCTAATCTTAGATACACACTAATCAGCAATCCAATAAAGTATGGACCCCAATTCAGCAACTTGCTCTATATTTAAAGAGCTTGAAGTGGTATTTACAGTGTCAAAGCAAACTTCAGAGATGTTCTGACACACAAAAATGAGTCTAAAATAATTTGGCAAGACTGATAACAAGAATGAAGTTTTGTGAAGTGTCTATATTTCAACCAAAAACTTAAAAATTAAAAAAACTCTGAGCTACAAAATAAATTAAAAAAAACTAAACAGGATTTTCTCCGCATTCATCCCCAACATTTGACCTTCCGATAAGATCAGAGACAAATCTGCAGGCTTTAACCGTTCAACTGTCGAGCTTCAATGCGATGACCCAGACGCAGTGTGGTGTTAGACACGGACAAGGGCCAGACGTGCACAGAGAGGCCGCCCAGTAGGATACTCACTGTCAAGGAAGTCAGCAGCAATGGGGTCAGTCATCAGCATGTGGGATGATAGCAGCTTATACACCTCCCCATGTTCCCGCTCCGGGAGGAAATTCAAGATATTTTGGTCCACCATATCTGACTGGTGCAAAAAAGGATACAAGAATGATGGTCAGTATTGGGGGAGTGTACAATATGTAACAGTGCTTCGATACAAATATAGTTACATGTGACATCATCATTAACCAGTGCAAGGTTTCAGTGTTTTAAAGTTATTTCAGATACACTTAGGAGCCATGAGCCTAAATGTGATGTTTATACTATTGCTCTGAAATGTGAATGAAATGAACATCAACATATAATAATGCTCTTAATTAGATCAGGTGAATAACAGATCAATTCATAAGCAACCTAAAAAAACAGGATTAGAATAAAAAAACACATTATCTTTCATTATTATTATGTGTGCTTTTTTTCCTTGTCATTTGTATATTTTGTATGTGTGTATTTGTTTTCTATTTTGACGTTTCTTAAAATAGAAAAAAAAAGATTAAAAGATCAAAATTAGAAGAAAAAAAAAGGACGACAACAACAACACAATGCAGAGTAAGCAAGAGGGTAAAGTAACTGATTTTAGCTTCCTTACTTACCGGTAAATGGCCAGTAAGTGAAGACACACTGTCAGATACGTATATGATGTTTCCATCTGTAGTTAATGCTACCAAGAAACCATCTAGGGCCTGTAAGAGGGAAAAGGTGGGGGCTTGACATTGAGGCTACAAGTATGTAGAACAGCATTGTGCAAATGAACAGTTACACTCGTACACTTTCACATGTCATCTACATCTGTGGTAGATAATTGCATAACAAAATCATACTGGCATGTTATTAATGTGTTTGCCTCCTCCATTGCCACCACAGTTCAGGAGTTCTTACAATTCTTACAATGCTCTGGGATAAGTCAACTTGAACAACAGTGGAAATATAACCAAGCCAATCATTTAATTCTCATCGCATTTCATCTTGCCCAGTTCTCCATGGGCATTTGAGAGACTGTGTCTTTTATTTTGTTAACAATATTAGTCAAAGCTTAATCATCATTAGCTGTTCTACAAACACATCCTCCTGAGCTTTACCTCCAGCATTAGCTGAGTGAACTCCTCATTACTGAGGAACGAAGGCTTCCAGTCCTGTCTCACATCGCAGGTTTCATTCTGTGCAGTGATGTCTAAAGAAGATAGAAGGGCAAGTAAAAGGATTAAACTAACTTCATGACGGAATCTAAAAATGATTCCTAAGAATTATATAAGTTAATTACTCAAAAAAGTGGGGAAATACATAAAGTCAACATTTTTTCGAGAACTCATGCTGTATACAATACATTTCTTACCTTTCTGTTTCTGCAAGAAATCAATAGTTCTCTGCAGTATGGTGGACTTGTCCATCTTGCGTGGATGGCCTTGGCCCTGCAGCATAGTGCATAGCTCCTTGATGAGCACATTGAATTGGTCTCTTCTTTTCTTTTCCGATTTGTTACGGGATGCCCTTAAAACGTCAACACACAAAACCAATTATCAATCAGTGGACTTAAAGGCAAAAGCTCCACAAATCAGGAAACTTGAGCTGATCTATTCAGAAATACTTAAACTGGTATTAATAGTATTAAACTATGTACATTTTCTTCAAATGTTGTGCTCAGATAGTCTTAAAATTCAAAGACTTGAATTGAAATGTGACACTGAAGATGAGCCAAAACTTCATTGGCCTGTATTATACAGTACACACACATATTACATCCAACCAAACGAAAATACAATCATTAACATGCACAGAGGACTGTGTACCTTTTTGCCCTGTCTTTCTCGTCGTCATCCATTAAATCGTCCACGCAGCTGTTGGTGCTAGAAACAGAGTGCTAAAAGTTAAAATGTTGTTTCAGCCAATGTCATCTTCTTTACACATAATCACAAGCACATATTTAATATCTGAAGCCAGAACAGCAGATTATACTTAAATGTATTCATTAAAGAAATAAGCCGTCACAAAGCATAAACAGCCTAACCGAAACAAGACTTTAACTTTAGTATGGAAAATAGCAAGTTACTCTGCTACTGTGTCTTATAAGCAATTTGAGTGCTCCCTGACCTGCTGCCCAGTTCTGGTTGTAGTAGGGTGTAAATTTGGGTTTCATTTTTTTCCAAATAGAATTTATCAAAACATTTCCATCTTTCTTCCTCTGAAGGTGCTAATTTTCTGCAATCAATCATATCATGTGTTGTAGGTAGAGTAGAGCTACCCGGTGGGAAGAAAGAACAAGTGTGTAGCATGTTGCATTAGCCTGGTGACTAATTGACAGATGCAATGAAGCCAAAATATATATTCAGGTTTAGGTTTGAATTTAAGGCCTGTGCATAACTCTTCGTTAGTTATGAGTTGCTATCCTTCCTAATCCGACTCAAAGGTGTATGGACAGATGGTAAAACCCTTTAAAGCTAATTTGTGTAGTAAGTATGATCACATGAAAATGTTAGAAGTATTTCCTTTTACACTGTGTCTACACTGATGTGGGCTACTGGTGTGGTCAGGGCATACAATGAGCAGGCAATACAATGGTCATACATGAACTGAAGTCTACAAGTGATATGATTAGTGATTGTTTCACTAATTCTGTGTGAGTATTATTTTTTTATAAATAGCACAAATAGCACAGTGTGCATTATTGCACACTTCAGCTCAAACGGAAGAATATGCACTGTACATTTGAATTATTTCTTCAGTTATTCAGACCCAAATTTAATTAAATACTTTTTGGAATGTGCTTTTCATGTATTACTCATTTAACATATTCTTTTATACAGTGACATTTAATTTCAACTTCAGGGAAGCTCCAAATTCCTTTAATAATGAGTCATCTGGATCCTTCTCAGAAATCAGTTCATGCAGTAGACTCCCCATCATCTCCCCTTAATCCACAGTCAACCAACTCTTCTCTTTTCTTATTTTTTGTATCTCCGTTGTAGTTTGACTGAAAATGTATCTTTTCAGAATTTCTGACAAGCAGTTCATCTGAATTTATATCACAGAAAAAACAATAGATTGGTGGAAAACAGTGAACGAATTGTTCAGCAGCTGAACAAACGTTCTTAAAGTGCTCAGTTGATGAATGAAAAAAATATTGTGGAGGAAGTAAGACTAATAAACACTGTGTGACACTTTTTTTTAACACTTGCTATACCTCAATTTCAATGTGCTACAACAATTTTAATTATATCATTTAATAATTGAGTAATTATTAAACATTTAACCATAAATGTGACTGATAACATTAAATCAGATTGTTTAAGATTTGTATGTCAAAGCCAAATTACTAAACTACATATGTTATGAGTCATCCACTATATGAGACACTAGTTAAAGCAAAGTAAATGAGGACTCCAGTGAATGTTTGACTACATTTAAAATGCACACACAAGGTACCCCTGCTCAGTTTCAGCCCACTCAAATGTTGAAGAACATGTCATATGTGAATAAATCAAGTCCTGTGTATAAAAACAGATCACAAACTGAAGGTAAATTGATTTGATACTCACTCCCATTCCCTGTGGGCGGATGAGCAAGGGACACCAAAGTCAGAAAGGTTGTCCATTCTCACACCCTTTCCCAACCAGGCCCTTTCTGAAGTCTTATAAGTCCCATCCGCGCTGACCTTGTCTGAACACTCTTGTGGAAAATCCTACCACGGACCAGCTACCCACCACTGCCTCCAGTCCACCAAAGAAACGCCAAGTCCTGTGAACATAGACAAAATCATTACAACCTAAAAGATAGATTTTGGATGGAGGATGAAAACTCCTGATGAACTCATGTTAACATATTGTAGGAAGGCTTTTTCGATGAGACCTGCTTTAAGGAAAATACATAAGATCCTCCGGACATCTGTGAAAAACATCCATCCTCTTTAACAATAAGGATATAGGGTGTGACGCAACTACAACACAATGTAAAGTACATTACCCCCTTCAGCCTCCACCTGAGTACAGTACTTCATCACAAAAGAAGTGTTGTTGCACAGGAGGAGCTCCCCTGACCTAGAAAAATGAGTCTGAAGACGACACCTCTTTTTGACAACCCTGTGTGGTAACAGCCACCTAATCCAAACTCAGAGCTCACAGACTGGAGCTTTGTTCGGCAGCAATTAAACAACAGGGGACTTTATTTGTTTACAGTTATTAGTGACACCTCTGCATATGGTTAACACTTCAAACCAATATGTTTTCTTTATTTGGTTAACAGAACGTGCATCATGTCTAATCTATCTTAAATATGCACAATAACAAAGGGCTGGTATTTTATTCAAAATCCCCATCAAGTTCTAGTAGAAAAACAAAACACACACACGTTCCTTTGATGTTGTTTTAAATGGTTGATGGGTTTTGTGGTCTAGAAACATTTGACATTAAATATAAATCATATGCAAGTTATGACTAGAGTTTGAGCGGAAAAGGGAATTCAGGCAGTCGAGTGATGTACACAAGTGGCCTCGGGGAAACTACCTGTTATTGCATTTTCAAGTCAAAGGAGAGCCAATATGAGAAGAGAAATACGTGATTTGGTGCAACCCTGAATAATTAACTACTTACAGATTATTAGTCTCGATATAACAAAAAATGGTCTGTATTCTGCACTAGTCTTCTTGTGCACTTTTACAGTAGATAAAAAGAGTACATCCAATATTTGGTTTCAGTATTCCCTATTATAGTTATGCATGTTGTGTTTTGGTGCTATACAAATAAATTCTGTTACCCACATAGTATATACGAACAGGTACAACTGTATGGAGCTGGTAAAATACAATTTCACTTACTTCAGCCACAGAGATGTACTTACTGGAATGAACTACATTTCCAGTTACAAAGCACTGCAGCTCAAGGGTGAAACATATGAGAGGAGAAAGAGTCAAACAGCCACTAACTACAAGACTGACTTCCATTGAGCACCAGATACATGAGTTATTTTGATCATACCATGACTAAACAGAAAAGAAAACATGTCATACTGTGACATTTCCCCATGTCAATTTTACTGAATAAATATCTGCATCATCACTGCACTTCTCAAATTCACGCTTTCATGTCAGATGAAATAATCTGATTTAAAATTCTCATGTGTAGGATTTTGAATGAAGACTGGCTCTAACAAATTATACGACCTCTCTATATAGTGTATATAAAAAATGCCCACTCTTCACTAAAAGCATGTCACTTATGCTCTGATCTCAGACAGTTCATGGCAGATATAAATACTGCTGTTTGTTTTAAAACCAAGAACTCATAAGTTCCTGTTCTTACTGATTATACAGACGACAGCATCATTGGTTTCTGATTTGTTCCGCTTTTCTGTGCTTTCTCCCAAACTCTCACCTTCCACACACCCCCTCACTGCTTCGCACAAAATAAAAAATCCAAGAGCCCAAATTCCTGTTCAGGATATTAATAATAATTAAATTAATTCACATTTGACATTAGCCACCAGGGGATAGCGCCTTCATAAACAACTAATTAGCAAAAAGTAAATAACTAAAATGCATCTAGTTCTAAAGCAGGAAGCAATGCCCCTTTGAACAGGCTTCCAAGGTGTTTGACTTAAACACAGGAGGCCCAGCGTCACATCCCATCTCCTACTTCAAGTGAGCAATAATGAATCATGAACACAGTCAAACAAAAGTGTTTTATAATAACTACCCTGAAACACACCTTAAATGTTCTGTGGATGTCATTTCCCAAGCCTTTACTTTGGAAGCCTAAACAATGGTGTTTACTCTTAGCATATAAATTTTGCTATACTATATATATGTCTATACTATATATATGTCTATACTATATATATATTTTATTATCTCATACCCATGGTGTCACCCCACCCTCAGGGAGCTTGATGAAGGTAAGAAGACTTGGTTATCCAACATGTACTGACAGTTACCCAAACAATTCAATGGAAACAGACCTTTCCATTACAGTCTTAATGAATGCACACAATCCCTTTCCTCCCTCTCATGTCCACTGAACATACACAAACATAAGAATCCTTTAAATGGACCATTGTTATATTGATGTTTCCCAAATTAACCCTGACTATCTATTCATACTCAGCACCAACATACAATGTTATCTCTGAGGGTTAACACTAATGCATAATCAGAAACATAACTTCTGCATTGACTGCATTGCTGTCCACTGATAATTGAATTTAAACTACTGGTAAAATTAAAAAAATTTAAAATCTTCTAAAAATGCACAGTTTTGGGGTGCATCAGGGATTTCTTCACTCTCCAGAACCATGTAAAATGAAGCCTCACATTTCAGCCTCTATGCTTATAATGTATTGAGGTTAAACCACACCTTGCAAGGTTAACAGCTAGAAAACACCAGAGTCCAGTTACACTTGTGCCCCCAGGTATTTAAAGCCTTTAACCAGCAACCTGAACTCATTGTAGAAGTCAGTACGGTCATGTTCAAGTTCACGACCAAACTCTGTGTAGGCTGTAAAAAACATGCAGACTTTCTTATTGTGCATAAACTTCCACAGAGGAAAGTAAATGCAGGAATTACAGCGTTTTCTTGAAAGTACATAGATTAATTAAAAAATTTAAAATTTTAATGGAGGAAAAACACCTGCTGCCAAAACGTCTAACACTCCACCTTCCCTGCCTAAAAGCTCTTGCGGGATAATGCTGTCGATTTGTATATTTAATTTAAAGCCCAGTAAATGTATACAAGCTTTCCTGAGGCAAACAGCTCTTACATATTTAATGTTTGCACCCAGTGTTGTATTCCTAAACATCTAGCCAATCTTAAAAGTTACAACCAGTCTTATTTTTATTCCAAACACCATTGTGCAGTCATTGAAAACGTCTGATGGATTTGATGTGAAAAAAGGGTGGCGGTGTCACTTCCAGACACCAGACAGCTCATTCGCTGCTGAAGTTCTGATACTACACAGCAGAAATAATAAAAGTACATCTGCAAAGCTCATATTTCCTCTTCACTTTTGTTTCTTTTCTTTGAAATGACAATTGTACTGGTCCTTGAACATCGAGTTACTCACAGGCTGCAGCCACATTCCCTCAGGTAGCTGTGTTATCTTGTAAATACAAACATTTAAACTATCTGAAATACTACACCACTGTCATGTGACAGATCATTTACGGATTATCAAAACCTCTAACTATCTTTTAGTTATTGGTGAATTACACCACTTGTGCAAAAAGGTGAGAGTGTCAGTAACTGTAAACTTACAATGGCTGGTGAATGACATGGGCACAGATGAAAGATGCTGACAGCAGATATTTCTCAAGAGAAAATACCTTTTTACGTCAGTGCATAGGGTGTGGCTGACATGCCTGTCAACGTCAACTCAAGAGGATTTAGTATTAATGACACAGCATTTAGTCTTCATTCTCCTTCATACATTACACAAGAATAAAGTCCAGACTTTTCCCCTCAAAGAACTGTTGTAACATGGAACTGGGTAATTCATACAGCAGTGCATTTATTTGTAATCTACTGTAAACCCACAGACCAAAGAAAACCTGCTTTGTTCTTCTATTTTAGAATATAGGACAAGATGGTGAGTATCCCTTGTACTGGCAAAGAACTATGTAATTATATTGACCTTAATTTATGGAACAAATTAGAGTTAGAACTTCCACATTTACCTAGCATCTAGACGGACCTAGTTTATTCATATTTCAACTGGGATTTTCTCTTTACTTTGTTTTTTTTCTTAGGGAGAGACTATGGAAACTTTACAGCTATAGATGTGTTACCGTTTACATCATAGTAGCTATCTTAAGCCATCATGACTAATAATGTGAATAATGCACATCAAGAGGCATTTTTCATCAGTGTCTTGAATAAATTGATACAAAAATTGCTGGATCAGCCAAAGACTATATTTTCCAGTAGGATTGCAATTAACAAATACTTTCTTGATTAATCAATTAGTTGTTTCGTCCATAAAATGCCAATCTGTGTTTCCCAAACCCCAACTTTGTATTGAGTTGTAAATAATGGCTTCATTAATGGTTGAGAAATTATCTAGTAATGCAATAAAAAGCAATAATTAAGATAATGGTCGTCAACACGATAAGAGCTGTTGTTGACCATGTTATTCCCATGTCCCTAAATGACAAATTGAAGTGAAAGCCGTTATATATAACATGCGTACTTGGCTTTTTAAAAGTGGTACTGAAAAATCTCCTCCCTGGAATAACAATAAATCCACCAATTACATGATGCTGACCACTAATGTTACCAAGAGACGACATTTTCACTGGGTTTATGATGTTTCACCTGCTCTCTCTGTCTCTCACTCACTCACCCACACAGACTCTCTAGCTAGCAGTGAGAAAAAGCTACAGTATGTGAAAGCTTTCTGAAAGCCAACAACAGTCTTTCAAAAGTTATTGCATTATTCCAGCTCACACTGTTTTTACCTCTCTTGTGCTGATGGATGAGTACCTTGGGGTTACTTGTTCAGGCTACTCGCTAATCCAACTCCGCAGTCTGGGATGCTACTGTCTGCTTGTCTAAAAGTTTACATTGCCAGACCACCTGCATCTGGTTTTGAGGCGGCAGGTCAAGCCGTCAGGTAAACACTGACAAGGCCTGGACAGGCTGAGTTTCAGTCAATCTGGAAATGTTTATTTCTTTTCTTCTTTTTTTTTTTGAGAACTTCATAAAATCACTTTTGCTTAACTGTGAAATGTCCATGACAAAAAGGAAAAACAATATTTTTGGTACTTACTCAAGGATTTACTTTTGTTTTAACATTTATCTCAGTCTGTTTTCATTGGCTTGGGCTGTATGTAATCTAAAATCACATTTGTACACAATTATAATTCATTCACTTGCTTCATTTCCCCATTAGATGGTTATTGTGGTTAAATATTAACCTCACCCAAATGCATCTGTCATATCACCATAAAAGCCCATATAAACCACATACACACACAAAGTGGAAACATGAACAACATTTCTGAATGCTTTAAAATCCATTTGATCATTAATAACAGGTCAGTTTCTGAATTTACAAAAGAAAATGTCTCAGTTTTCTGGAGAAAGGGAAGCTCCCCCTTCACTGATAAGGAAACAGGAGGCACTTCAATTGGTTACCCACCTACAAATGAAAAACAGTGGGAGGGCAACGAATGCACTCAATGAACCTTGCTTCCTAGTATATACATAGTAAATAAGTAATTCTGTCACACTTCATCCCAGGGTCAAACAGAGGAAGTGTCTCTGCAGAAAACCATGTCAGCTGCATACGAGAAGCACAAAATGCCTTAAGAACAAGAAAACAGCAGGTTAGCCAGAGAAATGTGACCTCCAGTAGACTTAAAGCTGCCAGGTTGGGTAACATCAGCCTGACCTGAGCCTGCTGAGAAATTATTTAAGGATATCTTTTCACATTTTGCTATCTGGCAGTCTTAGAGGAGGCATTAACAAACATATCCTCCAGTGTTTTGCTACTGATTGTCATCAGCAGTGGTGCAACGGTGGGGGAAATAGGTTATTTAAACATTGTAATCAGGGCTCTTGATGACTGAGAGCTGAAAACATGCAAGCAGCGTTCAAGAGCGTTGGGGTTTATGTAGCTGCTGACACTCAGACTCCTGTATTCGCCCAAAAAAAATACAGTATATGTTGAGCCTCCACAGTCTGGCGCTGGTAGAAAATGATTAACTAGGTATTGACAGGAGCTAATCATGTGGTCGGCTAACTCTACTTTAATCTGCAAAGAGGCCACTCGTGAACTTTGATGTTACGCGCAGTGCAAACGGGTGGCAGCGACACGACAACATTTTTGCGCTCCTCTTGTCAGGAGAGCAGAAGCGAAAGCTCAAATTAAATCGCACGTACCTTGAAAGCGGCTCTCCAGCAGAAACAAAAATCCACATGTAACTTCAGCCGATCCAGTCATTTTCTTGAAGGAAGAGAATTAAAAAACTACAACATAGCAGCTGATCGCAGCAGCTCCCAGCGTCTGACGGACCAGGCGAGAGCGCGGAAAGCGTTAAATTGTATAACAACGCCTAAGTTATTAACGTGCTGTTACGAATCACCGGTGAGCTTGTCTGCGGCTTTGACAGTCCCAATGTATCAACAACACACGGCCAGATCCCCCATTCGTGGTCTCGGTGGGCTGTGTCCGTCTATTTTTCCAGGCACTGTACTCCACATCCTCCGCTGGCAGTGGCTTGTAAACAGGACTGAGTGGCTGAGAACAGAGGAAAGTAGGTCAGCTGGTAGCTCAATACTCGGCTAACGACGGCAGCAGCAGCATAAGCAGTCGGCTGTGCAACACAACCGAGAGAAACCTTCAGTGACCGGGCAGGGGGGGGCAGATTGTAATCTTTAACACGTGCTTAATACATAGCTAATATTATTAACATTAAATGTCATTTGGAGAACTGCGATGGACAATCTCCTGCATGTCTGATGTGGGTTTACAACTCACTTTTGCACTGGGTGTGAAATTGTGAATGGTACAGTCTGAAATGAAAGTCTAATACCACTTGGCCATGGAGGCATGGCAAGAAGACCTTGAATATATTAGGTCAACAGTATGGGGGGGGGGGGGGGGGGGGGGGGGGGGGCTGACATGATGAAAACTGCAGCTGAAATGGCCACAGGTAGACTACACACAGCATGGAGGCAACCCTTAATGTAAGGGTGAATGTAATCCCCTCGCTGTCAGACAGAGGTGACTAATCCGTAAGAAAGGCAAGAGGATGAGACTTTTGTTTTTTGCCCTAAAGTACTTCCCCATGCACTTCCTGTGTTTTGTTTTTGACTACTTCCTTGTTGCCTTTTCCCTCAGCTGAAGTCCCAAATGTGGGTCAGCAGTGTGCATGACTCATTTCAAGGGCTCATAATGGACCCGCCTTGAGTCTTTCTGCTTCTGTCAAATGATCACACAGATGGGTAAAGGTGCAGGGGTATCCTCGTGCTGAGAACTTACAGAAAACATGAACACAAGTGAAAGTGAGCGTTTCACTTCAGGACACTCTGTTGAGACAATGAGATGGTGGTGACGCCACAATAAGCCTATCCGCTTTGAATGTAATAATTATCAGTAACCATTCCACAGTTAATATAATTTTGCTGTCTCCACGGAGTCTGCACAGAACTTACACAAGTCCTGAATTTGATAAACACAGCTTTTGTTTTTAGTGAGTAAAGCCAGAAACCCACTGATTATAGCCCTCAGTGGGATATGATAACTTCTAACTCAGGTAGACGTTCATTGCTTTTTTGACAAACCTGAATGTGATCCTGTATTTTTGCTGATAAAAGAACAAAATCTGAACTGAAGCAAATAAGATCTTTGTGAGTTAATGGTGAGAAAACCCTGACCCGGAGCCTTTTCACAGTCTAAAGTCTCATGTGCTTCTGAACAAAACAGAATACTTGTTAACACTGACAGACCATGTTTAATCTGTGTAATTTTGAATTTTGATATATAATATAATATAATTGATCTAAATTCTGTGTGTGTGTGCGTGTGCGTGTGCGTGTGTGTGTGTGTGTGTGTGCGTGTGTGTGTGTGATTCTCCCACACAGATTAAATCCTGTCCTAGACTCACTTTTCCAACCTTAAGTCGCTACTTCCCACAATGTTTAAAGCTAGGGTTGGTAATCCTGGAAAAGCTAGTAAGAGCAGGCTACACTTTAAAGAAATGCTACCGATACATCCCACCCCCTCCCATTGGCCCTCTCATTAGAGCTACAACCATATGAACACGCACAGGTGACAACTGCTAAAAGCTAAATTTTCCGTATCTCGCTAGCTTCTGCTATCTCCTGCCTCTCGGTTAGTGACAGGTAAGCAGGTCCAATGAAATGATTGATCATGTTTATTACATGTACAGTCCTGCAAGGGCCACAGACACCAGCTTTTTTTCTTGTTTTTTTCCCATTAGACTTTATTTGTTGATGCTATCAGGAAGGGGATTTCAACAAAAAAGTATTTCAGAAACAAATTACTAACCCTAGTTTTAAGTATTACACTGAAAGGATATGTTTATGGCATATTTGAATATGAAAATATCATTGATTTGAATCAGCTAGCTATTTAACATGATGTAATTAATAAATCTTTGTTATTTCTCCCCCATTTCAGCATTTGTTTACAGTGAAACAAGACAAATAGTCATGCTAGCATTGCAGCATCACAAAGACAATGTTACATTGCTGATATTTAGCTTCTATATTATTTACCTTGTTAACTATTATAATTTAGCATGCTAAAATTCTGATAATTAGCATGAAACACAATTTTTTTTCATAAATCTGGCCGAACCAAAATATTGACGTATGATGGATGAAAAGATAAATCACCACAATTTATCCTGAGGAAAGAATGAACATCTGCACCAAATTTCATGGAGATGTTTCAGTCTGGACCAAAGTGGCACATCAACCAACACAATTACAGAGCCATTCATTAAAACCGCACCACTAGTATTGCTTAAAAGCACTGGTGGAGCGTGACACGCAATATTTGTACACGTTCTGATTGAAATGGGATGTAAAGATATAAATAAAATGTACATGGTATGACTGTAAACCGCCAGGACACCAGCTGCTAAACTGTTTTGGACTTAAAACTCAGTTTTAAACTCACATACAAATTCCTTTACTTTCAAGCCTGGATGTTCAGGTGGCACAGAAGAGTTTCCCTTATAAGAGACAGCGTTGTTATAAATGCCACTTGTCATGTGAGTGAAGAGTTCAGACAACGGAGGACATGAGAATCAACTGCTTGGACAGGTCAGTCCATGTCACCAGAAAACATGAAGTGCCTGTTCCCAATTTGCCATATTGAGAGTGAGCATAGTTGTACGACACAATATAATGACATTAAATACAGTGACTACACTACAATCTGAGCTGCACGAAGAACGTCATCTTGTGTTCCAGATCATTTTTTTGGAACACAGATTTTATCATTAAGACAGCTAAACAGGCAAAAGAAAATTTGTTGTAAGCCAGACAGAAAAGAGTAAGTGGTCATGTGATTTCAAAGTCAAAGCAAACCAAAGTTCTGCCTCTGGCTCTGCCAGTCCTCCATGTTCAACATTTTATGATTCTGATTTCTCTCTCGACCCATGAGTTTGAGGCACACAGTTGAGGCAATGTTGAACTTGCAGACCACTTGCCTCAACGACCATCTTCATGTAAATGAGTCACACTTTCCCACAGCTTTTTCTGTCTGCAGCTGTTGCAGAAGTCCAGATTTTGATGACTGATCCGGCCTCTGATATAGTACCAGTATAATGCCATTTTAACCAGACATGTGAGACATGGTGTCAGAAGAGAGACAAATGCTAGACCAAACATGAGAGAAACACAGTCAGTCTCACTGGTCCTCAAGTAACATACTTCATAAACTAAATAACCACATCTCTGTCCTCAGAGGTAACTTGAATCTTTGGCATTATACCTCTTGTAGTGAGGTGATAACATTTGTCTGTGCTTCCTTCAGGGAGGTAAAACTAGACTATACATTGTCGGAGTTTATAAACAAAATAACAAAGGAGAGTTCCACACCTCTGAATTGATTGAAAGCATCTTACAGTTCAGCCAGACTAAACAGTGAGGCTGCCCCCCCCCCACACCCCCCCACACACACACACACACACACACACACACACACACACACACACACACACACACACACACACACACACACACACACACACACACACACACACACACACACACACACACACACACACACACACACAAGCCAAATTCAATTCCCATTGTTGGCCCTTTCTGTGTGAAGCTCCCACTGTGTTTCACACTGGTGTTCCAGTTTCTGTGAACGTCAGGTGGAGGACAGACGGTGAATTGGTCGGTACAGCTGGGCAAAGCCAAAATTGCAATCTTTTTTTTCAGTTACTATGGTAACCTATAGGTGTTGTTGAAAATGAACAGACTAGGATGCAGTGCATACAGCGTAGTGCAGCCAATCAGAATGCAGTTTGCTTGTACATTGCAGTCAACCATCAGTAAGTACTAGGTAACCACACACAAAACCGCATGTATAATACAGCAGGAATGACGAATTATTGTTACTGTACCCTCCCAAATGAGGAAATTACCGTATAAAAACCCCAACAACATAAATTATGTGGCAATGGTTTGGATATTACAAAAGTGACTCAGCTCAGACAAAGACACTATACAAAATATGCTGTCGGCCAGAGTAAATGAAGACTGGAAACGAAACTATTCCATTCAGTCAACTGGAAATGTATGAAAGAGCATGAAATTACTGTTAACACTTTTTCCACCGTCAACAGCAACGATGGGGCTCAACCATTGGAACAATTATGTATTTGGGGGGACTCATTTTAAAACCTTGCTTCCAGAGTTAAATCTTAATAATAAGTAAATGATAGTAATAATTTATGTTTCAGTCAAGAAGTCTTACTTACCAAGGTTTTTTGTGGCAAAGCTTTCAGTTTTTGTACAGGGTTCTTTACTATACCACTACCAACATATGTTAATATTTGCTGGCTGCCTTGCTGAAGACTCCACACTCATAAGCAACCACAATTTTTTCTTTGTATCACAGAATACGCACAAATGTGTACTTTTTATAAAAGAAATCCATTATGGCAGAGTTAAATCTTTTCATTTAGCTAGATTTGTTCAATTTAATGGTGCATGCTTTCCCCAGTGCTTAAGTGGGTTACACCCAGGTGCTCTGCTTTCCCTCCCACGGTCTTGGCATGCAGGTTAAGTTGATTGGCGAGTCTAAATTTCCCATAGGTGTGCAATGTGTTCAGGTTGTCTCTCATCCAATGTCAGCAGGGATTGGCCCCGGCAATGATCCATAAGTTTAAATGGGCATAACTAATGGATGGGTGGGTATTATGCTTCGATTATAATTGAATGTAATGGTTCCACGAGGCTTCAGTTCAAACCACATTCTCTTGTGGCTTGATGACCATAAACCCATATCTAACACAGCAATAACAAGAACAACCCATAACTCGAAGTAAAATTCATTTTACTGTGAAAAGCAAAGTGTTCTTACATATACAGACCACTTAGAAAAAAAAGCAAGAAGCCACTCTCAAACCTTACTCCTTTGACTCCATCCTGACAAAAATGATGTGTGTATACACTTTAATCCACAAAATAAAAAGACAAGTTAGAGTTACATGTTTTCAACCTCTGGAAGCATGTCTTATAAAACCTATACCATCTTTTGAACACAGTTTTGTTCATAAAGACGATCTAGAAAACCAAAAGCTGACATCAAAGTACTGTGGACTACAAGAGAAAGAAATAATCTATTTTATCTATATAGAAGACTTGATACAGATAGGTGTAATAGTGGCTGCTTCAGAGAATTAAAAAAGACATAGATGGCGAACAAGTGATATAGGAGTCCAAGACTTCTGAATCTTTATAATTACTTCACAGAAATACATGATGGCTCCATAGGGAGATGAGAGATATCTGTCTAAAAACACTGACTGTGAACACATTAAAATCATGGAACACGATGTCAATAAACTGCACACGGCACATCTGTATTTACCAACCTGTCTAGACTGTGATTACTTTACACCAAAGTATACTAAAGGGACAAGAAAGGCAAAATAGAGAGTTGCTTCTTTTCTGAACAAAGTACTATTTAGGGATTCATTCAAGGGGTCCAGCATCTTGCCCAAGGACACTTCAGCATGCAGATGGGAAGACTGGGATCGAACCAACTATAATGGATGGACTGCCATTGGATAAATTGTAAGAGCTATCAGACACAATGAAATGTGCCAAAATTCATCCAGCCCCTTCATCTGCTCATATTTTCGATCTGCCTAACACTTTTGTTTATGAACCAATATGTTTTAAATGAATGACTAATTAGCCTCATCTGTTATATGTGCCTATACCTAATTACCAAATGTTAGCATGTTAACAGGATAAACTAAAGTGGTGAACGTGGGAAACCTTAAACCACACGTGCAACCTCCAACGTATGGCTGTGAACTCTTAGCATTTTTACATAAATATCTCAATTAATATGCTGAATCTCTTAAGTGGGATGCTAAAGAGAATAGTTCAAATCGGTGTATTGATATATTAATGCAATGTCAGCTGCTGCTTGTCATGTAACATATCTAAAGAACTAATGCCAAAACACAATACATGGACATATTGGCACCAAAACAATGCTGAAGAGGCGAATAATGCCAGAGTGATGACACAGGATCATTCTGAACTAAATTGTTTCTAAGCCTGCGACTAACAAGTGTAAGACATCCAAGATTCATAAAGATCTCCCACATTTTACTGCATTATTCACCATCCGCCTACATAGAGATTAGTTCCGCTCTTTTATGTAGGTCATGCTATTGGATAATGAGATGACATTTAGTGCTCATAAGCAGACCTCACTACATAGTAAATGCTCCGGGTTGGGGTTCTTTACATCCTGTACCTTTGTCCAGGCTCCTTGCCTTTACGTCAGTGAAAAAGTGGATTATTTAGATAATCGCTCAGACATTGAGCCATATTGCCTCACGCTACTGTACATCTGTGATACTGGTATTGATGATGTCATGGTGGCCCTCTGCTGAGGCACTGACTGTCATTAATTAGACTGTGGCACTGCTGTTCACTCTGTGTTCCCATGGTAACAATGTGTGGTGTATATTTTCCCCCAACCAAGGTTTTGATGTCCATTAAGGAACTGGTTTCCATTTTTCTTCAGGTGGAGTATATTTTGTATGCACAAACCCATTTGTTTATCTGATGAATATTAATAAAGTAGCAGACAATCTTTCTGACTGCCTGTTCTCCTCATTATCACAACCAGAGGTCATTCTTAATGCATGGTAATAGCATTAACACAACATTTAATACTGGGCTCACAGATAAAGAGATATCACTCCTGCAGCTTTGAATAAGGACCCGCTACTTTCTATATTAAATTATATTTGATATAGAGAATTTCTTAAAAGAATGATATTTATAAAATAATAATTACTGTTATACACAGCTTAAAATCTTAAATGCCCTGAATAGATTATGTAAAATAACTAAAGCAGTATTTCTAGAACATTTGCAGTTAATAAATATATGAAAACTATGTATATTTCCCTATAAATTGTAAGATTGACCTTGGTGAGTGCTTCCAGCTGCTGAGCTCTGTCTTCCCTCAGAAATATAAGAACATCACAACAGCAGTAGATGTTCTACCTGCTGCAACTTAACCTTAACACAGGAAATTGTGGCTCATTCTTTTACATAACCTTTCTTCCATCCATTCACACTGGTTGGTTGGCTTGGAGTTACGCAATGTTTAAGTCAAGGACATTTTGTACGATGTAATTCAATATAGATGGAGCTCCATTAGCTACAACTTTACACAAAAACAGAGTAAGAAAACTGTAAGGAAATCACTTGTTATCTACTTAATGCTTTCTATTTCTATGCATTTGTAAAGCACCTTGAATTGCCCTGTGTCTGGAGGATGATACAAAAAAACTTGCCTTGACCTGACTATTTGGAGCATTTGTCGCCACAAATAGCATTTACTTCAATTAAGCAGCCAATGGAAAAAAGGCACTGGTAAGTAAAGAAATAAATCTTTGTGCACCTTCTGAGCTGTGCTTTCCCACAAGCGCTGTCTAAGTCAGGCAAACAGCAGCTTCCCAATAATGCTCCCTTGGGCCACAGCTGAACCTTTGCACAGACTGAGCTCTACCCGCGCTGAGCAATAGTCACAATAGTCTAATACATCCTCACCTGTTGTGCACTAAGGTAAAAAACACATGCCTGTTCCCCATGCTCTCCATAACTGCATCTATGTAAACAACCCGAATTATAGTAAATCAATTACTAAATCAAAACATAACTTTTTGAATACTCAATAAATAATTTTAGTAAATCGAGCAAAAATACCGCTTGTGTAACTATCAAGTATTTTTTATATTTCTTCTTAATAAACTGAACTGTTTCGGGAGTTTTGAAGAAATAACTCCAATTAAAATGTGATGAAAATAATTGGAAACAGTCTATTCACTAACACACAGTTATGACTAATAAGTAGATTGGCCCTGAAAGTTCAGTGGACTGCAACTTGAGAAAAAACAATAAAATAAACAAAATGCGAGCAAATTGAAAAAGCATCAATTTGACAACCCATGCACTGCAAATTCACACAACATAACCAAATAGACAAACATGTTGCAAATGCACACAACACAGACAAACAGACAAACGCACTACAAATACCCTGCTGAGTTGTAGAGCATTGAGATCTGGGTGCAACCATGTAACTGATTAATTACTCACTAACTCACTTACTGTGCTCATTCATGTTCAGTCTAACTGCACATATTATATAGGTTTCTTTCACTCACTCTATATTTTACTTTTGATGCTTATTCAACAACATTTGTCAATGATTTTGGTTATACTTTACCCAAAGTGCCTTGTAATTACACATTCACCACACATCACAGCCTCATGGTGGGTGGCCACTTCATTTCCATGAGAAAGCAGACCAACAAAACAAACATCCTTTCACCAGGTAGAACCACTCTCAAATGTCCTTATAATTATATTCTTTCAGTGATTCTAAATGAATCACCAAATTATTGCAGGCCTTTTATTGTCTGCTGCTGCTCAGGAAAAGATGCAATTACCTAAGGCAGTGTGTGGGCAAATATGTGGGTCACAATTCTAGGGCATGGGTGGAAAGGGCATTGCAGCGCTTCCTTTGTACTGCTGTCTCAAGCTCAGATTGTTGGTAACATCTTTGATTAAATTCCTAGCAGTGGAAGTTTATTGATCGTTTTACAATGCCGTCCAAGAAATATGTTGGGCTGATTGCCAGAATAATATGATAATTTCTGATTTCATCAGTGACTGACAAAACCACAAGCAGCCACTCTCTCATGCACAGGCTCTGAACTGAAATAGTCTTCTGCAAGCAATCCATGGAAAAAGTGACCCTATGTCTCCATTTCTATCTATTGCTTTTTCATTTTTCTTGTTGTGAAACACTGCCATCTTGTTAGGAAAAAGATTTGTCTTGATAGAAGAAAGCATCTAGTAATGAAAAGCTTCATAGACAGAACAGGTAGACAAGTAGCTGAATATGGAATTGCCTTATGATCAAATATCCATGTCTTATTTTTAATCCACAGAAACCAAAAGTGCAGGAAAGTTGATATTTTCCATTTCCGGACTGAAAGAGCATCGGACATATAAACTGATGTAAATGAAAGATACACATTAATTAATATATTTTTGTAAATTAATAAACATTTTAGAGGAACTACTGGACACAAAATCAGATGTTGATGATTCACTTGGGGACATTTTCACAACAACAGAACACAAAAAAATACTCATACTCGCACAATAGATGTCATATGAAGAAAGTGGGTTAATACCATCTATGATTTAATTATAAAAGGCTGGTTCATTAGCCATCTGGAAAAAAATTATCACATTCACTAAGTGTTGACACACTCGTGCCTGATTACAACACAGTGAAATACAGCTAATTTTGCTGCTTCAAAACAACACAATCTCTGTGAGTGGAGTTGTGCGCACACATTATTCAAGATAACAGCTGGTACTAACAGTCAGGCAGAGTGGTGTAATGAATGCAGAAATCATGCTTCATTGTGACAATGATTCATGATTCTTTCACCCTGCGTGTCCTTGAGCTTTAAAGGGATAGTTCACCGAAAAATGACAAATTCACGGCTGCAACACTGTTTACCACTGAAACTACAAAACTGTTTTGTGGACTCAAACACCTCATCCACCCCTCCACCGGCATAGTGGTGAGTAGATAATGAGTGGATTTTCATTTTTCAATGACCTATCCCTTTAAACCTTTAGATCATCCAGCTTTAGACAAGACCCATGTCCCCTGATCTCACTGAGGATGGAGGGACATAATTTTTCTACAGATTTCCAAAAAGGTATCACTTGTTTCTGAGAGCTCTTAAAAGATGCATATTGTATTTAAACATTTTCAAAATACTGTAATAGATGAGTGTAAATCACAGAAATCCAGAGGGAATAGGAAATCACATGCACTACACAGCATATGCCAGATAATCCAGGTTGCACTATCAATAGGTCTTTGCTACATGTAACAAATTCAGGTTTCTCTTGATGTTATCTTGACCCAGCTTGAAAATAACACTCACATTGGTCAGTGTCACTATAATGACCAGGTTTTGCCTCTTGACATCACAGATTGCAAATGACTTACTCAACATCAAAAGGACAGAGAGATCTGTTCTGGGAGTGGTCTTTTCATTTCAGCATCAAACCTGACATGCCCGTTTATGGTCTTCTGCCACAATATGTATTTAACACCACACAAACAAACAGAGTTGTAATGCACATGCAGCCAACACCCTGAGCGAAAGATCTGATTCACATCTAGGTCACACACAGTGGCCAGGCCCGCACACATATTGTGAAACCTTTTTTTCTTCTTCATCTGAAACACTAAGTGTAGCCACACCCGATTCTTGACAGTGACCTTTTGTCATGAAAGAGAGAAAAGTCCTGTGAATCAGCTTTCTGAAATAGGAAGGGTTCCCAATAAAAGGCACTGTGTCCATAAATGAAAATGCAGTAGACAATCCTAGGATAGTAAATAAGTAAGTAAAATGTATCATTATTCCGAAGGCACATTTAAACACAGCATAGGCTGACCGCAGAGATGCACAAAGGATACCAATGGTCTTTAGCCTAGATTTAAAAATAGAAATGGATGGATCATATCTAATTTATAACTGGTTCGACAATAGTTGAGCAGCATCTGCAAGAGCTGTGTCACCTATTAGTTTCCGTTGTGACCATGGGACACACAAGAGGTTTGTTGTCAGATCAGAGAGACCTGGAAGCTGAGTGCCAGTGAATACGGTCTGTGATGTAAGATGGACCCTGACTATTTAGGAAGACTATTTAGGAAGACGTGAATTAATTTTTCCATTCAACTCAAAGACAGAGCTGGCTTGAGTTTAGAAAATTATTATTAATAACTGTTTTTAACAACAGAGCAGACTTGTTTTTGTTGAGACAGCGCTCAGCATTTAAGTGAGGTGGCTTCTGGACTTAGACAGACCAACGATAATTACTTTGGATTTACTGTTTAGCTGAAGGAAATGATTAGCCATCAAGCTTTTAATGTCCCTGAACAGCCCAGAGAGACTGGAGGGAATTACAAGATATTAATTTGGTAAAGGTATTTTATTACAAGGCTATTTTGGTACAGAGATTTACACGTCAAACAGAAAATCTACCTGAATTTCCCGCTTGGTGGGTTTTTATTTCGTACTCTGATTACAGCAGTGTCTTTGAAAAGGTTTTACATAATATTCAGATGTTTATCTGAGGTAATGCCACTCGTTTCACGCAATGAAAGAAAGGGAAGAAGCAAATTCACACAATGTCATAAGAGCCAGAAGAAAATAACCTTTTTTTTTTCTAATCAGCTAAATGTCTTAATCATGCCCCAGTGATTCTGAGCCTGAAGCTACTGAGGACAATAACTGTGTGCTTTGGAGCAAGAGATCAGCGGCAAGGATGATGACGTCTGTAGAGGCAGTTATATAACTGAAGCTGAACATTTTGTCTGTCATAGTTACGAGGTTAAAGAGGGTGACATGAATACCAATCATAGTCTCACGAGTCATGTGCAGCATAGTTCCTCTTCACCCAGCCGGGCATCAGAATAGTGCAGTATGAAGCTAACAGAAAAATCAATTTTATCTCTTTGGGCAACTTTCCTCTGTCAAGGCTTCGAAGGCTCATTCAAAAGACCACTGTCTTCTCAATGGAGACACAGCAGCTGTTCAATAATTAAAAATAAAACCTGACAAATCATCTTAGGCCTACAATACAAATGATTCTAAACATACAGACTACAGTAAGGACGACATATAGTCCAGTGAAAGATGTTACTGACTTTAAGTTATACAGGATTGACCCAAAAAAGATTTTTAAGAATGGCGTAAATGCTATGATCCATCGAAAAGAATATAAAAACAAGTAAAAAACATTAAGGGATAGAAACTCTTTTCTATCAATTTTCTAGGTTACCCTGTAAGGTAAACCGCAGTATAATGGACAGATGGATGGGGTTTTGTATACCAGTGCATCTATAAACACTAACACAAATTCAGCTGCAAAATATTGAAATATTCATATAATATTAGAACTCAACTGTGAGCCATTAAAGAACTATATAATTACCCCCTTCCTCCCACATGAAACACACCACAAAGCTAATGTAAGTATCCCAGTGAGTCCATTAATTGGAGGGAAAAAACAGATGCAGTGCACAGTACAATTATGACTCTGTAACAAATAATAAAAATAAAAGGTAGGAAAACAACAAAACCTCAAGAGTAAAAATGAATAAGTAAACAAATAAGTACCTATTCATCACCTACAGATCCAGATTCAATAGTCTAATGTGTCTATGAATTATAAATAAGCAATAATGCCATTTTGAGCCCATGGCAAAAATGTTGTAGCGCAAATTAATTAGCTCATTAGTGAATAACAAGTCAAACAGTCCTACAAAGATATCCGATCAACCCCATTCTCTAATTATTTTGTAACTCTATATAGGAATCTACTCACTAGTTGTTGATAATGCATTGCTATGCACTTGATTTGCTCAATTTCTCAAAACAATTAAATCAATCTGTCAAACTATATTTGTACAGCACCTTTCATACAGGTTAGTGCAGTTCAAAGTGCTTCATATTTGAAGAGCCAAGAATAAAACAACCTCATGATGACATTTGGGTTTATTTATTTGGAAATAAAGTATTTTCTGTACAACTCCGACAAACTGTCTCACATTCACTAAAGCAGCACAAAGTATTCTAGGTCTTCCAGGACTGCAAACTGTTTCGAAAGGTTGGACAGACGACACACACAACACTTATCAGAGACTTTTGTTACAGGCTGTCAAGGAGCATGAGACTCCAGTGGTTCTGATGAGTATCACAAATACTTTAAATGCCTGTTTAATGTAGTCAGAGTGTGTGTTTCCCCTTTCTCTCAGCTTTTCCTATTGTATGACCTACTATTAAATGCTTTCAGGGTTCCATCCATCAATCCATCCATTATCAATACCGCTTATCCTTTGAGGGGAGCTGGAGCCAACCGCAGCAGACATTGAGTGAGAGGCAGGGTACACTCTGGACAGGTCACTAGTATGTTTTTCAGTGTGGCTTTGATGTCTGTGACAGGTATTTCTTGTAACATATATGGAATGACTGAAGTTTCTTGAACTTGAACCTTGTTATTCCCAAGTGTAACTTCTGTTACAGCCAAGTGTGAAAAACCACAGCCACCATTAGACTATATGTTACCAAACAGGAAGTACGTACAAAGGTGAGTAACATGAGAGTTTCCATACACTGTACAAGAGTAATTATTGCATCAAGAGTCCAAAGGTTTGAATTATTTAGAGAGAAACAAACTCAAAGATTAAGTTCTAAAAGAAACACTGATGTCAATGTAAGTCAAATGTGACTATGTAATACTGTAGTACTATTAATATAGTGTAAACACCAACAATGGGCTTCTCGTGTTGTGTTTAATGTATAACGTAAGCACGGCTCAGTAATTTGCAACCTGTGAAGTTAGTCAACCTGTTGTCAGATTTCACTTCATTTCATGTGTGTTTGAGATGAATCACCATGAGTTGAACATTCAACATTCATTCTATGTGGAGCGCCACTCTGTTTTCTTAAAGAGACAGAGGGGGAGAAATGATCCCTTCGCAGTTGCACAGACCTGCACCATTTGTGCATGCCCAGTCACACTAAGCAGCTCTAGCAATATTCAGACTTGCATTCAGTTTAAGCTTGCAGGACATGGCCCACTAACCTACTTTCCCCACAACATGCTCTGTAACATCAGAGACGAGGCTGTGTGTCATCAGTTAACTAACCTTCACCATAGCATAGTTTCAGGAAAGAGGAACAAAAACCCAGATACAGCACTGCTTAAGCACGAGCAGAATATAAATGATCAGAAAAAAGAAATCTCCATCAGGCCCCAAGCTTGGTTTGCTCTTGAAGGGGAAATATAATGCTTCAAACTGATATTCCTTGAAACAGCAGTGGAGTGGAGCAAAATGAAAAATAAGGACATGACGAAATGTCACAAGAAACGAGGAATAAAGGGAGAAAAATCTAAACCTGTAACTGAGACAGAGGAAAGTAGTGAAATACTAAGCCATACAGGAGTAATTCTGTAGTGTTAATTATAAAATATGAAGAAATAGATGTACATAAATGATTTTAATATTAAGATTATTAATGAAAAAAAACACATTTGTGGCAAATCCTTTATATCTACATGTAACTGTTAGGGTTGCTGAATAAGGAGATCTTGTGTTTCCCCCATGTTCTCATGGGCACACCCCATCACAGTCCAAGAATTACATAAACCACACTATACACTGTTAAACCCTACAACCTGATACCCACAAACAATTGTTGTAAGTTACTAGGCAAACAAAAAAACAACCACAGCAACTGCATATGCAGTGCACCACTCCGTGGGCGGCTCCTCCTTCAAGTAAACAAATTTAATAATTATGACGTGGCAACATATTGTGAGTGCAGAAGAGACTCTGGACTCCTGGACTGGACTGTGTGCTGGCTGATTGGTTGTATGTTTGATTGTATGTCACAGGTTGTTGTAGCTATTTTCAAAAACATCCGTATCAGTAAAAGTGGATTGTTAAAAGATTGGTAATGTCTGCAGTTCAATATATTTATTTTATTGCCAGAGCAGTAACAAGTGGCAGAAATAGACATCCATATAGTGAGTGAGATACCTGTCAGTAGGGGGCAGTCACAGTGCAGAGTGGATGAGGATCATGATTAACCTCTGACCTCCATAGGGGCAGACTTTAATCCAGAATGGAATACACAATCTCATCAAGGCCAGGATAAAAATGCAGTTTGTTAAATTGACTGTAAATACAGGGCTGACGATTTTGACCGGAAGGGAGGAGAAGAAAGCATGAGTCATGAGGGTGGCCTAATTGTTTCGCAGCATGACGTAAAAAGGAGTGTATGGTGCTTAACTCTCCAGTTCAGTCAGTCCTGGGACAGCCATTCATGTCCCACTCAGCTGCCAGCACACGTCCTCATCACTATTCATGTCTGCTGGGCCAACCTCAGCACTGATGCAGCAAGCCGACAGAGTGGACCAGGCCTCCACACTAGTGTACCTACATGAGGACACTGGACGATCACTTGGACAATGGGAAATAACAGGCTCCTCTAACGGCATCGTGATCCAGACCAAAGTCATCAGATCGGCAGACACTGACATACATTCAAAAAACCTGATTTCCAAAGACTCCCGTCTTGCCTGGACACCCTCTACTGTGAAACCCCTCTTGCTCAATCGCACAATCTAGCATCTCCCACTAATTTGAAATTGTCCAAGTAGTCATATCTCTACATGCACAAGAGCGCCATGTGGATTTCTCAACCCCATATAGACCACAGTCCTATTTCACCCTCCTCGAGTCATGCAATATGTTTGAATGCCCCACATATAATAATGTGCCTGTACATACAGCGAACCAGCAGCTGCTCTCCACACAGCCAAGTCCACACACACACACCCCATGGCATCCCAACCCCATTTCATTGGCGTCTCGTATCAATAACTCACAGCACACTGCCTCTCGTCGTATTAATACAAGAGGAGGAAAAAAAAAAACACCCTATTCAAATAGTGTACCTGCAGTTTACAGTCAATCAAATGTCATGCCGATATTAGCTAGCAAAAAAAAAAACAAGCCCCCTTTGATTTAATGCATTAGCCTGAAACGGTCCAAATATCCACTGAGGAGAACAAATATGTTTTGTGTATTTTTTTTATACGACTGCCGTAAATAATGTGAAGCAAATTACGTCGAGTCAAGACTTTGGAGAAAGAACTGACTGTGAGTAAACTATGGTTTTTTTCCCCGAAGAGCTTCTACTTTTTGACACCGTGAATTGTTTCGCTAACGTTAAGCTAGGCTCGTGGGTAAAAGTAACGAAACAGACGCTGTGGAGGAGGTGGAAACTTACCTTAGGGGGAGCCAGGCGGGGACCGGTGGAAAAGAGGCTGTAAGCGGCGAAATGATCATTAAAAAAAAAAAAAACTACGACGTCCTATATTCCCCGCAAAAAAAGTTTCCCTCAGATGAAACTGCGCTGCGACTCCGTGTACAGATGATTCTTACCGGTGTGACTGAGAGAGAGAGAGAGAGAGAGAGAGAGAGAGAGGGGCCGCCTGTTGAGAGGCAGATCCCGATCCAGCCCAGAGCCCGACACAGCCCACACACTTCACACCTCACAGCTTACATCGTTTTTCCACAGAGCGGTGCACACAACGTGTCCCGTCCACTGACACACACACACTGACACACACTGACACACAAACACACACACACACACACAGTGACAGGCAGACAGACGAGGGCTGGCTGAAGACTCCTGTGCAGCCAGTGCGTCCACGCTCACAGCCCCGCCCACTGGACTAGATATGCTCCTAAATAAAGTTGTGCGTGCGCGTGTCTGTGTGTGTCTGTGTGTGTGTGTGTGTGTGTGTGTGTGTGTGTGTGTGTGTGTGTGTGTGTGCTCGTGTGCGTGCGTGTGTGGTTGCCTCACTATGTCCTTTTCCAACATAAACACAGACCTCGTCCGGACCAGTGGACCCCATGAGGACCAAAGCTCAATCCTATAGGCTAAACATCATTTCTGGGGTCCTGGTTATGGTTAGAGGTCAGCTGTGAATTGTGGTTAGGTTAAGGTTAGGGTTAGGGTTAGGGTGAATTGGTCATGGTTATGGATAAAGTTTTGGTTAGGTCGTCCAAAATGAATGGAAGCCAATGCAAAGTCCTTTTAAGGATGGCTGGGTAAATCTGTGTGTGTGTGGGGGCGTGTGTTGTGGAGACCTAAATGTGTTTAGGGTTAGGTTAGGGGAAGGGTTAGGATTAGGCAAGTTGTAACTATGGTTAAGGTTAGAGCCTCCAGGTGTCCTCCAGAAATCCATGTAGGTCAATGCAACATCCTCTCAAGTCGTGGAAACATGACTCAGTGTGTGTGTGTTTAAGTAATACTTTCCTGATCCTCCAGTTCAATCAATCAAATTGTATTTGTATAGCCCATATTCACAAATCCCAATTTTTCTCGTAGGGCAAACAAGGTGTGACCTCCTCTGTCCTTAACCCTCAACAAGAGTGAGGGAAAACTAACAAAAAAAACTTTTAACAGGGGAAAAAATGTAGAAACTTCAGAGAGAGCCCCGTGTGAGTGATCCCTCTCCCAGGATGGACAGAAGTGCAATAGATACCAGTTCAGCAGGGTAAAACAGTACTGAGTCTGGTTCCGTACATGTACAGTACATTGATGTGCTGTGATTTGAGTGTGTGAGTCACGCCATGCCTTTTGGTCCATGAGTCATACTTTCAAAAGGCCATCATGTAGCCAATCATCACATGTTGGCAGACACAGGCTTGGGCTGATCAGAGCTATTCTGAAAATGTATTGGGCAAATGCATGAGTGAACCAGGTTTCATACAATCCAACAAGTGGACACACACTTTAGCGCCACCCTTAGGTCAATGGGTGCAGTTCGGTTGTGGAAAGAGTTGAGATGCTTCAAAGTTTCAATACTACAATGAAAAATACTCCATCGCAAAAACAAGCCCAGCAGTAAAAGTTGTAAAAGCACAGCAGGCACAATGCAAAATGTTCCTTAGCAGAAATGTCGTATTATTGGAATGATTATAGAGATTGGATTGGTTATAGAGCATTATTGCATTGATGATTCAAGACTCCATTCCCACTTTGGAAAGAAAACAACCAGTAAATAGTTTCGCTGTAGTACATTTATTTTTAGCGTGGCGTTGAAACCACAGAATCATGATCCCATTTTAGAGTTTTACGGCAGTCAGAGGCGAACTCATTTTTGGCTCTCATTGCTTAACATACACACACCTTTGAAAAGTTTTAATGTACAAATTAAACTCAACTCTGAAATTTACCAGGCAAAGCACGTAAATGTCTTGTTGTGACTTGAGGTTTCCAATGAGCTGCAGGGCTTCTGAATGTACTTGCATGATAAATGCCTTTCTAATAATGTCTCTGAACTACAGTCTAAGGCTCAGCAGCGTACCTGGTAAAAATACATGTTCATGAACACTGCAATTCAGCATGAAGGCATATATTATTTCCCATTAAGAGAAATTAAATTTACTGCAATATTTGAATGTCCCTGTGGAAATTGCTATTGATCTTAGCATGACAGAGATACACATATAAAAAACAAGATTTTGAATTGCATATACATAACGTGTTGGAACTCTGAATACAGCTTGATAGCCTCCCTGCATGTAGTTTGATAGCAGCTCTCAGTAAACCCTGACAGTGGTTCATACCCATGTGTCTCACTCCTCCTCCAGTTGCAGGCGACTATAGTTCCCAAAGAAAAAAGTTCAAACCAACCAATTACTCAAGTGGTGTGACATGAGTTGTTATCAGATTTGACCAAGTTCCTACAGTCACAGGAGGAGGATATTATACAGTTTTCACCGAATACGTAGTAGGCTACTAGCCATAGTAAACTGACTTTGACATGTAAAATCAGTGGAATGCCCCTCTAGATAAAATAAGATAAAACCGTATCTATCGATCTGCCTGTTTGCACACAGAATAATGAAACTACTATTTCTTGCTTAATTTAAGGTGTTACTCAAATAAAAAAGGAAAGAAAGAGGGACTTCAATCCAAAAGATTTTTCAGGCCCTAAAAGCTCCTCCATGGATGATTTCTCTCCAGGGAAGAGCCTTTCACAAAAGCCTATGGGTGTGCGGCACTTCTCTTTCTTAATTTGCATTAGGGCTGGTGAGTCAGCAGGCTCTTTTCTTTCTTTTTTTTAAGAGATATTAAATTTCCCCTTTCCCTCAGATTCACTGATTCTGGCACTGGATAGGTAACATGCAATGTTGTGTGGGCTGAAATCAATCTGCCACCCATGGCATGTTCATACTTTCAGCAGCTGCCTGGATTGTTGATGCCACCGATCACTTCTCTTAGACTCAGCTTTTCTGTGTCATCGGAGACACTGACATAACGTCTATAATTGCATGGCATTTTAAACCTGTGCTTAATCAGGAATGAATGTAATGAAGTCTCACATTGAAGAACACGGAACCTAGAAAATATTTGTGCCTCCAGTTGTGTGGCCATGCCCTGTTGGAAGGGTTGTTTATACTATTGTTGTTGTTTATCCTTGTTTCATTAGCCTATTATTATATACTGTCTTATTGATGTCCTCATAAATGAAATGCATTATTATTTGCATGATCCAAAAAGTCTGGAAAGATTCACATTTGTGGGTCATTGAAAAGGAAGAACTGCAGTCTGTTGGATTGGAAATACTAGTTTGTGTCAGTTGCGTGCGTTCAGTGCTGCGTAAGGTGTGTGTAACACCAGAACAGGTAGAGGAGGACAGTGCTATGAAGAAATTCCTGTTGAGTCAACAAGCAAGTCTGTGACCTTCAATCAAAAAAACATCTGTGATATAAGAGGCCTACTTTTCAAATGTATTCACGTAACTAAACACACAATTACACACAAGGGAGTAAGTATTGAAAAAATATTTTGGGAGAAAAAAAACTTCACAGCAAGGATTGCAAATTCTCTGTCCTCAATATTCAATCTTTTATTTTCTTAAGACAGAACATTACAGCTCAAATGTAATGGCATGTCAAGCTTTATCATAAACACATACATATACACAGCCAGTTCATACAATGTTCAAGTGAACATACACTGCCAAAGCTCTCAAGCACAATTAATGAACAGACCACTTTGCATGCTGCTCAAGAGAATTTCCTTTTCATGTCCATTGAAGAGAGTCAGTGCTGATAGTGAGCCGGTGAAACCACAACTCACAAAACCATTAACAATCTGGTTGATGTACCAGGCTGCGTTGGATGTTACATCATCCATGACCTTCCTCCTTGGCCCACATAGGTGCAAGGTTAAAATACAATTTTAAAAAATGTATTTCTTAGTTATTCTTAGTCAGTGCAAGATATGTTTTTTTTTATTAAAAAAAAACTTGAATCATTGGACATTTAGTTTCAGTTTCCCAAATGACCCATGATGTCACCATTGGTTGTTGGTTGAGACACATCCTCAAGATTTCCATGACTGTTTCTGTTCAAGCAAATCATTGTGTGAAGAAAGACAGAGCTTTTTCACAGTTTATACTTTCTCTGTCCGGCTATGATCCTCAAGGACTTGGTGGTTTGTGCAGTGTGCAGGCAACAACAAACAATAACAATGACATTCTGAGGCAGAAGCTGGACAAATAAGAATATATTTTATGGATCGTATCCTTATTAGCATAAAAGATGGTTGGCTAAAATGTGTGAATGTTATTCGAAAGTACTGACATAACCACCTTCATAATGTGCAAAAAAAAAGCATTTGCAAAATACGATCTGTAACTGTATTTACATCTTAGAAATGAGTTCCCATGAATATCCACTTAGAGACTGTCTAACTTAAAACTATAAAAATGTTCTGTTACATTTTTCATCAAATTAACCTCAAATCGAAAAGATCTAATTTGTTCCAGTTCCCCTTTTGACACGGTCATATATTGTATTTTTATGGTTGAAGCCTCTGGGTTTATCTGGTCCCTGCTGCTAAGCTTGAACATGTTCAATTTACCACTTTGCTACATGACCTGCACTTTTTCTCTGTTGCCACCAAGGTCAAGGAGGCCTCTTCCCGAATTAAACCCAGATGCTATCCCCAGAGCAACAGTCTCCAAATACAGTCGTCATATCAAACAGGATTGCAGCGGTTTTGTTCGAAAATGAGTTATTGCATCAGCTTTTTTTTAAAGTGAACATAATTCCAAACAATGTAATGTTGATTAAGATTTTCACAACAATCTTAAGTACATTAATGTGTAAATCTAAAATAATCCTTTTTAAGTCCCATTATGGGGAAATGTTATGCCATGTTATCACAGCATAGGGGATAATGACAATAGAAACATCAGTTAAAGTCAAACTTAAGTAAACTATAAACAGGAGGACATGTAGAAATAGAAATAGCATATACAATGTAAACAGAATACACACAGTTGTTTTCAATGAGATGATACAGTTCACCTACAAATGCATAAAATCTTTCCAATAAATATGGAATTTAACGGGTAAATAAAGTTATTAAATCCATAACTAAATGCTGAAAACTACAGATAAATTCTGCCTGAAATGTTTCTGCTGTACAGTTTAATATGTAAATATGTATCATAGTTATTCATTTTCAACAACAAATGACGTTCAGTATGGCACAGCGTCACTGGAGGGCGCTAACACAAAGCACCAGGTGGTCTGGAATCAACTTGAGAGAGGAGGAGGCCATTCACTAGCCTGTTTTAGCAACACACACCTAGCTACTGTTAGCTAGCCGGCGGCTAACGAGCAAGCTAAAACATCAGTGTGTCTTAATGTCGCCTGTCTTATCAAGTGATGGCAAGAGAACAGTGTTCACAGACCGAGGCTGGTGAGTGCCGAGCTCACCCTCAACCCGCGACCACACATTTAGCACTCGCACAGTTTGCAGTAGCGCTACGGGGATAAAGCTAAATAACCCGAGTGCATCCCGGAGCTAACCAGCGTTAGCTCGGCTCAATAGGAACAGTGGTTGGTACCAAGCTAATACGCGTCTCTTTCCTTTCAGAACTGTACTACCTCATTGCCAGATTCCTGCAGTCCGGGCCGTGTAAGAAAGCAGCGCAGGTAACACCCTTCGATTTGCGAGATATTAACCGGTTTATCGGTTGTAAATCGTAGAGATTAGCAGCTGGTGCTAGCGGCTAATGCTAACTGTGTCTCTCTGTGTGTGTGTTTAGATACTGGTCGAGGAGCTGGAGGAGTATGAGGTAGGTTCAGCTGCACTTTTCTGTCTTTATTGTCATGCCTGGTTTCCGTGTTACTGTCCATCTGGTCGTTTTGTACGTGCTTACATGATTCAGCTTCTTAAGCCGACGGTAGATAAAGGAGCGGGTTCCGGGACGGTAGCAGCAGCTTGGTGCTATTTTTTTTTTTTTTAAAAAAGCTTGTCTCTTAACTTTAGTTGGTTCCTCAACGATGGAGCTGGGACGGACTGAAATACAAGCGGAACTTCCAGGACTGGGTGAGTGTGGATTGTCATAATTAACGCTTTAATCAAACGAGGCTCATAACTCGAATTTTATTTGGTAATCACCACAGCGGATTTTTGTGTTTTTATTGATCGATCAGGCGGAAAAGTCGCGGCGATAAAATGTTTACGTTTATTAAAATCATTTCAACATTAGTGTTCGCACAGGCCTGTTGATGAATTACTAAACACAGGCTTTACTATTGTGTGGACCAGTGGGCGGAGGGAGCGGACGAGGACGGGTCGTGATAGGCTGAGCCACATCTAGAGGGCTGTCATTTTGCTCTTGCAGCGAATCAAATCACAGTTGTGCTTTGGAGTGACTAGCAAGGGACTCTTTTGATTGGCTATCACCTTGTTAGTCCCTCCTCTTCCCCCTCGCTGGTTTGTTTTTCAATGCGCTGCATCAAAACCACAATTTATATTTATGACCAGTCTGAAAAATTACATTTCTAGAAGTGGACTTACATGCTTGTATAAATGTACCCAGCTGTTTAAAAAAAAATGTAATTTTATTGTAGAATTCACGTTGTAACTACAAACAAATCCACTTATACAATGATTAACTTCATTACTGAGAGTTTATTGCAGTTTCTAGTTCAAATTACATGTTTGACAATGCTGTTTGCCTGTGGAGAGGCAATTTAAGAGAAAAGAAAAACTCATTTAGATGCCAGCTGGTATTTTGACTGTCACACACCCACAAAAAAGGTTTCATATTGTTGTAAAGCCACCAGAGGCTTAAAATCAGGCAAACATGTTGAAACATTTTTTGAAGTTAAATCTTATTTTGTATTTTCTTTAAGGGAAAATCAATAGATGTTTAAGTAGATCTAGATGGATACATAGTAATAACTTCTAGTCTTTCTTGAGTAAATTGTCCCTACCTGTTCACACTATTGTCGCAATTCCTTAAAAAGTTATTATTTACTGATTTATCATTGTCAGATTTTAACATCTCTATAATACCTATTAATATTAATTATTCTACATGTTTTTGGAGAATGCTGCTAAAATCCTAATGTTTGTGTGTGTGTTGTTAAATGCTTTGTCACGTTGTAACAGCAGTGTTTGATTCTTTTAGGTGAGTTTGAACCAGCACATTCCTGCGGACTATCTGCTGCGTGTTTGTCAGCGAATAGGCCCGCTCATAGAGAAGGAGATCCCACCTAGTGTTCCTGGAGTCCAAACACTTCTGGGTCTGGGAAGACAGTCATTACTTCGCACCGTCAAAAGTGAGAATATTCCTATCTATGCACAGTCCTCATACAGAGTCTGTTGTAATTGTGTTTGTGTGGTCTGTTGGCAACACATCTGTTTCCTAATGAATTTTTAGTCATTTTTAACATACTTTTTAACCCACTATCTGTGTAATTTAGGTTGTAGCCACAAAGTATGCAGTGGCTCAGCTGTTGCTGCACTGCACCGGGGGCGTCCACCAGAACCCCCAGTCAGCGATGGAAACGCTCCCAGTGTTGGTGTGTGAAACGTTTACATTTTTTATCCTTTAAGAGTCCCTAGACCAATTAAGTTAAAGGTGCTTTAGCAGTCTATTGTCTCTACTAATCCTTCTTGCATGTCTTTTATATCAAGTGTCCATCATGGGTGCTCGCCAGGCCACAGGTACAGCCCGTTTTGGCCAAGCTTTGCCGTCTTCCTCCTACCAACACATGAAGATACACAAACGTATCCTTGGCCACCTATCCTCGGTCTACTGTGTAGCATTTGACCGCACTGGTCGTCGGATATTTACGGTGAGCTGTGATCACTTGTTTTAATGTAGCCCACTAGTTTAGTTTCCATCTGTCAAGTCACACCTATGCAAACCATTAAAACATCGGATATTTTTCCTAATGTTTTATGCTTTTTAGGGTTCAGATGACTGCCTGGTGAAAATCTGGGCCACAGATGACGGCCGGCTCCTGGCAACACTTCGTGGCCATGCAGCAGAGATCTGTGACATGGCTGTCAATCACGAGAATACGCTCATCGCCTCAGCCAGCTGTGACAAAACGATCAGAGTGTGGTGCCTACGTACATGTGCACCCATCATGGTTCTGCAGGCCCATGCTGCCTCCATCACCTCCATTCAGGTGAGACTAATGATTCAGGCTTTATTCAAACAACTCAAGTTCCAGTTAAAACTAAGGATTACCTGGATTATACAGCAAATGCAATTTTTTAAAAGCAACATAATATTACTCTACGTCTATAAATGTATTATATGTTAAACTCTGGTCAGTCTTCTCTTGTGCCTAATCACCCCTGACTTTCCGTCCCTTTAGTTTTGTCCTGCTGTCAAAGGGACAACGCGGTACCTCGCCTCCACAGGTGCAGATGGTATGGTGTGTTTCTGGAAGTGGCACTCACTCAGCATGAAATTCAAGTAAGTGTTTCAAACTTCCTTTGTCACTGTTTTTAGATGCTCTTTTTCACAGAATGGAAATAACTACAACATTACTTTTTCTCCTCTTTTCCACAGTGATCAGCCGGTCAAGTTTGTTGAGCGGTCACGTCCAGGAGTACAGGTCTCCACTTCCTCCTTCAGTAGTGGTGAGTGTTTTTCCTTTCCTGGTAACTTCTGTACTTTTTAGTACTTTTAGTATTAATAGCAGTTCTTTAGTTTACCAGGAAATGTCTTGACAGTGTAATAAAATTAACTGGTCAGACATAAATAGTGACATAAGAGCAGGTTATGCATTTACCGATATGCATGTTCACTGAATGTGTTTGTGTCACTAACATCTCCATCCTTTCACTGTTAATAGGTGGTATGTTCATGGCAACTGGTGGCACTGATCACATGATCAGAGTCTATTACCTTGGTGCTGAAACTCCCATGAAGGTGTCTGAGATGGATGCCCACACGGTAAGAAACAAAACACAGTAGCTGCATCATCCTGTTAATAAAACTTTATGTAAACAAGGTGTAACTTAAAATATGTTTCTTCTGTTTTTAGGACAAAGTTGTAGTCGTCCAGTTTAGCAATAACAGTGACAGGTGAGTGTGATTACTGAGATCTGTATGGACTTCAAACAGTGCTTTTGTGGTTCCTTTAGTTAAATGTGTTTGTTTGTTCAGCTTAAGGTTTGTAAGCGGCAGTCGTGATGGCACAGTCAAGATCTGGCATTACCAGCAACAAGAGTGGAAGAGCGTCACTTTAGACGTGGCTGCCAGGCTGCCTGGGTAAGAGAAAAAAGAGTTGAACAGTTACATGTCTCTGTAAATACATCTGTGTCTCAACTGATGGCATAATTTCCTCCAGGAGCACTGTCGCCAATGGGGATGATAAAACGAAGCTGGTGGTGACCATGGTGGCTTGGGACCGTGCAGATACCACAGTCATCACAGCAGTTTCAAACTACCTACTCAAAGTGTGGAGCACAACATCTGGACAGCTGCTGCATGTTTTATCTGTAAGTGGCTTAAGTGGACGTTTCTACTGTGCAGGTCCCCTTCAAGATAAGGAAAATTAAGAGTTGAGAGTTTTTACAAATGTATCGCCTTTGTTTGTGCTCTTTCTACTCCAGGGTCATGATGATGAGGTGTTTGTGATGGAGGCTCACCCGTTTGACTCCCGCATCATGCTATCAGCCGGCCACGACGGCAACATTTACTTGTGGGACCTGACAAAAGGAACCAAGATCCGCAACTTCTTCAACATGGTAACTGATCGTCAATCAGACCTTCAGCTCAGCAGTCGTGTTTCTTTACATCACGGAGTTCATATTAAAATGTTTGTTTCCAGATTGAAGGGCAAGGCCACGGTGCTATTTTTGACTGCAAGTTCTCAGCTGATGGACAACATTTTGCCTGCACTGACTCTCACGGCCATTTGCTCATCTTTGGCTTCGGCTGCAGCAGAGCATATGAAAAGGTAACTGCACAGCTCGGCCACATGGTGTATCTTGGGTTGTAACTTGACTTTTTTTCCGTAATCAACACAAAAATGCTCTTGATTCACTTTAGATTCCTGACCAGATGTTCTTTCACACGGACTACCGGCCTCTTATTCGGGACACTAATAGCTACGTCCTGGATGAGCAGACACAACAGGCCCCTCACCTCATGCCTCCAGCCTTCCTCGTGGACGTTGATGGGAATCCTCACCCTCCTCACTACCAGCGCCTGGTGCCAGGAAGAGAGAACTGCAAGGAGGATCAGCTCGTACCTCAACTTGGCTACATGGCTAACAGTAAAACCCGCTCCCTCATTTCTCCTATCATTCAGAATGCTTGCACTGTTTTTAGCATAGAGGTTGACCCAGCAACTGTCTTTGTGTGACTTAGACGAAGGAGAGTTGGTTGAGCAGGTACTTGGCCAGCAAACGGCAGAAAATGGAGAAAACATATTGGACAATCTCATCAGACAGTTACAGAACGAGCAGGACGTGCGTCAGAATCCCGAAGAACCGGCTGAAGAGGCAGAGGGTATGTTTCGCTTTAGATTTTGTAGTCAAATTTTACAGTGTTGTTTTATTGATTTACTATAAGCATGAGCATTGTGTGGATACTAGATGTAACCGTATCAACTTTTATTGCCAAAAGATCATTTCCTCAAGTAAAGTATTGTCTTTCTAATGTTCCTTTTTATTCTTAGCTGATGATGCAGCAGTGGATGTGGACTCCTCTTCAACTGATGGACAACACAGAAGCACGCAGATGGACAGTGTTTGGCAGATGCAGCATAATGCCCTGCGTAGTCAAGTTGCTACAGAGAGGGACCTGCTGGCCTGGAGCCGCAGGGTGATGGTCAATGAAATGCCGCATGGGGTATTCAGGTGAGGTGGATGGAAATTTAATTAGAATTAAGACACTACAGAGAGCAGATATATAGTTATTAATACAAATGAAAATGTTATGTGTATGTTTTTAGTAGCAGTGAACATTTGGAAATGGAATTTTTTTTTTTTCTTAGAGTTATGGAGGAGTGCAGACGAGCCAAAGGTGACATGGAGTGTTCACTTTACAATGCAGAGAGGAAGAAGAAACCAGTTACATGTTCACCCAAGGTTTGTTATTCTTCATCTCACAGCTGCTGTCCGCAAATCAAAAAATACCGTCTACGCCAATTCACTTTTTCTCTCTTTATTTCCCGCCCTCCTTTGCCACTTTGTAGAGCGATCTACTGGCCTCACGGCTCCGCTCCCGACGGCCGACTAAGAAAAGGCAGCAGCGTCACGCCTATCAGACCCGCTCAGCTCAAGTCCGCCGTCCTGGGACCAGGAGTCGAACTTCCAGCAACCGACATAGCTCTGACAGCCAAATAGATTCTGACAGTGACGGAGAAGTACGTTCTGTCTTTCTACTCTACATATTCAAACATGGCCGACAGAAATGTGTTGCACATGTAGTATCTAGAATTTTTTTTAAACAAGTTTGTCGGTTGCTTGAATCGAAAGTTACTGTAACATCATATTCACATACATTTAAATATGATGTTTTGATTTGATATTTTGGAGATCTTTTTAAAATTACAAATTTGTTAACTAAAAAAACTTTAAATAAAAGTCTCTAATTGCCCAAAAAATTTAAACAAAGTCATGAAGCCAGAAAGAAACACAATCTATTTATTATAGATGATGATATTAACAGTGTTTTCTGTTTGTTGACAGGCAGCAGAACAAGCAGAGCAAAGTGAACCCTCCTCTGAGGCTGAAGCTCAGTGGCAGAGTGAAAGCAGCTCCAGGTTGATAATTTTTAAAGTGAACAGTGTTTTTCAGGTCGTAGTGACAGTCGTCGACCTAACAGCGCACCTCTTTCATTCTTAGCGACTCCTCGAGTGAGTATTCTGATTGGACAGCCGATGCTGGTATCAACCTCCAGCCGCCAAAGCGACCAACCAGGAGGTCCGTACAGCCAACAGGTTACAGCAGCTCCGAGGAGGAAGAAGAAGGCGAAGACAAGGAAAAGGAGCCCAGGAGGAAGGAAAATGAGAAGAAGAAGAAGAAGCCCAAAGAGACCAAACAGGTGAGCTAACACGGCCTTTAGCTTCTTCACTCAAAGCACAGAACCTGCTCTCTTCATTGAAAGTGTGTGTTGTGCTCCAGGTTTTACATGTTGTCTGAGTACACAGTACAGGAGGAATTCTTTATTTGGATGTTGTTCTAACTAACTGTAAATACTCAGAAACCCACGTCCTCTCTGGCCGGACTCAATGCGGAGGAGTGGCTGCCACCCTCATGGATAATGGAGACCATTCCACACCGTTCTCCGTTTGTTCCCCAAATGGGAGATGAGGTACAGATTGTTACTCTTGACAGCAAACGGAACAATACATCACTGTGTTACACACATTCTGATCTATTCTTTTGTTCTCCTCCAGCTCATCTACTTCAAACAGGGCCATCAAGCCTATGTGCGGGCGGTCCGCAGGGCCAAGGCCTACAGCATTAACCCTCAGAAACAGCCATGGAACAGACTCAACCTCAGGGTAAGACATTGTTTCATCTAAAAAAGTGTAGTGTACAGACCCTCACTTGTTCTAATATTGAAGCTGTTTGTATGAAAATGGCAGCCGGTAACTTTCTGAAACTGACACTCTGATGGTTATGTCTATTTCTACTGCAGTCACCATGTACGATAAATCCCCTAACCCTGTCACAATGCTTCACAAGTTATGTAGGGTTGCAAGAATCATGTGTTTCAACATGAGTTTGCAGAATATCACTACAAATCTCCATCATTATCAGTCTCAAATTAGATTAGACAAAAAAATTATATATTCAAACGAGTAGAGAATGTACTTTTTTGAGAACCTCTTTGTTTCCTTATCCCGAGTTTTACACTTTAATTTTTTATTTTTCGTCTGCCCCTCCAGGACCAGGAATCTGTAAAGGTGGTTGGAATCAAGTATGAAGTGGGACCTCCCACCCTTTGCTGCCTAAAACTGGCTTTCTTGGACGCAGTCTCAGGGAAAATGACCAATGAGTCTTTCTCTTTAAAGTGTGTATTTATATTCAGTATATACAAGATTTAAAAAAGACCGAAATCTCTTGGTACATGTATTTCACCCTTTTTTCTTTTTTTCTACAATCCCCAGGTACCATGACATGCCAGATGTCATAGATTTTCTGGTACTGCAGCAGTGTTACAACGAGGCTAAAGAGCACAACTGGCAACCAGGTTAGTCGATCCCCAGCTCTTTTGAAGTGAATTGTTAACAACTTGTTGTGTTCATTGTCATGTAGAGTGTACTGTCATCCACTTACAATGGATCCTACATTGCTCTCGACAGGCATGAGGTTCCGCAGCATCATTGATGACGCCTGGTGGTTTGGTTCTGTCGAGGACCAGGAGCCTCTGCAGCCTGAGTATCCAGACAGCCTGTTTCAGTGCTATGCTGTAAAGTACGTCTGTGTATCTGAGGTGTTCTGCTCCAACATAACACATCAACAGAGCTTTCTGTTAATATGATGCTCCTCTTTGTTGACCCAATGTCACTTAAGAGATAAGAGATTGTAATCTGACACAGTATGATTGAATTCGCCGACTAATTTATGTTTTCTATTCCTTTATCAGGTGGGATAATAGTGAGCGGGAGAAGATGAGTCCCTGGGACATGGAGCCTATTCCTGAGGAAGGTCAGTGTTTATATGAGAGTTCCACTTGGTAATGAATCTGTAACTATTTATTTATTATGAATTACAGACAAATAACCATTTACAACATATTTGTATATTATATAATGATAACTTAATGGTAGATAAATATATACACAATATAATAATAATGCCCTTTATCGGACAGTAAAACTGGACAACAGCAGTGGTTGTAAATCCAGAACCAGGGGCTGTAATTCACAATAAAAAAACACAGCTTTTCATTTCAATAGTCTAATTAGGAATCACAATTTTCCTTATTCTGCCAAGTGGACCATTTATAATTTAAATGTAACCGGCTGACAACACAAATTTAAATTTTCTTACTGCTGGCTTATTTATTTGGTCCTTGAAGACTTGTCTGTTCAGTAAGTATGGCAAAACTATTAGCTGCATACAAAAGTATTTTATCAGATTTCTGCTGCTTACCATTTTATAGTAGTGCCTTTCGGTCTGTGTTGACTAACTAACTAAATACCCCTATTTTCTGATTTTTGTGATTCCTTCAGCTGCATTACCTGACCAGGTGGGTGATGGGGTGGAGGTGGCGGAGGAGGAGCTGAAAGCTCTGCTCTACAGACCTCAAGAAGGAGAATGGGGAGCTCACACACGGGATGAAGACTGTGAGCGAGTCCTCCATGGCATCGATCAGCTTCTTACTCTAGGTCGGTCACCAGATGTCTGATAACAGTTTGTTTGTTTCAGTGTGTAACGTCATTTTGCCACTTTTGATCTTATTACCATTTGTCCACAGACGTCGCAAAGGCTTTTGCATCACCGGTGAATCTGCGGGACTACTCTCTGTACTGCACTGTGGTGGCTTACCTCACTGACCTCAGCACCGTCCACAAACGACTCGAGAACCGCTTCTACAGGTGGAGCTGCACACAGACACATTTGTTCCTCACCATGAATTCAATGTCCTGATGTTAAATTGCTGCCATTAGAGTTTCCAGTTTCCTGATGCTCTTCTCTGCTGCAGGCGGATCTCTGCATTAATGTGGGAGGTGCGCTACATTGAACACAATGCCCGCACTTTTAACGAACCCGAGAGCCCCATTGTAGCAGCCGCAAAGGTGGTGACTGACGTTCTCCTGCACTACATCAGGTGAGACTCCGCTGAGATACAGTCACCTCATTAATACTTAAACACTGGAGGTTGCGTAACAGTGACAAATCCTTCACTTCTTTAGGGACCAGAGCTGCACAGACATCTTGGATCTGTATCGCAAACTCAATTGTGAGATCAGCAGTGGAGGGGAAGCTGAGGTGAGATAGTTGTTTTGTTTAAAGTATACAAATATTTGTTTACACTGTAGTCCCTGCTTTTTCTTTATTTTATTGTTTTGTCAGTAAATAAACATTAGGGCTTATATTCCTCTGCAGGAGTTGGACGTCGACTCTGACAATCCTGGGACATCTACAGGACATCGGGTAAGAAGGACCAGAGTCCAGTGTCGCACAATCATTTATCTTAGAACTTAAATTAAAATCAGTCTGTAGCTCCCCTCTTAATTTTCCTTTCCCCTATGCCAGGGAGCAAACTCGAATTCTACGACCCGTGGTGTGGCTTTGGATGTTGAAGTATGGCACGGTCAATGTCAAAAGCTGGTGCGTCGCATGATCGTCTCCCAAGATTCAGAACCCTTCAGACAGGCTGTGGATCTCTTCGAGTATCCGGTAAAACAATCCCGCAATTGCAGTCATTAGTCTACTGATGCCAAAAAGAATTTAAAAGAATTAGTCAATTAAAATGAATCCCCTGTGTCCATGAATGTTGGTTATGTTCAGGACTATCGGGACATCATTGACACTCCCATGGATCTGGGAACAGTGTCGGAGACGCTCGCCGCAGCCAATTATGAAAACCCGATGGAGTTTGCCAAAGACGTCCGCCTCATTTTCAGCAACTCAAAAGCTTACACTCCTAACAAGAAATCACAGGTGAAGTAGCATGTGTTTGATTTAAAACATGCTGTAATGTAGCTGTGTTAAGTCCTGCAAAGTAGTAGTCTGTTTCCTAACAATCGTCTTGTTTTATGTCTAGATCTACACCATGACCCTCAGCTTGTCAGCCTTCTTTGAGAAACACATCATCTCCATCATCTCCGACTACAAGTCCGCCCTTCAGCACGAACGGCGGAATCGTCAGAGACTCAGTTACAGGAGCAGACTTCACAATGGAGGCAGTTCACCGCCTGTTAGTCCATCCCCCAGGTACCGAGTCACAAATCTGTCACTCGACACTCCACAGGATCAAATGATCTTTTTAATTCCAGTCTACTCAGTTTGTCTGCAGGGTGTGTGCAGTGCACACAAATATCGTTGATTTGCCGCATTTCAATCAAGGCCTTTTTTTAATCTTTAGAAATCAGCTTCAAAATATTTTGAAAAATTGGTGTCTTGTTTTTTGTCTGTTTTTGGTAAGAAGTAAGTGGTTTGAAAGGATTTCACATAATGTAAATAATTATTCTGAAATGCTGCTTCTTACTTATGTTTTTTGTTTCTTTTGTCCAGCTCTAAAGGGAAGCACAAGTCAGGGAAGGTGTCCAAACCAAAAAAGTCCCAGACCTCATCAAGGACTCGTTCACAGAGACCACGTAAGGGTACGACTCCACTGCTGTCGCCTCTTCCTCTGTTGTGTAGCTCCTTTTGTTGTGATGAATCTTACAGTTCTAATAATGAATAATTAGTAATATTCACTGTGTTGTTGCTGCAGCTCAACAAAGCAGCAGTGTAGCAAAGGAGGAAGACAGCCAGCCTTCTTCCCCAAGTTCAGGGACGAGCAGCGGGAGCAGGAACCAAGGGCCGCAATGCTTGACCCGCAGCCAAGCCACTCCAGCGAAGAAGTCAGGTATCATAAGAAATACATGCTAACTACAGTTTCATTTTCATCTCTGTGTGGTGTTAACAGTAATGATGCAGAAATGAACCACCTTCCTCTTGTGTTGCCTCAGGGCGGAAGAGTAATCTGCATCAGAGCAACGGCTCCAGACAGCGCCCTGGGCAGGAAGTGCTGCAGTCAGACAACGATGAGGAGGCGTCCGGATCTAACAGCTCCGCGTCAGACTCGTCGTCATCCTCCTCCTCGTCGTCATCTTCCTCCTCATCATCGGACAGCGAGAACAGCTCTGATTCTGAGGAGGAGAAGTACATGGAGGGGGGAGATCACGACTACAGCAAAGCCCCCTGTCTATCTATACGTCTGCCGGCTGAAGGTAAGGTGGCGGCCTCAGGGAAACGGAGACACAAAGGAGGAGAGGACCTGGCACAGATGCCTAAAAGAGCACGTGTGCAGATTCTTGTAGAGGAAGAGGAGGAGGAAGGGGAGGAGGAGGAAGGGGAGGAGGAGGAGGAGGAGGAGAAAGATGATGATGAGGAGGAGGATGATGAAGAGGAGGAGGAAGAAGAAGAAGAACAGGAACAGGAGCAGCAACAACCGGTGGCTGTAAGTCAGGAAGAAGATGAGGAGGAGGAGGAGGAGGAGGAGCCAGAAGAGGAGGAACCTGAAGAGGAGGAACCTGAAGAGGAGGAAGATGAAGACGAAGACAACTCTGACGAGGCACAGAGTGGGTCCGCAGCAGCAGCGACAACAGTAGCATTAGCAGCAGGTAGCAGTCCAAGAGGCAACCAGTGCAAGTCTCGACGGGTCAACACGCGCAACCAGGGCCGCAGGACAGTTCTGTACAGGGACGAGTCAGAGGACGATGGCCATGGGTCGAAGGATGACCCCCTCAACCTGGGCATGTCCCGCTCAGGACGGGTACGGCGTATGACTGAAAAGGCCCGTGTCAGCCACCTCATGGGCTGGAGTCACTGACACGTCGCCCCTTTCCAAACCTCAACACAAAACATGAGAAATACTTCAGGGATTTTTTTTTCTTTCTTTTTGTACAAGTATGTATATATGATGTATACATATAGATATATATGTGGTTTCTTTTTTTAATCTGAGACTGCGTGTGACTCTCAAACTGATAGCAGGTGCTCATGACATGTTGCCAAGGAGTTTTCATCCCTGGTGGACAGAGCTACTGTTCAACACAGACCCGCTCCAACTGGACTAACTCACCTCAGCCTTACTGTTCTCTGGAGGAGCCTTTAAGACGCAGCACTGCTCTTCTCCTCCTCATCCAGGAATCAAACACTAGATCTGCTCCTCTTCATCCCTCCTACAAACTTTTCTGATTCCTGGTCACCAAAGACGGATGCAGGGAAGCCAAAAAATGGTGCTCAAATTTTATTATGTCTTCTTTGTTTGTTTTCAAAAAGTAATTCACCGGAACTCTCATGCTAGTGGTTGTGAGCTTTCACAACCACAGCGAGAGAGGTACAGTATCAATCCTGGTCACTGATGTCAATGTTTTTGGTCTTTCTTCACAACCACAAGCCTTAGTTATCAGATCGCCCATCATTCAGATTTAGTTTGTGGCTGGAGTCAGGTCCAGTGTAGTTTGGGAACGAGCAATACTGGAGAATCATTGAGGTTAGTCAGTAGAATACAGAATCATGATAATATCCCTCCTGACGTCCTTGGCCTGTGAATGTTAAATGTATTTCCTGCTTCCTGATCTTCACTGCTTCTTTGCGCTTTGATTCAGTTATTTAATCACAATCGGGTGTTTTTAAACAAAAAAGTGATTTTTCTTTTCTTTCTGGGGTAAATGAGGCCACTGCATCCTGATTGCGTTTATACTGTTGTGCTCTCCGATGGATCCGACCCTGCATCCATTCATAGCTGCTTCCACGACACCCTGCTCCAACTCTGCGGCGTGAAAAGGGGTCTTTGGCCGTCTCACTTCCACAGACGTATTTATTTTTCAATTGTATTATACTTGGTTTACGAGCTATTTCTTACATGAATAGTGATGAGGAAATGAAATATTTGCACATTTATCAAATCCACGAGGCAGCTGAGTAATGAAGATGGTAGAGAAAGCTAAATGAGACAGCCTGATGATTTTTGTGTGAAAAAAAAATGTTTTTGAACTGTGCCAGCACGCATTAAATTTATATTTTTTTTTGAAAAATTAAACAGGATATAACTTGAAACCTCTTTCAACCTGTGTATGGTGAAGCTGACGGTCTCATCTGAATCTTGTTTTTTTTTTTATCTAAAGCAAACTTAGCAACCACAGATCAGCCCTTTTTATTGAGTGCGTTGAACCCTTTTTATTTCTCCCCGTTTTCCAACATCTGAGCTGATGTGTCTCACTTTGGAAGGATCAACTACACATGATGTTTCATGTCCATGATATACAACCAGGTGTTAAGTTGGTGTCAGAATCACTGTGTATACTTTTATAATCATGACAGATGACTTTATGTTTCTGAAATCGACATGGATTCATCCTGTTTAGTTGCACCGGAAATGTTTACTTTAGACCTTGTGCACTCGTCGGTGGCTAAATCACTTGAGGAGGAACCAGGATAGTTGTCATTTCAAACACCGGGTGCTCCGAACACGCCTCCTCACCAATCTGCCTCTGTGAGGTCACTGGCGGGAGAAAGAGGCCTCAGAGGTTCTGTTTGGTTCGTGTGAAGGTGCTCAGAGATAAAAACACACAAATCAGCATCCAGGGTGCTCCAAGTGGCAGCGTCAACCGGCATCTAAAAATGATCCTGGTGGAGTGTGAGGAGATTATGCTTCACATTTTTGGGATGTTATTTTCATATAGTAGATGGCTCTTAGTGTTGCCTCGAAGCTTAAGAGTAGTTGATGACAAATAAAACAGTAACTTCTGCTATAGGTGGAATCAGCGTATGTGACTGTCTTTTATACACAATGTTTTGATTGTATGTTTTTTTTTTTTTTAATAAAAAGAAAAAAAATCCTCTTTAAAATTCCATTTGTCGGTTTATTTAAAAAAAAAAAAAAGATTTTCCATGTCTGACCATAATTTCTGTGCATGTTAAACCAGCACAAGGACAGAATTGTGCGTAGTTTTTACGACGGGTCATAAACGTGCACCGAGGGCAAAGATGAGGGCATTTCCGATTATACTGTGTCTGCCGGTCATGATAAACGGTTGTAAACCTGGTCATACCATTTGCAGCTGCATTAATGCACTGGAACCTGGGGTGAGTCAGACTAGGAACAAACAAGGTTGAGCTGTGACGCACGTACGCTCTGCCACACCTAGAGACTGCAGAGACACTGGAGGATCATGGGAGTTAAAATCAATGCATAAAGAGGGAAAGGTCACTTTAGTGGATGCCCGGGGGGGGAAGCAAAGTCTGTTACATGTGAACATAATGATAGAACATACTTTTTTTTTATTATCACAACCTAATTGTAAACGTGTAAAATATGAATTCTAAAAAATCATCCTCACTTTGGATTGTTAAGTGCTGATGAGTGTATTTATTGTAGTGGGTATAGCAGCGTTCGGATCTAAAAATATTCAGGATTAGGATTATGCTGTCTAAATGCACAGTATCTATAGATGCAAGAGATATATGTTGTGTTTTTCATCTGTTATTTGGGCATCAGCAGTGGAATATGCAAATATACCCCTGCAAACGTGTGTGTAATGCATATAAAGAATCAAGAAACTATAAATACACCAGTAAACCGTCACAGGACTGAAAATAGACAGCTGTCTGGGGGGGAAACTGAGGCTTCAGATGAATCATACTGCTGAGTTCGATCAGTTCATACAATATTTCAAGTGTCCTCAGTTTATCTAAGAACAGGATGATCCGAAAAGTGTCAGTGACAGGATTGAGGAGGAACAGTGGGACTTATTGTGAATTTATTCTGTTCCAAATTAAACCAATGCATTAACAGACTTATTATTACTCTTAATAACATCAAATCAAGTATGATTGAAATATTAATATAGACATTTTTACCACACACGACTGGCAGGAAAACAGCAAATCTAAACGTGTGATGCAGCAATATAATGTAAAATGAAATGTGAAAAACTGGTCATTTAAAATGTCATATTTCATCTTAGGTCATGTGTGAGCATAAAGACATACATATAAATGACCTGTTACTTAAATATTCATTTCTGACCACTGAAAAAGTGCCTGTATAAAGGCCAATATATCTGTGCCAGTAACAACACCTGATGAGAACATAAACAATCTGATAAAACTCGAGCTTGTTCAAAGTAACGTTTGAAAATGTGACTATCCCCCATAATTGAAAAAAGCGTGCCAACACAATTACACAAATGGCTGCCCCTGCAGCTTAATGAAAATAAGCTGATGTCAGTGAGACTCAGACTCCAGACAAAAAGTGGTTGTGTTATTTTTTTATTATCACAACAACAATCTGAGCAACGAGATATTAGAACAGAAATATTTTGACATTCTCCACTGGTGAAACGGTTCCTTAAAGATACACATACAACACACCCACAGTCTCAAGATAGATACGTCACTTAAAATCTACGTAGGGCACAACTGCACACGTTATTCTAGATGTCTTCAATACTTCATAAGAGATTCACAAGCACATCTGAAACACCGTATTTACTCCACAACACGTATCTGCATTTAGTTACACATGACTTAGTGTGAACAGTTCACACATCCGAACCTCTGTGTTTTTTTTAATACTGAGTACATGAACTGTTTATGCAAACACAATAAACAGACATACAGGGACAAGAAGTGTTGAAATGTGCCATAACAGCGCACAACAGTGGCAACAGACACGACCTGTTGAAGAGGGGATTGGGAACTTTGAGGGGAAACAAACATGCACTCTGCATTTTCAGCTGTTCACTCTTAATTTGTGAACATAAAAACATGTCTTTCTTCATTAAGCCCCCAGCAGGCAAGTCCCTGTGATGTTTCTCTCATGAGGAATATGAGAATATGAATCTATTTGGCAAAATGCAGGATGGATTCAGAGATACAGCCACAGTTCCAAGTTCATAACTCAGTGCACTACATTAGACGGTTACAATGCAAGTACAAGGAAAACACACCCTCAAACCATAACATCTGTCACTGAGTGGGATCACAACAACGCTGAGTTTGCTTTAATATTCTCAGGGGCTTTATGAGAATTATCATGAGGGGAGACGGGTCAGAAAACGGGTGTTGTTATTAAATCCACTATGGTGTTTTTGTCTGTCTGTTTGTCTGTTAGTTAGCAGGATTACACATAAACTACTGAACCAAATTTTGTGGAGGGGTGGGACATGACTCAGGGAAGAACCCACTGAATTTTGGAGTGAATCCAGATCAGGGGTTCAGATCCAGGATTTTTTTAATGTCTTTAATATTGCAAAACGGAGACATTTTCAACATTTTCCTTGATTTCTCAGAGAATAATTCATGGATCTTTATGAAGAAAATCTGTCATGTTTAGAGAACTGATCTATAGGTGTGTGCGGTTTGGTGCAGATCCCAATAAAAATCTGCATGTAAATTAAAATGGAGTTTCTGAAGGAGACTGACCGTATGCACTCAACGCTAGAAACTATTTATCTTTTGACTGATATTAGGGGGGTGACTACATTTATTTTTTCTACTTTTATAGGTAAAAGTTACATATTCATCTTTTAAATACTTTTTTAACATTTAGAGAAAACACTTGAGGTTTGTTTTCTCAGTGGTTTGAAGTGGGCAGTATGGTGTTGGAAAAATGTGAAGTCACGTATTTATGTGAACCAATCAGGATTCAATCAACATCTGTGAAGAGTTGTTTCCAGTAAAACAAATATATAAATAATAAATAAAGCAGATTTTCTAAATGTTTACACTTAGTGTTGCGTATTTTGCAACAAATGTTCAATGTTTAGAGAAATACTTACAGAATTAAGTTTTTTTTAATAGATTGATCCAAGGTTCACCCCGCTTCAAAATCCCCAAATATTTCGCATTGTCCATCATTTTACTGAATCTGGGTTCTGTTGTTTCTGCCTATTAGCTATTTACATTCACAAATACAGAACATATGACATCATGGAAATACCACGGCAAATTTTGCTCATGTATGTCTGGTGTCCTATTTCTATACAGTGAATACACACGTGCTGATTTTTAATCTACAGAGGATGGTATTTCACGAAACAGCTACATGAGGGTTGAACCCACTGGAAACGATTTATCATTATTCAAACGTCATCCAAACTACGTTTTTTTGTTGCCACCAGATGATTCAGAGATTATGTTTTATAATATGTTTGTTGCTGTGAAGAATGATCACATGGCAACGTTCCCTCCACCAGGGCAGTGTGACCAGTGCAGAGCCCGACCAAAACTGAGCTGAAACAGCCTCAAACAAAGTCCCTCCACTTCAATCAAATCCTTTCTACAAGCTCGAGTAAAATTCGACTCTTTGCGTTTCTTTCCTTTTCAAAAGTCTTCGTCTTCAAAGGGTGACATGCGTTGCCTCCAGAGCCTGTTCAGTTCGGACCCGTCAGGATCTCTCATGTCATAAGCAGGAGGGATTTCAAAGTATGAAACAACACTACGCCCGTGGTTGCTTGTTGCTGCTAAAACCTCCACGTGTGCCTCTGTGTGCAGAGCACCATGCTGAAAGCTGACACGACTCCCTGTGGGCACGCCACTGTAGCTACACCAGGCCAGTCTGCATGTGCACGTGGAGAGGGTAGGGGTGGTAGACGAGCGGTGGCTGGGCCTGGGTGATGAAGTAGCTGTTGTAAATGGGCTCCGTCATGTACGGGGCCGGCTGATAGAAGCAGGTGACGTTGGTCGTGTTGGGGATGGCGTTCTGCTCACCCAGTACCCTCAGGGCCAGCACCGTGATCATATTGAGCGTCTGCCTCCTCTCGTGTCCCATCAGACACACCGTGCTCTCGTCTATCACGCGTCGCAGGGTCATCAGGAAGTCATACTTGCTCGTTTCCTCGCTGCCCATGAAGTGGCACTGCAGGTAGGCCTCGATCTTGCGCTGCTGCTCGCTCACGTCAGGAAAGTCGATGAAGAAGCGGGAGCACATGTACCGCTCCAGCGACTTGATCTCTGTCTCGCTGGCCGGCCTGAAGTTCCTCACCAGCAGGTCGCTGTATTTCAGCAGGCCCCCTCCTCGGATCTCCTCTGGGTTGTGGGTGGCGATGAGACGGCGGCGAAGGTGTTCCAACGCCTGCTCAAAGTCTCCGTACATGCACTCAGCTTCGATGGTGATGGTGGGCTCCCCCGCTGCCCCGGCCCATGAGCTTGACCCACACCTGTTCAGGACTGTATCCGTCATTTCAGGTTTCTGCTCGACGACCTGAGGCTGCGTGGCCATGTTTGCTGCACACGTGTGGCGCTGAGTCTCTGAATCAGGAGGCTTCTTTGAGCGTTTTGGTTTAACAGTTTGTTCTGTGGTTTCATTTGAGCCAGTGGCCCCCTGAGGCGTACTGGCTGGACTGTATGAGGGAACTGTGAGAGCATCTTTACCCTCAAAGTTCTCCGACTGGGCGCCCGGTTCAATTGAGCGTTGAACCTGAGCGGTGTCCAGGGACGAAGGCTTCGGCTGAAGTGGTTTGGGGATTTCTATGGGTGGAAACAGCTGTGTTGTAAGATCTGACAGATCTGTGAGAAGAGACCATTTCTCAGGTTTACTGATCAACTTCCGAGACATTTTTCTCTGTAATTTGGGTAAGGGGCAAAAGCCTGGTACTACGTCCTGTGATGTGCTGCAGGTTTTCTTAGCTGGAGGAGGGAAGGAGAACTCAAGCTGTGAGTCTTGTGGGTCTGGGGTCTTTTCAGTTTTGCAGATTACAGAGTCTACTTTGAAATGAGCATTTTCTTCACAATGGACAACTTCGTGTGGAGTTGACTTTGCCATATGCTTAATAGACACTGGTTGGGAAGCTTGTGACTCACACAGCTCTTCATTGCCCTGTAGCTTTAAACAGGCGTGTGTCATCTGTGGATCCCTGACGTCTGCAAATAAAGTTTTAGGTGTTGAAGCTAAAGGAAAATCACTGTGAAACTGTTCTTTCTCTTCTCCAGTTTCCTCACACAGCTCAAAAACAATGTCCTCCTCTGAAACAACATCCTCAATGCCCTCTACTTCCTCTTCCTCCTGCTGTAAGTTACTGCTCTCTGCCTCTAACACCTGCTGGGCCTCATGCTTCCCATCATCACGCTCAATATTAGCCTGTGGAAGCTCCTTCTCATGCACAGAAACTACTCCTTCCAGACACTGATTTTCCTCACCGGTTGCCATCGCTGAGCGTTTTTCAATATCCCCCCCAGCATCTGGAAGAACGCCTGCTTGCTCCTTCTTTTTCATTTCCTCCTCATTGTCTGATTTAGCCAAATTCCCAGGTTTCATTGGCAACTGCCCTCCTTGCCTCCTCTCAGTCTCCCAGTAGGACTCAAGAATGCGGTCTAATATTATCTGGAACGAGTCCACGCTAAACTCAAACTGTCTTCGCAGGGAACTAACAAACCTGAGCCCCACGGTTTTAGCTCTGTTATTCGACAGTGAGATGAGGCTCCATCTGTCATGCTCATTGAAAACTTTCACCATTTTTTGCACATAGGCTTCCTTCATTGTCAGGCAAGTGATTTTCCGTCTGTTAACTCCGCAGGGGAGGAGGTCTCGCAGGCTGCCCAGCACCACATCCTTAATTACCTGGAAGTCCTCCTGCCTGGGCAGCTCCACTCCGAAAATGATGTCCAGGTCCCTGTAGCCCAGGCCGTTATTCTTCACCAGGATGTGGCTGGCGGTCGCACCATTGAGCCGTATGTCTTTCACCTGGATGTCTCTCTCGACCAGCCGATCCTTCACCACGCGGATAATGTCTTTCGCTCTCACCTGCAGGGTGGGGAAATTTCCTCGTCCGTGGATGGGGATGACCTCGGTCAAGACCTTGTCCAGAGCTTGGATTTGCTCAAGGGTCAAGTTGTGGAACCTCTTCTCTATTTGAAGCTCCATCATCCTTACCTGTGAAAGAGAGGTCAGACATATTTATCACACTACAGCTAACGTCTGCCATGATCTAACAAACACTGCTTTTTCTTAGAGCAACATAAACCAATAGCCTTGCCCTTTTGTTTTCAGTGCAAGATGCCCTTTACAAATGGCAATGTGGAACAAATCACTTTTTTTTTCTTCACATCATCCTATCACCTTGTATACATCTTTATCGTTAAGAATATTTTTCTCTCATTTGCTTGCTTGAATGTCTTGTCTTTTGGGGTTTCCCCCAGGTCCTGAAAGTTTCAAATGCAAAAAACGCATTTAAGCAACCCATGTCCCACTCGATCAGCTAGATTTGAAAGTCTGCATTAAAGGATCAGTGTGTGGAATTATGGAGGATCTATTGACATAATATGAATAAGATATACATAAATTCTTTACATGTACATTGAGAACGGGTCCTCCACCATGTTGCACTGCCATGTGTCTACGGTAGCCCAGAATGGACAAACCAAACACTGGCTCTGGAGAGAGCCTCTTGGTAACCTGAAGGCCACTGAATGCACTGCTACTCGCTTGGAAAGGGAAGAGTTGGGGAAATCATATTCACCTGGCTGCTATGTGCGACCTTACCACTAGATGTCAGTAAATCATGCACACTGAACCTTTAAACTCATATGGCAGCTACAAAACTCAACGTGAGCTCAGAGGAGTGAGTAAGTGATTAATTAGTCTTGTATACGGCCACTAGCATAACATATAGCAAAGGTAACTAAATTGCAGCTCAAAAATAAACCACAGTTTAAACATGTCGATCTTGCACAGAAAACTCAATAAGCAACAAGAAATTATATCACAGATCATGACTGAATGTTCTACAGATAAGTCCTTACATTTTTTAAACTTCTAATCTTGTGCAGAAAGTTAATTTGTAAGGTGTGGCTGTAGATGAGCTAAGATTGATATGACTGTGCCTACTTTCCAACTCCTCCCGGAATGCTTTGTGAGTTTTGAAATGAACTCTTTTGTTACGGGACATTCCAGTGGCACTGGGAACATCAAAAGCTGCCTCTCGTGCCACTTGACGTGTTGGAAACATTCAGCAGTCGCCATGTTGAATCTCCTCCATGATCATGCAGCCATTTGCTGCTTACAGGTGACTCACCTGCAGCGTGTCATTCACTGGCTCTCAGACACAGAGTCAACCTTGGTTGAGAGATGTATGAGGGCTGAATTAGCTGCACATGAAACTTGTCATGGCAGAGCAGGCATACACCGCTGTGCTTATACACTTGACTGTTTCTAATACGCAGCATGCAGCTGATTGACGATGTGTTTATTCCTGCTGTTATAATGGGAGAATGCATTTGTGAGAGTACGTCATGTTCGCTGACTCACTCACTACTGAAGAAAATGTCCGATTTTGTTTTTGTCTATTGCTGGAAGCTTTAAAAGATCCTCACACTCTCAGATATGTTTATGACAACAGCAGGGATGAGGGATCAGTTAAGGATCCTCAGGGTGTTCTGAAAAATGAATGCTCTCTCATCATCCCTCAACTCGTTATAAAGTCCTTTTAATGATCTTTTTTTCTTCCTTTATGCGTCAGCCAACATCAGCGCATCATACTAAACATTTCTATAAAGGAGAGAGGGGGGTTAATTTCCCCCAGTTCTAACTGGAATTTTCTTTTGAGACAAATCATTTTGAGAAAATAATCTCACAACCAAAAACTCAACATAAAGGAGCTTTAGTATGTACGTTTAAGTGCACGCTATATAAACTGAAAGGCATAGTTGCTTGTTTTTTCTGATATTTGCTCCACCATAATAATACTCACACAATGGTTTTCCAGAGATATGTGAATCAGTGCAATTTCATAACACTTGAGAGATAATGTGAAGATCCATCAACTTTCAGGTCATTAGATCTATACCTCTTGAAACATTACGTAGGCCTTCTATCATAATTTGTGTGTGTGTGTGTGTTTATGTGTTTGTTTGTCTGTTAGTTAACAGGATTGTGCAAAAACTACTTGATGGATTATCATGAAACTTACATTTTGGTGTGGATCCAGATCTGGGGGTGGATAGAGGGATTTGATTTCACCAACTTCAACATTGTGAGATAGTGTTTAAGGGACTGATATTTATGAGTGTGTACAATTTGGTGCAGATCCAAATAACAATATGGATGTAGTGAATTTAAATGTGGTTTCTTAAGGGGACTTGTGGACACGGGCAGTATGCACTCTACTGAGTATTTTATCTGTTTACCTGAAGATTCTCATGCAGTCATCCAGGTCATTGTATGCTCAGGAGTTGTAAGTGTACATATACGGAAACTGGACTTGCTTGGGTTTCTTGAAGACTTCACACCTCTCATCCAAGAGGCTTCTTCAGTTCTATTATTATTGTTGTTGTTGTTGTTGTTATTATTATTATGAATCATTAAACCTGATCCGTGTTCCATCTAGATCCTTCTCTTATTTACCAATTTTACATATAATTTAGATGAAAGCAGATTATGCAACAGTTTAAAAAAAATGTTGATGGATTATACAAAACTACTATAAACACAGTCAGGGTGATAAAAGGTTCATATAAATACTATATATATGTGTAATAATATGCGATGGTTATATTAGTATTGTTTTCAAACGGACCTGGCCATGTGATGCATCTGTAAACAGCACCGGATCATCTGTTGAGTGCACAGTGCGTGGACAGCCTCGTGTGTGTTCCTCAGTGTATTTTTGCGGCCATCGCCACCAGTGAGGATGTGGTTCCGTTCAGTGGCTGTAGATACTGTGGTTTATGTGACTGGGGCCACATGGGGAAGTGTGGCCCACAGCACTCTCTAGTGAATCTCCCGGGTTACATCAGCTCGGTCCTGCAGCAGGACTGCTCCTGAGCCTCTTGGCTTCTTTATAGATAAGACTATATGAGTCATACAGCCACTGAAGGAAGCATCACACACTGGTTCTCCTGGATCCTTTCCCTGTGCGCAAAAAACTAAATGCACCACTTCAGGGGGCCTGACCACTAAACCTGCTGAACTGAATATAGCACATCACTGATTTTATTATTCGTGATCTGGTTTCATATATGTGGATATTTTTTCAAAAACTGTTGCAGCAGCATTTTTGCACAGGCCATTTGTTTTCTTTCTAATGTGCAATCCATTGTTCTCTAAACTTAACACGATGCTTCCAATTAGTTCAAACGTGCATTTTACGGCACATTTAACACATGGATCGCAGCTTTTAAGTTGACAGCCATCCCAAAACAATGACTGATATTATGTCTGAAACTGTCTCATGTGATGATGGAGAAGAAGAACCAATGAGGTTAATAGCTGTCAGAATGAGACACAGTAAAAGAAAAGGCAGCTCACCTGCTGTGTGTCCAGATGCGAGTGTAAAGTAAAGGCAGGAGATGACAGAAGCAGCGAGCTGTGGCCAACAGGTTTTATCCGACCCCCGCTGAGAGGTTGATGCCGAACTTAACACGGACACTTCAGCGCAGGGAGCACTGTTTCCATGGCAATCAGGCGTCACGAAATTTACGGTAAATCACGACGCTCGGCCGCGCGAGTTGGAAACAAGCCGGGCGCGCGTGTGTGTGCGTGGGAACACTTTTCCCTTTTCTCCCCCTCACTGCTTTTGAATAAAGTTTGTTTTGTATCGGCGGAGGAGCATCGCGCACCGACGTGTCAGGCTTCAACTACCGGCGCGCCACCGCACTGCCGAGGAGCCGATGCGGGGTGAAGCATCGCATCAGGCGGAGTGAGTCATCCCCTCTCCCCGCCGCGATCCACACCGTAAATCTGATCATCAATCAGCCGCGATCACCGCCCACCTCCCCGCCCCCCAGCCCCCCACCTCCGGTTCACTCGCGACAACAAATAATCAAACACGTTGAAAAGTGTTTATTTGTCAACAGCTTGTTTTTCTTTTTTCTTCTTTTCATTCATATTTTACGCGTGGGAGAGGAGAGGAGAGAGAGCAGGGGGGAGGCAGGGGGGAGGCAGGGGGGGGGGGCAGCTTCCTCGTGACGTAGAATGGAATACCACGTGCACGTGACTGTGACGTCACTGATATTTTGGTTAGACACCCGGAAGTGCAGGAGCGCTCGACGACCGAAACCCAAACAGGCAGAAGTTTCTCCCCCGACGAGTTCGGTTTTGTTCAGCAGATTATTGGTGGTGAAGTGTTCGCGAGGAGAGCAGCGGGAATAACCGAGAGGAGCAGCGTCAAGATGCCTTCCACTATGGACAGTATCCTTTTAAAAAAAACTGCGGAGAAGAAAGGAGCTGGGACTGCGGTGTAACGTCATTACGAGAGGGCTGCGACAGCGACAGCAACACGGTGGTTCTCGGTGGGATTTATGGGTCCAGACGTAGGAAACGTAGATAAATGGGTCACATGTTCACTTAAAGAAATAAGTAATGTCTTATTAGTCAACCCGGACTTCTTCTAGTCGACTCCAGGCGTCGTAACAGAGACGCGGGCTGAAGGCCTGGCAGGCTTTAATGTGTCTGGAAATACCCAACTGCTGGTTCACAGGTTAACCGATGCAGTCAGGGGGCTGGTTGATACTCTCACTAATGAAGAACAGAGCGGATGTGTGTTTTCATGGTGATCTTGTCTTTTTTTAAACACCACGAAGGTTTAACATGAGGGAAACAAACAGGCCAATTAAAGGGAAACTCCAACAATAGCAGTTAGATAACAACCTGTTTGTCTCTGCCTCGATATAAAGTCAAGAGCGGTTTCCAAACTGTGAACTGAGATATACAGGATTTTATAGGCTTCAAACTGAAAGTTAACTAGAACAATTAATAGTTGACAAAGACTGTAAATGTGTAAACTTCCTGAAGGTACTGAATGTAGTTCAGGTAGTTAAAAGGTGACCGAGTCAGAGATCTCTGAGCTGTTGTTGACATGAGTCAAACACTTTGATTTCAAGAGGCATTTAAACATTTATTGAGGTCACAATAAGTATCTGGATGGGTAATCTTTCCGCATAACAAACAACATAGATTCAGTCATTACCATGTATACCATTACTAAACAAAATAATACATTGAACAAATAGCTTATACTTGAGTTTTAAAAATCAAGTATACTGTCCAATAGGATTTAACACAAACAATCATCTTGAGTCTGATCTCTTAGATTTTCTTTCATTTATATTTACCCTGTGTAAATGCACTCTTTACTGACTTCAACACTAGTTTGGAAATTCAGTCCTGACATTTCCTGGTTCTTATCATCATGACATGCACACTGAGGCCAATATATCAGCATGGCAGATGTATTGGTCTAGCTGTGTATTAAACCCATTAAGGTTAGAAGATAGAAATTTAGATCCAAGGTTGGATTACAAACGGAGCTAAGCAGGCAATTCTCCTTAGTTCTTGGTCTTTTAAAGCAACTAGAAGGCTCCAGGTTTAATGTGCGGTAAAGATTTTGTGCTATTTCGATTTAGAGCCCTAATTATATCGCGGTTGGCTGATATTATTAGCTGGACAGCCCAGTGCCACAGGACATAACTGATGGTCGAAACAATGAATTGTTGTTTTTGTTTGGACTTTGTTCTTCCTTAACCTCATGTTTCAGAACATCTCTTTAATTTAAAAATGGCGGCCAAAGATCTCCAAAGAAACTCCAAGAAATGTGACAAAGAGGAAAAAGCAGAGAAGTTGAAAGTCAAGAAAGTAAGTTGCACCTCTGAAACCAGTCATCATAATAACACATTACTAAGGGAAGCTGCCTGATTATTTCTTTACTGAACCACAATATTTGTGTGTGGTCTCTAGGCCATACAGAAGGGGAATACGGAAGTGGCGAGGATCCATGCAGAGAACGCCATCAGACAGAAGAACCAGTCTGTGAACTTCCTGAGGATGAGCGCTCGGGTAGAGGCCGTCGCATCAAGGGTTCAAACTGCAGTGACATTGAACCAGGTACGTTGAACACAGGGTCCTTGCATATTGCTGTAGGCCTAGAAAATCAATTACTGGCTGGCGATTGGAAATCCTGACTCTAAAGCTTAGTTTTTATTTCTGTTTTGATAATTTAATGTATAATAATTTTGCTAATTTTATTTCACAGGTCACTAAATCTATGGGTGGAGTGGTGAAAGGCATGGACATGACCCTAAAGAGTATGAATTTAGAGAAGGTGAGTGGCATTTACACATGGAAGTAATATTTTTCATCGTCTTTTTGTCCTTGAGTCATCAAACAATTCATCAACCTCTTTTCTTTCAGATTTCAGCTCTCATGGAAAAATTTGAACGGCAGTTTGAGACTCTGGATGTTCAGACAGCCCAAATGGAGGACACCATGAGCAGCACGACAACACTCACGACACCACAGGTACGTGTCTCTGTTCGACTAGTCATTCTTGTGGTTTCACAGTGTTTTAAACAAACAAGCTGTATATCAAATTTTTCTAATTTGTTAATGTTAATGTGTGTTTCAGAACCAAGTGGATTCATTGCTGCATGAATTGGCAGATGAAGCAGGGTAAGTTTTTAGTTTTTCACCCACCAATATATTCTTTTCAATAATATTAGATCTGTATATAGATAAACAGATATTTGTATTCATAGACTTCAGGCATAGGTTGAAGTGTTGTTTCTGTCAAAGAATTTGACAAACATTTGAGGAATATTTTAAAAAGTATTATTCAGTAAAGTGTAAGCAAAGGCACTGTGGCTTTAATCTAAATGTAAGTTTTAAATGCTGGTGTGTTTAGATTGGACCTGAACATGGAGCTCCCCCAGGGACAGACCGGATCAGTGGGCACCAGCGTGGCCTCTGCAGAACAGGTACAATCCTACTTTTCACAAAATCCTTGTTTTACACTTAAAGGGATAGTTCACCTAAAAAAGAAAATTCACTCATTATCTACCCACCTATATGACGGTGGAGGAGTGGGTGAAGTGTTTGAGTCCACAAAACACTTTCAGGGGTTTACTGATTCTGCGGCAACAAAGTTTACCCCCGAGACTCCATAAGTGTTTTGTGGATTTGAACACTTCACCCACCCCTCCATCGGCATAGTGGTGAGCAGATAATGAGTGAATTTAAATTATTCTGGTGAACTATCCCTTTAAGTCACAAATATACATTAAAAAAAAATCACTACTGTTGCTGCTACATGAACTTGAATGTTTTCTACCTTTAGTGAAAAACACAATGTTTGTCAAAACAAGGAATTTAAACCAAATGAAAATGAAATGAAAATTGTGATGCACACCTGCCGCTCAGACATCTACAGTGGCCCAGGCGTAAAAAAAGATATTCTCTGAATAACCCTGATTCTTCCGTCATCATCATCTTCATCCTCATTGTCTGTCTTTGCTCTCTCTTGTCCAAAGGATGAACTCTCCAATAGGCTCGCCAAACTCAGAGATCAAATGTAACGGACGACTGCAGCGGACGTCACTACCTGAATATTACCCCCAAACACTTTATATCTCTTAGGTCCTCTTTACATTTAATGTCTCTCTGGAAGAATTGCTGTATCTGTTTTTTTTCCCTCACATAACGGCCCTCACTGGTTCTATGTTTTTGATAACCTCATCGATAAGACACCCCAAGCTAACAGAACTGTTAAATGTGTATGCTTAAAATCTCCACACATGAAATTATTTAGGATTGCAACAGTGATTACCCTGTATATTATTTATATACAATTTATTCCTACTTGTGGTTTATAAGCTGAAGGTTTTTGGATAATGGGTTTCAGTTTTTTTTCTTCGTATGTGCATGATTGCAGACAGCATATGCCTTTTCTCTTCTTTTATCAGAGAATGAAAGACCTCCTCTTCCTCCTTCTAACTGGTGAATAGAAAACTTGTGTTGATTTGTTTTATTTTACTTCTGACAAATATTTTAAGAAGATACCGGGTGATTAGCCTATGTGTGTTTGAGACTGGTCATCTTCACTGATTGTTTGGGAGGGGGTTTCAGTTTGGAGATTAGTAATACAGTAAGTAAACAATAAAGTTTTATAATACTTTTATTGTGTTGACTTCTCAATGAATTTATCATTTTCAGTAAATCCATATAAATCTCTCTGTGCAGTCTGTGGTGATAAACACACACACCGTATATCCACAGCTCTGTGACATCTCAGAAATTGCTGTGTTTTTTTCTGCTGAAGTATGGACACTTAAAACTGTTGAGGTGAGCAGGAAATGAAAGGTGTCATGAATCAACATTATATAGGTGTATGTAATGTTATTTATATATACCAGTATTTGATTTGATTGTGTGTGCATTTGCACTGTGTGGTCCAATGGGAAATTATTGCCACCTAAGAAGTAATCATACTCATAGAACTGCTGTGACACTTTATTTTATTAAATTATATTCTAAATTACACATTCTTTGCCCTCTCGTGGTCATTCTAAGCAACTACAGCTCAGCAGCTTTGCCAAATATAGAGCCTTCAGTTTTATCCATTTTAATGCATATTGTGAAGTGGAAGTGAATATCATTATTAGTTTGATATTTTGTCTTGACATGTGAAAAAGACAGATTTCATCAGTGTACATATTATCATTAATGTTCACTGCCTTCTGGTGGCCATTGTTTGGAACAGGGAAACTGCTAATTTATGTACAGTACAAAAGGATAAAAACGTTATAACAGTAGTAGGATAATATGGTAACAGTATAAAGTAATGAGGTAGTAACATTGGAGCAATTTATGAGTTCTTTATATCAAATTCAATCAATCAAATTGTATTTGTATAGCCCATATTGACAAATCACAATTTGTCTATAAGGCTTTAACAAGGTGTGACATCCTCTGCCCTTAACTCTCAACAAGAGTAAGGAAAACTACAAAAAAAATCCAACCTTTTAACAGAGTAAAAAGAACGTAGAAACCTCAGAGAGAGCCACATGTGAGGGATCCCTCTCCCAGGATGGACAGAAGTGCGATAGATGCCATGTGTAAAGGAGAACATCAGAAAGATAAAGGTATTTGCAGCATTGATTAGAATAAACACTTTGTAGCATAATGGAAGGTAAATGAACAATATGACTGCTCAACCAACAGTAGAGTTTAGGAAAGATTAAAAAAGAGGTGTGTGCACGTATGCACATAAATGTATGAAAACGGGTGAGGCAGAAAAAGAACACAAGCTAGGCTTATATACAACAGTGTATTAGGACAATGACAAGAACGGTTTTTAATTTATTTATTTCCACAGCCAGCTAACCACCCTAAATAATGAGGAGATGTAGTTTCATATTTCAGAGGGAGCTGCAACAAGTAAAGAAACAACTGGAAAAAAAAAATAAACATTAAAATCCAATAACTCATTTTCAATATGAGTTTACTACATTTTTGGATGAAGTAAGTACTGGCTTTTAAATATACTTAAAGAATTAAGAGTAAAATTATTTCTTGAATGTAGCTCATACTACATCGGTATAGCTGAGTTGCATTATACTATATAATATACCATTATATTACAACATAAAATTCTAAAACATTTATTTCATACATTTTTACACTTGAATTTACTGATATTGACAAAACAAAAAATATTTTTAGAGTAATGGGAGAAAGAAATAGAGTTGTTTTTTTCTCCGCGTAATGACTGTAAGGCATTTTTACTCTCCGTTTCCAAAATGGATAAATATGAGACTTACATGTGATCGGTTGTTCTAACTTTAACATTCTTTTTTTTTTATTAACTGAACATAAATATTAACTGAACATAAATATTTAATCCTGTCTGCTGTGCCTGTGAGACCGAACCCAGGGCCGAAGCACAGTTTGTCATCATGTGACTTTGGCGTAAACAGGAAGCAGCTGATCCTGAGTTCACTGCCTGCTTCCACCAAGTAACGTGAACAAGTGTATTCGTACAAACAAGTGAAAGAACAGAGTGAAAACCAGTTTGAACAGAAGAAACGCGGTGAGTAGACGACGCGTGTCTGGATATTAACTTAGCGATCTTGCTGTTTAGCCTGGCTAAGCTAATTGACATTTATCTGATCTGTGCTGCTAGCCACGTTAGCATTAGCTTATGTGTTTATCCCGGAGCACAGAAAAGAGTTTATGGACATAAATAAGAGGTTGGTTTATTATTCCCGTGTGTGCTTCGGACTGTTTAAACATTTCGACCCGTCCACGGATTTGAGTGTTCAGGCCACAGACTGTATGCGAAGAGACGTGTCCCCTGTGGGATCACGGGTTCAGCAGAGCTAAGTGTCAGCTCGGTGACAAATATTTGTGTTTGCTCCGCAGCTGAAGGAGAAGAGCCGAGTGAAGTCACCTGACCTGCGGCTCACAGCAACACGCCACACCGTGTCTGCTGAGGGGGATGTCAAGCACAGCCATGAAGAAAAAGGTGAGTCCAACGTCACAGGCAGTGGTGAAGTTTGTTTACTCCCAAGTATCTCCTGTAGTGCAGCTTTTAGGAGCTTTAATAATCAAGCTGTCAGTCAATCGGTCATGAAAATCCATGTGACACAAACTGCAATACAGAATGAAAACATTAAAACTATAAAATCTTGAATGGCTCTCAGAGGAGCTCATACCTCTGGCGAAGGCCCAACAGTCCCTTTTTAAATCCAATCAAGCAGCTCCATATTTCACACACTCATAGGTATCAGCTCCCTGAATATGCCTGTTTTTAAAAAAAAATTTGTAATCAAGATTTATGAATTATTCCCTGTGAAAATGTTGAAGAAAACCCTATCATAGTTTAATGGGTTCTTCCCCTAACTCATCTTTCCACCAAGTTTACTGGAAATCTATACTGTTTTTTTTTTTTTCTGGTTTTATTTACAAACATACAAACAAACGTACAGGGGTGAAAACATGATCTCCATAGCGGAGGTAACATACCCCTTCCCCCATCCACTAACAAATTAAAAATCATTTTAACAGGAACTGAGGAACTGCTGTTGTAAATCTCATAAACTTGAAATGCGGAAACATCGAGGGCAGCTAAAGAGAATAAAAAGAGATAAAATAAATAAACACTACAAGAGATGTGAAAAGGATCAAAATAAAATACTAAAAGAGGAGTAAGTAAAACCAGAGATAGAAAGTGAAAATATTCAGAGACAGTATATAAGTCAATAATTGAATGAGTGATTACAATTAAATTAAATAATATAAATGTATAACAGTCTAAGACGTAAAATGAATAGACAGATACAATAAATACAATTCAACGAGCAGCCAGTCTAAAAACAGTCTCGTTTTGCCTTTTTAAAAAGATCCTTTTATAAATCATTTGAAGTTGGCTCCATCTCCACTAGCTACAACATTAAAATGCTCCATTCTAATGCAGTATTTTAGCAGTGAGTATACACAACTTTAGTGATGGTGTAATCAGTTGTATTTGTGTTTTCAGGTACTACTGATGGGGAAAAGTGGTTCTGGAAAGACCAGCATGAGATCAATCATCTTTGCCAACTACATAGCTCGAGACACACGCCGCCTTGGAGCTACAAGTAAGAGCTTTTAAAGAAAGGTGCCACACAGCAACACATTTTTGGTTCTGGGTGTTTTTTTTAACTGTATCTAAAATTGTCTTGTCATTCTTCTGTTTAATGTAGTTGATGTGGAGCACTCGCATGTACGATTTCTTGGCAATCTTGTTCTAAACCTGTGGGACTGTGGAGGGTAAAGTATATCTCTCTTTTATTTACTGTGCTTAGACGAGATTCGATTCAAAGTGTTTTACCTGATCCGACCTGTTAAACACTGCTCTGTGCTTCTCTACACAACAGCCAGGACACGTTCATGGAGAACTACTTCACCAGCCAGAGGGACAACATTTTCAGAAATGTAGAGGTGCTTATTTACGTATTCGATGTTGAGAGTCGGGAGCTGGAGAAAGACATGCATTACTACCAGTCATGTCTGGAGGCCATCCTGCAGAACTCCCCTGATGCCAAAGTTTTCTGCCTCGTGCACAAAATGGACCTGGTGCAGGAAGACCAGAGAGATTTGGTGAGCTCTACCTGACATTTTCTACGTCATTCATCAGAGATGCTGCTCCTTTGTCACATGAACATTGTAGCTCTCTTTGCAATGTCAAATATTCACACTGTAACCAGAAACTTAAAATGGAATCAAGGTATTTCAGATAAAGCTAATGATTGTTGGATTGTCCCTATGAAGATGGGAATAAATTAATAAAACCCACAAGTCATCCACCTAAAGAAATAGTGATGTGGTTAGCACTGTTGCCTCACAGCAGGAAGGTTCTTAGGCCATGGTCTTTCTGAATAGTGTTTGTATGTCCTCCTTGTGTTTGCGGGGGTTTACTCCGGCTTCCTCCTACAGTCTAAAGACATGCAGATTGGATTTACTATTACTTTACACATTCATTTATAGATAGATTTCTGTATAGTTTCTTTATGTATTCATGTGTTTTTGATGTTAATACAGAGCGTTACCTGCATCGCTGCCTCGGTTTCCACTGATCCGCTGACTTTACTGTGTTCATTGTCTTTGCAGATCTTTAAGGAGCGTGAAGAAGATTTAAAGAGACTGTCCCGACCTCTGGCTTGCACATGCTTCAGGACATCGATCTGGGACGAAACCCTGTATAAGGTTGTGAATACATACAGTTGCTTATTGAATTGTTTGGCTGATAAAGTTGATAAGGGCCTCAAAATCATGTTCACGTGTGTTTGCAGGCCTGGTCGAGCATCGTGTACCAGCTCATACCAAACGTCCAGCAGCTGGAAACGAACCTGAGGAATTTTGCACAAATCATTGAGGCAGATGAAGTTCTTCTGTTTGAGAGAGCCACCTTCCTGGTGAGAGCGACCACTTCCCTTTGCATGACAGAAAATCTGAACCTGGATATGAAAGTCATCTTTTGATCGTTATTGTGACGTGGTGTTTTTGTAAAATGCAGGTGATCTCCCACTATCAGTGCAAAGAGCAGCGTGATGCTCATAGATTCGAGAAGATCAGTAACATTATCAAACAGTTCAAACTCAGTTGTAGGTAAGTTCACTCTGCAAAAACATCACCTTTACTGCCAAAATCACCTGCTGCACTTGTATGATGTTTCTGATTTCTTTTTTTCCAATATTTTGCTTCCAGTAAACTTGCAGCCTCTTTCCAAAGCATGGAAGTGAGGAACTCCAACTTTGCAGCCTTCATTGACGTCTTCACCTCCAACACATATGTCATGGTGATCATGTCAGACCCCTCCATTCGTAAGTAGTGAAGATGTCCTTCCTTTGCTTTGACTGTATGATTAAAACAATAATGATAATTAATCATGTTTCTATTTTCTATTTTCTAGCCTCTGCAGCCACTCTCATCAATATCCGTAATGCTAGGAAACACTTTGAGAAGCTGGAGCGGGTGGACGGACCCAAGCACAGTCTGCACATGCGAATGCGCTAGTGGTCACATTTGTCCCAGTGGATACCCTCAGCCAATCAGTACACCGACCGCCAAACGGCATGTCGCGGACTCTCTGCTCCCAGACACACTTCTGCAGCCCTGCTCAGTCTCCTCTGTATCTTTACATTCAATCACAGTTACTACGGAATGAAATCAGTATTTCTTTTGGTCTAATTTCTACAGTAACTTGAACACTGATGCAGTCTATTGAAATACTTGTCCTAACTCGGAGCATTACAGAAAAAAATGAAATAGTTGTGTTTACTTTTGCTGTCACACTTTGTCTGGCACAGTCGATATTTTCACTTTATGTGATTCACTTTATGCAGTGAATCCCTGTGATCGGGGATAGTTTCTCCAAATTTGCTTTTCAGATGCCGTTTGTGAGCTGTTCTGTTAAACTTTCAAAGTGCAAGCAATATAGATATATTCAGAAAAATATGTCATGTGTTGTTTTTTTTGTCTGACTCAATATTTCTTCACATTGCTTACTGCTTGATCCACATTTAGAAAAACATATTTATGGTGCATACAGTGCAGAGCTAATGGAACCTCAAAGCCAATTCTTTTGTTTTAGCAGTTCTCTGAAGACAGTCAAAAGTTGAAGATGAGATAAGAGTTCAGCTTTTATTTCCCCATATTTGCATCTAGATATGTTGACTAAGGACATGGCACCTTTTGTTTGAACCTACAAATTTTTTTAATCCGAGAAAACATTGGAACCTGTGACTGACGGTGTTTCTTATTGCCCAGGTTTTGACTTTAAGATTGATTGATGGATGGAGTAATTGATTGTTTAAAACATCTAATAGCTAACTATTTTGAAGCAAAGAAAAAGGGGGAAATCGATCTGAAACACTGCACAGCCATTGTCCATTGGGCATCAAACAGGTTGGCCAGGGGCAACAACAGCAGTTGATGACTGAAACATTGTGAGAGAAGAAAAACCCCAAAACAACAGTCACTGACATCAGAAGAGATGAGCTGCAAAAGCTCTGGAACAAAGAGACCAAGATTTTAAAAAAGATCAACCTCCTCCAACTTGGTGGAAGGATCAGAGTGAGGAGAGAGTGAAAGGATCTGCTCATGATCCACAACACACAAGTTCATCTGTAAAGCACAGTGGAGCTGGTGCTGTGTCTTCAGCTGCTTCTGGTGCAGGCTCACTAATCTGTATCGCTATAGTAGCTCGTGAATGAAATCAGAACTCTACATGAAAATTCTCTAACCAGTTTATAGAGAAATGTATCCAAACTAATCAGGAGGAAATTCAAAAACCCAATGCCATCAAAAGCCGGTCAGTCAGATTGTAACCCAAGGGAATAAGTAATGGATCTTGATGAAAACATATTTAGGGAACTGATTTCTATGAGTGTGACATTTGGTGCAGCTTGATTGAATTTAAAGGGACTGGACAGTGGTATGTGCTCTACTGAGTGCAAGTTTACTTAAAATGTCTTTCTCTCTGTTCCTTTACTTTGAAGGGTACACACAGTGCTACGCCCTAAACTGAATAACACAGCTCAATGTGAATACCAGAAAATAAAAGCTGAATTTCTGAAATCTCGTGCCATTTTCATCTAAAACCCCAAAGTCTTCAGTGTACAAAAGAAGGTACACATTAAACTGTCCTGCTCAGAGAAGGTTCTCCTTTTTATTTTCATTCAAAGCAGTGTCCATGCACACAAGGCCCCATTGACACCGCACCAGCTGTCCTGCACACATGACACATGGTGGCTGAAGTTTGATGTGGTAGGGGGCTGGAGCTGGGTGGGGACAGCACGCTGCCCTGCACCTGTTGAGTGAGCTCAACGGAGAAGACAACAGTGCAAATAGAGCAACGGGTTCATATCCCTCACTCAAACATGACAAATAGCTGCATCCAATGCAAAGTTAATTTTAACTCGAAGGTTCATGTCGGTAAAAATTTATTGGCACTCAAAACCACCAAAAACGTTTCACATTCCACCACATTCATTTTTCATGACTAAATAAGCAACAGTAAAGGTCATACATCTTAAAATGTTATTTATCAAGAGTTAACACCTGATAAATAGGCTATCCAGCTTTTTTAGGACTGTGTGGGAATGTATTTGACTGACAGTTCATCACGTATCATCAGATTCTGATTTAAATGTTTAATTTTGATTGGTTCTTGTAAATGCATCTCAATAGACTTGCAGCAAACACATGGACATGATCTAAATCTCTTTTGAATATGACTTCTAAAGTTTAATAGAAATCGGTTGAGTAGATTTTGCGTGATCCTGAGGTGATTATGATTTCTGTGATTTATGGGTCAAAAGATGCCTTAGTGTAAAATAATAAAATAAACATTGTGAAGTGAAAGATTTTTGGAAGTATGATTACAGAAAATCATTGTTTCTGACCAGATTTCAATGATAGTTGCATTTCAATTAATTGCAGCCTAACATGATATGAAAAAACTAGTGTTTTCATTTGCAAATCACTATTGTCTACTGGGAATATCTCATGCTAGGGTTACATGTCTTCATGTACTGCTGACGAAAACAGATTTTAATAGTTGAGTCCATCAAGACCTGTAACTGTCTGTTTTCTTTCCAGAAAAGAGACTTTGTATACATGCTGTTTGACCAGCCTGCAGAAGGTAACTGGAGATCTGTCTGTGGCACTTGATCCCACCCACGCACGCCCTCAGGGGCTGCAGGGGATACGTATGCACTCATTACCTCCTGCCTCTTTACTATAGCCAGCTCTGCCGCTGAGGCATTGTTCCAGCTGCTCTTATCGTCACCGCTCATGTGGTTCACTTGTATCCTGGAATGTCGAGACTGAATAACTGGAAAATCCCCAGTCCCTCAATCCAGAGGGTATGTCTGATAGAAATGGGAGCAACTAAACGAAAACAAGGACAAAGTAGCTAAGTCATTTTAATATAAAAGATTGGCAAAGTAAATTTTAGAGCAAATAAAAATCTCCCTCAACTGCAGACCATTTGTGGCTCAGCTGGAAAACCAAAACTGGAAATTGTGAGTGAGAGCTAAAAGTCATTGTCCTACAAAGGCTGACGTGGGGGAGGAAAATGAGGAAAAACGATTGTCGTGATAATGATCCTAGTTTTCAGATCTAACCTGGAAAATGAGGAGGCTGGAAAACAATTGTGTTTGTGTACGTGAACCCAGCAAATCACCTTCCACCACCTCTCCTCGGACTTTTCTCCCAGGAGGGGCAGAATGAGACGAGGTGTACAGAGCCCGAGCTCAGTGCATGTCAGGAGAACTGAATCCCTCTGCTGATGCAATACAATACAAGATGTTTACAAGTGACCAACAATCGACAGCAACCCGCAGTTTTCAGTGCTTTTTCATCCAAAAATGCACCCTTTATTTTTCTAAGAGACATTTAAACTTAAATTTACTGATTTTTAATGTATACTAGATTTTTTTTTTTTTTCACCAATGAAATATAATTAGACATATCCTGGGAAGTAGCTTTAAAGCCAACACTTAAACACATTCAACTCACTGGTTTTGGCAAAGTCAAAAACTCATAATCTGCTTTGGCATGGCCGTGTTGTCAGCTTTCTTTTCATGTTTATTGACATGTGGACTGGACTTCTCTTTACACAGTTAAACTGATGAAACGTTAGGTGAGTGTGTCATGAGGTTTTTCTAAATGAGTCTATATCTCATACAGTTTAAAATCTGTGAGACAGTTATGATGTCTGACTCTTGTCCTCTATTTGCCCATTATTCTGAAGTGGAGACCCATCTGTGTGGGCAACAGGCACCGGGTCTGTTTCATTGACTGTCTCTGCAGGGGCACCACTGTCATGGTTTGCATCTGTGTCGCAGTCCATTTGATTCAGCTGCCGCTCCAGTAGAGTGATCCGCTGCTTCAGCCGCTGCTGAGTGTGCGTGTATTCGCTGAGTAAACGAGAAAAGCGAGTCTGAAGGGAGTCCAGGGAGGACTCCAGCCTCTCCACCTTCTCCTCTGTGTCCTCTTTCTGCAGCCCACCACTCTCCACGTTCTCATCCAAAAGACCCTCCTTGGTCAGGATCTCCCGGCCTCTCTCCTCCAGCACAGACTTAGCATCTGGATACTCAGTCACTGCCTCCATCAAGTCGTCCTTGGAGAGGCAGAAAAGATCAGAGTAACCCAAGCTGCGAATGTTGGCTGTCCGTCGATTTCCCATTTTACTACCTTTTATGTTCAGAATGCTGATTTCCCCAAAACAGCTGCCAGCGGTGAGGACAGCGTACTGTGTGACCCCGTCATCGCCCACAACAGCCAGCTTACCCTCCTTAATGATATACATCTCCTTACCTATGTCCCCTTTCCTGCAGATGTAGTCCCCCGGACTGAAGACCTGCGGCCGTAGTTTGAGCACGAGCTCCACCAGCAGTCCTGCCTCACAGTCTTGAAAGATGCGCACTTTCTTCAGGGTCTCCAGGTGTACATTGATAGCAATCTCAGCCCGCAGTTTGTTTGGCAAGTTCTTTAGCACCTCCTGCTCATCGACTGCTTTCTTGTTGGTCCAAAGGTAGTCAAACCATTTAATGACACGCGTGTCCAGCTCTTTACTGACTTTGCGGAAGTGCATGTAGTGTTTGATGGCATCGATCCGGGCTTGAAACTCAGCACGGGTAGCATTCATGTTGGCAATCATAGAGCCAACGTTTCCCACAATTGTGGCAAAGATCAGAACCCCAACAAGAAAGTCAAAGACCACAAATAGGTACTCTTCATCTCGCACAGGTGCAGGCATCTCTCCAATGGTGGTCAGAGTTAGAGTTGACCAGTACAGACAGTAGACGTAACTCCGAGTCAGGGAGGAATTAGCGTTCTTGGGGAACACCCAAGTGTCTGAGCCAAATCCCAAAGAATTGGATATAGCATAGTAGATGCAGGCGTTCCAGTGAATGATGACCAGGATGTAAAGCACCAAGTTGCAGATGCGGAAGATGTTGGGGTAGTTGGTGCGTGTCTCTGTGCGGTCAAAGAATTCAAACATGCGAGGGAAGCGCAGCAGACGATTGAACCTGAGCTGTGGCGTGTGGATGCCTGTGACGATGTAGGCCAGGTCAGTGGGCAGGATGGACAACACGTCCAACTTGAACTGCAATGTACGGACGTAGCTGTCTCTTAGCTTGGCGTGGTCCTTCACCAGCAAACCTTGTTCGAGGTAACCTGGGAAAACATAAACAACAAAGATTCAGCTGGGCAGTTGATGCATCATATTAGCTCATTGTTGTAAAAATCATTGAACGTCATGAGATGAATCATGAGCTAGATCGAGCTTAGACTTAGAAATATCATGTAGCCAAAATCCTGACTCAAAGTAAACGCTTATGTTGTGTTGTGTTGTGGCTGCTGGATGTAGACAACTATTCGCTAACACTTATAATGTAATAAAATGAAATGTTATGTTATGTCCAAAGTTTGTTCTGCTCTCCACAGAGCAGCTTTTTATGCTCTTATTTACTTTTTCACATGACTCCACTCACTGGCCTTAATTAACATTACAAATGCAATGACTTGTGGGAAGTCAGTTTTTGACTTAGTCCTGTGACCTGGATCTTAGTGAACATATTCTTTTACAACACTTATAACGATAATTCTGCATTGTGTTAGAATAGGATTTTAAATGCTACCAAACTCAGAATCTTCAGGTAATGTGCTGAAAGTGACTTATACATAGCTTATATAGATTATCACATTTTCAACAAATAGTGAAGTATACCATCATAATTATTATATTTGAATAATTACATGTATAAACATAGGGCCTTTAGGTCTAAGCACTTTATAATGCCTTGAGGGAAGAGGCTATATTTTGTTACCTGTGCGTAGACGGACACAAGTGTCCATCAGGTACACAGTGTCGGAGAGGTAGTCCAACACCAGCCAGCAGATGTAGTTGCCCACCTGTAACTCATCATAGCATGCCCTATGGATGAATGAGAGAAATGAATTACAGCTCAGGCTACAGCAGCAGACAGAACATCCAGTCTCCGGAGGCTGCAGGCCCCGAACAGAAAGCGACTGAGGTGTTATTACCTTGCAACAACAAGGAACCAGTTGTACAACACCGCTATGGCGATAACAAATAACCAGCGGTAGTAGGCGTCATCGGACGGGGACACCACAAACAGATTCCACTTTTTCCTGAAAGCATGGAGAGATGGCAGATGATACACTAAGCTGTTGCTTATGTTTCTGTAACATAGTACATAATAAAAGAAAAGCAGCTGCAAGATACATAACTGCAACACAATAACTGCAATAAAAACAATTATCTAAACAGTTTTAAGCTTGTTTGAACACTTTAGATCTTTTATTAACACTTTGGAAGGTTTTTCTAAATTTGTTAAGCTTTTTTTCCTGATATAGAAACAAAAGGCATCTTATAATATATTATAATCACATACACAACAACATATGCACATCAAACAGTTGAATCTACACATTTTTGAATTGTTTTTATTTTATATAATTTAAATTATTTTGGTTTCTCCGCTTTTTTCCCTTCTGTGTAATGTAGTGCTCATCAAAGTGCACAGTCATGGTTCAGGGTGGCAGGAGAGCGAGCATACCTAAAGATCCCTTTGGCATTGTTGCCATTGGCGTCTGGTTGTGTGTTGCTGATGCGGCTGGGGGCCATTCTCAGCTCAGGGCCACGAAAGCGCTCCAGGAAGGAGTCTGGCCGCTCTTCCTCCACCAGGCTCCTGTGTGCCCATTCCCTCAGTCTCACCACCAGGCTCACCAGTCTGACACACACACACACACACACACACACATTCTTAAACATCATGCAGGAATCAAAGCTTCAATCACAACTGTTTAGTTTGGGCAACAACTTGTACTTTCACGAAAGGACCCGGCGAAGATCCCACTCCGGATCGAAACGTTGTTTAATTAAATTTTCTGTGGCACAGAGTGGCATAAGTGTGCAGGCTCTTCTTTATTTTTGTTCAACAACTTGTACTTTCCCATTATATATGAAGACAGTGAGACAGAAGCCACACAACTTCATCAATCTGCATAATAAAGCTGAGCCACATTTAAAACATAAAATGAATTAATATGAATATGTATAACAGAGGACTGGCAGCATCTCCAGCTCAGGTAGAGACATTATGAAAAGAAATCACTTGCATGTCTTTCCCACAAAAAAGATTATAGTAGTCAACTGTGACCTTTATATGCAACACCCTTTTTTATTTTAAATACTGAGAGAACAATACCATTTAGCTTGACTTCAGCCTCACAGGATCAAACAATTCCACCAATGAATCACAATTAGTCTGGCACGTGATATTTAAGATGGCACAAGTAAACTTATACCTCACATTATTTGGGGAAAATGTCCTTAAAGAAAAGATGTTTTATTTTGGCATCCTAGAATTTCTCAGTGTCAAAAACGTAGGATATATTTTTGATCTTGCTTTGGTATAAAAAATATTTAGATTTTTAATCTGTCAAAGATGCTCAAACTCTTTTTTATAAACAAATGAAAAATAATTTGTTTTCAAACAAAGCAGGAGAATTTTCAGTCTAAAACAGAAAAGGAAATGGAAAATGCTTTCTCTGTTGTTATGGTCCTGCTGCTTCTCATCAAATTCCACTGTGAACATTACTTTAGCTTTTTTTTCCACCTCAAAAAGTCTGGAGCAAAACAGTTTTTAACTTCTGGAGGAATAGCTGTGGGCATTTCTTTTTTAAAAGACAGGTATGTTTTTGCATAAATGCTTATTTATAATGCATCAAGTTATTTTTTAAAAAAGCAACAAAGCAAAGTTTCATCTTCTCTGATGACTCAGCTTACGAAAGCTTTTTCTTTCCATTTTACCTTGAGACGGCTCCGGTCCTCTGAAAAGAATTTCTGGAGTGGCCTCCGCGAGGGTCGAGAGCGGCGACTCTCTGCAGCTCTGAGGATGTGTCATCGCAGACAGATGGCACCCTGGAAAACAAACCCCAAAACACTCGAGTTTGCTTCTCTTAAACAAACCCCCTGAGCGGAGAGCATCGCCACACACGATGAAATGAAATGATCACCTGCTCAGAATACTCTCAGCTCTCCCGATCTCCTCCTCCAAGGTGGTCTTCACTGAGAGGTTGTGGGATGAGCGGTCCATCTCTGCCACCTGGCCCGTCATCTTCAGAGCTTCAGAGGAGATAAACGCTCGTGTTAAAGCCACATCCTCCTGCAGCCGTCTGTTTTCATAAACATGTTTGCAGTTGACCTCTCCTGCAGTGATGCTGTGGCAGGAGCGGGAAGTGTTTATAGTTCACAGCCTCAGTGTTTATGGTGCGTATGACAGACTATAGTCAGGGGACGGCGGGGACGACTGGGACCTTCTGCCACGGTCCCTAAGCTTGCCCTGTCACACAGCAGCTGGTTGCCGTGGTGACTGAAGCAACTATACAAGGAGAAACTCACACATTTACATGCAGATGATTCATTGCTTGAAATACACTATTGAGGTGGTGGGAGTTTACCCACAATCCACTTCCAGCACGCTCATCAACCCACCCCATCCTGCCACTCGAGACCATGACGGCAGTGAGACACTTAGTCAACCCCGGTGCAGCGCAGACAGGTGACAGGGTGCATACACGACTGTTACCATTGTGTGACTAATTGGTGGATCATTAACGAAAACACACACACACACAGTGGGCCTGAAGCTCTGCGGCTCAGTGAGCCAATCAGCTGCTCTCTCCCTCAGGAGCCGCATCACTTAGGAGACCAGGATGTATGTGCTATACGGGCCTGAGAGCCAAATAAGTGGAGGCTGCGAAAACTGGACATTCAGCCTTAAATCCATTCAACTGCACAAAGACTATTATTTATATTATATATTACTGTAAGTGTGGACGGGAAAAGGCGTTTGACTTAAATTTATTTTAGTACCTTCCATTGTGTGGGTCTATATTCATAATATCTATAGTATCATAGAAAGAACTGTGTAGTTTCACACTTATTAAATTATTTATTACAATGAATTGCTTTTGCGTGATCAAGACAGGTCATTTGTCTGCAGGCAAACTAACAATTTAACAAACTATAAATATAAAATAATAATATAAAAAGAAGAAAGAAGAAAGTTGTCAATAGAAAATGAATAAATATTTATTTGACTGTAAATCCTGAGCTTTCTCTTTCAGGGCAAGATTAATTTTCCCTACCATTAATATCTAATCATTTATTACTAAGAAACTTTCCAGGAAATTATAGACCCCTCTTTTGGGTATTTAAAAAAATAAAAAAATAAATAAAATGCCAGTAACAAGGCAAAAATACTTCTTCCTATATAAGAACTAATTTGAATTATGTAAGACAAAGTTTCTGTTTGTTTCACTTGCAACACACAAACTGTATAAATCAAATAGTGCTTAGTTTTGAATAACATTTTTTACAAAAGAAGCAAATATAGATTATCTCATAATAATAGTTTATGCTATAAAAAAAGACAAAAGAAATGGAAAAGTGCATTAGATCACATATTCAGTATCTTCATTCTTACCTTCAGTTTCCTCAAATAAACTCCTCAGTGTAACGTCCCTTCACAGACACACCCAGAGCAGCTCTTTCCAGGCCAGTCCATCCTCCGTCTCCACAGTGGATGTTGTGAGAGTAAAAATGGAGCTGTATCCAAAGTCCCGTTCCTGCCACATTTTCTGAAGTGTGTTCCCTTCTTCCTCCTCAGCTTAGTAATAAACACGTGGTCCACCTGAGCTGGACTGAGCTCACCCAGGGAGGGGGCTGCCGGCAGGACAGAGAACCCTCTGAATGGTTGAGAGCCCAGATGTCAGCTTCAGACTGAGGAGTCTTCTGGGACGACCTCCTGACGGTGCCTTTCCTCCGCTGCTCTCTTACACTGGAGAGAAGAGAGAGACACAGCACAGAGCGAGCAGCCACTTCAACAGGTTATCCCACTGGTTATTCTGCTTTAATTCATCTCTATACACCCTGTTGGCCTTATAAAATACTTTATATATACATTACATTTCCCTTTTCTCCCCCTTTTTAATTAGCTTTACAGGTGATGGACAATACATAGGATATTAACAATTTATAAAAAATTTGATTTAGATTTAGAGACTAATGCAGACCATAGCAATCAATAATAGAAAAGACAACAAAAGATGTGAAGATCGAAAATTAAAAACAACAATTTACAATAGAATAAATAATAGTGATAGAGAATAGATAGAAATAAGAAAACCATCAAATTACAAAACACTACATAAAACCCAGACAACATGGGTGGGTTTTTAATTTCCAACCCTCCAGTCAGAGGATCGGATTGTTTCGGAGCGTCACGGCTAAAAGAAGAATGCTTTAGTTCCTCTTTGTGAAACCACAACAAAAAGAAGAACCAGAGGATCTGAGGGGCTGGTTCATCAACCACAAACATTTCTGATGTATGATCCATACAGAGCATTATAGACAAATAAAAGAGTTTTAAGATTAATACAAAAACTACACTGATCAGTGTAAAGATTCTAAAATAGATGGGATGTGTGCTCTCTTTTTTAATAAATTATAGTTGATTAATTGTGTTATTTATTAGACCAGAAAATATATTTAACATTTAATTAAAAACACTAATATTAGGGAAAATCGTAAAAAAGTAATACAAATCAGTGTAGCAGAATTTTCTTTTTTTTCCCACAACCCCAAAACCACCATTCAACAGCTTCACCAGTATGAGGTAGTTAATTTAAACTGGCTCCACCTCTGCCAGCTTCAGCACCTGTAGTCAAGTATTTAAAGACCTACATTATTGTGTTGGTAAGATCCTAATAGTTTTTTCGACTGCTGGCTATATATATTTTCTGTAATATTAAGCTGTATAATATTTCCTTATTAGTGACAAATTGTGTTATCCTGGTTCCTTATGAGAATTCTGATCTCTTTCCATTATGGAGGTGAGACTTGTTCTTGTACGAGCTCCCTCTCTCCTCTTCTCTTGAAAATCACTTATTTCAGGGATGTGTTTGGGTATTTGCATGTTCTCAGCTCTTGTCACTCTATCCGCTCTCTTGATAATTTCAAACTGCTTTTTCCAACACCACACTGACACACTCTCCGATGCAAATGGAGTTTGAAGATCCAGATAATGGAGTCCTCAGGAGACGCAGCCTCCTCCTCATCCCTGCCGCTCTCTGACTGAGCCTGGCAGCTTTCGGCTCTAATCAGATCCTTGGAAATCTGGACGTCTGGAAGCCTGATGAGAAACTCTTGAGGGAGCCGAGCCCAGAGGATTTTGTATGTGACTGAGATTCAGGCCATTGAACAGTGAACTGCAATCTGCCACCACTAAGCCCCTGATGTACAACAAGAGTCAATCATGGCTGTTAACAAAGTAGAAGAGCCAATGATACACTTTAAAACTTCTCAGAATTCCAGTTAGAAAACCCAGCTTATTGCTTATTTTGAACAATTCTTTTAACATCACTTTAAAATTCTATTCCTATAAATAAATTACTGGGCTCACTCCTGGTACATTTTCTTTTAGATATTTATAATCTGCCTCAGAGGAGTTGGAGTTTGCTCAGTTGTCGTGGAAATATAATGTATTAAAGTTACAAACTATCAATTTATTCCTCATTCCTCAAAAAACATGTTAATACGGTGTCTGAGGGCAAGAATCTTTTTTTCATTCTTAAATTCAATATAATTTTACAACTGTGTAAAATATGTTTGCTGTTAACAGGTGTACAACGACTTTGGCAATCTGAGCAAATGTTCGAATCACTCCACAGATACTGCTCAGCATTGATGGTGTTTATTTTATCATTATCTTGACCAGATTTTCTCCTACTAAAATTTATAATGTTTTTTTTTCCTATGTATTGTAAAGAAAAAAGATGATGCACTATCTAGTTTAAACAAACCAGTCGGAGCATCACTGCTTACTCAACTGTCAATCCAATGCCTGTGGACGATACCTTTACCCGAAAGTCTGAAGATGACACACAAGCAGTTTTTCAAAGTCATATTTATTGTTACATGTAAAGCACTTGAGTAGATATGAACATGAGACCAAATACAATTTGGCCAGTCATTGAGTATCATGAAGCTACCTGGAATTAACTTACTGTTTATATTTGCTAATGTTGGATACAAAATAAAAGGGTGGGGGGGGGGGGAGAAACCTCAATGCTCAAGTACACGTCATCTTTAAGACAAGAAGAAAGAACAGCAGAAGCCAGGAGAGTCCAGTCTGCCTGCTCCTCATCCAACGTAACAGACCAAAGTAAAAAACAAAGAAAAGACACCAGAAACCCCAAAAAACAGCATTTACCTTAACAAAAGAATCCCAAGAAACAAGCATCCAGACAGCACACCAGGCTGGTTATTAGTGTCATTTCACCTTAAGACTGCTGCATGTAGATATGTAGAAGTTATAGTGCCAGTTATTAAGACATGCTTGTACATCATCAAATGAGAGTGAATGTTTGGGTGTTTTTTTGACGTGTGCTGCACCCGAACATCTCACTCTTTTTTCTTTTTTTTTTTTTGCCTTGACAAGCGTTTCTTTCATCAGCATGGAATTCTGGAATGTGTGTTGCTTAGTCAAGGATATAATTTACTTTATCAGTCTGAGGAAAAATATGTAAACAACCTTGCAGCTGGAAATATGCATCCTCGCTTCAAAAAAACTAACATTATTTAAGAGTTCTGGATATTGAAAGTAACAAGTTGTCGTCTGTAACACAAGACCCATCTCTTTTAGAAAATTTAGTATTTTGGATTTTTAAATAAAGAGGACAGAACATTAATCCTCAGTAAACACCTCTGTTAACAAAAAGAGGCAGGGACAAAAGCAAACGTATGATTCTGACTGCATCATTCTCATTCAAATAGAAAACCATTCTTCATTTCCTTCAGTTGGGGGAGCTCTTTTAAAACTCTAATGGCTTTTGGGTACAAGTAAAGTCTCCTAGACCCGCTTCATCCCCCGACCCATTAAGCAGGCAAAGACTGTCATCACCATTTTGGGTTTGACCTCCATGAGGTCCTCTGGGAGAGCGTAGACACGGGCTCCGATCTTCCTCGCCATGGAGACGGCATATCTAGGAAGGACAGAGAGATCGTCACATGTGAAAAAACGACCAAAATAATTTGCAGAAGGCTGCTTCTTTTTTTTTTCTGTCACAGGAAGTCTCACTTGGCGTTTTCCAGCTTGTCGTCTTCAGAGAGGGTGCCGGTCTTTATCAGGTCGTAGTTGATGCTGCCGGGCTGAATGGCGTCGATCAGTTCCAATACCGCCAAGCTGCTGCTGATCTCCTTGTCCTGGTCACCAGAGCAAACACAGAATAAGGGTCTGACGCACACAAGCTGACATGACCAATCAGAAAATGTACTGCCTCTTAGTTTGTACGACACTGCCTGTACGTAAAGAACATGAAACTGCTGGATTGTTTCGATTGTGAACTTATCTTTGTTGAGAATGGAGGTTTGTTCTTAAAAACAAATGCCAGATTTCGAGAACAAGGTCGTAATATTACGAGAATCAAGACATCATTTTGGCCTACAGGTCATTTTAGATGGGGAATATTAGATGATCCGCCTTTTGTCTGCATTGTCTGAATCTTGTGAAGTTATAGTTTAGGGCACACAAATAACGCAATACTAAATATTATGGCTCATCAACACCACATTATTACAAGTAGTAGGACTTTTAAAAAATTGTGCAGGAAACGGTGGCTTTTCTGAAGAAAGAAACACACGGATTGGAGGAAATTGCCTCTTTTGTGGAGGAGGAGCTTTCAACCGCACCTCAAGGTCCTCATCAACAAATGAGTCAGAGAAAACACACAGTGGTGCCACCCCCACATACGACCACATGTTATCATATGACGCTGTAAACTTTGTCATGTGGCGACATCTGAGTCAGCTCCCTTCCCTGATGAAGACCATGAAGTGCAGTTGAAAGACAGAAAAGACTTTTGAAAAAAGATCTCAGATGACTTGTTAAACACACATTTGACTCTATTATAAATTCTATATCGAAACCATTTTAATTGAATCTAGGAAAAAGCAGCTTTACCTTAAAGCTTGAAATCTTGGTCGATTTTCCAGCCTCCGCCAACGTGTTGTTCACCCACTGTACAATGATGGCATCGTTTACCTTCTGTCCATCTCCCAGTTCCTCCAATACATTCAATGTATATCTGAAAGAGAGGAGACGGAGCTCGTTTATTAAGCACATGAATTGAACAGGGTGACTGTTTCTATTTTTAAACGCAAAGATTTGGGAACGTGGAACTGAAACTAAACAAACCCCCCAAAAAAAAAGAAACTTGAAAACCGCATAATGATGTCGAGCAGCATGGACTTTTGTTGTGATGTTTTGGGTCATACAAACTTTGGAAAATCTGACATGAAGAACACAAAAATATGGAGAAATACCAAATATGGCAACACACATCCCTTGTGTCGGGAGCCGAGTGAGTTCATGGAAATGTGGTCTGGATTTGGAGGAACACGCACATACTAAACACCACCACTGGCATGAAAGAGAGGTTTATAACTGCCGAGTCCCGGGAAATTGTTTACAGTAAATATGTAGCTATCACAATGAATCTGACAATGAAGACTGATGGTGATTGCAGCGTTTCAAAATACCACACAGACATGCTGACTGAAAAACAAAATGTTATTTGGTGACACGGCTGTGCTCCAAATCCAAATATCCTCATCATTCAGATGTATTTGAATTTTTCCCCAGAAAAACTAAGTAATTCCTTGAAAGCATTTGCCCTTTTTATTTATTTATGTATTTTGTATACAAAATAGGTCTTTAGTTTTGTTGTTTTTCTTTCATTTTAGAGATGCATTTGAACTTCTCTCCTTTCTGAAGAGACACTGTTGTAGTTATGTTTCACCTTCTCATCAGCTGCCACACCAGTGCCAGAGTCAGGGTCGCGTTGCCATCGTTCAGGTCCTGCCCGCCGATGCCGACGAGGGAGAACTTGGCTGATTTGCCCAGTTCTACCGCATAGTTGCAATTCTCCAACTAGGGGCACAAAATAAAATGGTTGGCAGACGACAAACATAAAACAAACGTTTTTAGGAATAACTGCAAGGGGGTTTCGATTACCTTTTTCATGTTGGTTCCCAGTTTGGGGTATGGCGGCTTGTTGACTTTGTTGTTCCAGTCAACTAACACTTTGATCTTCTCATAGAGCTGAAGGATGACCATGGCGTCCTGTAAGTCTCTGCAATACAGGAATGTGTTGATTATTAGTACAATTATATACATTAAAAGATCACAGCAGCTGATATAACGCTTCAGATGTTAATGTTCACAGAGGAGTGACACAACATTGTCGTGTGTGCAACGTACCCGTAAAGATGATTGACATGTGGGTTCACTCCCAATGAGTTCATCCAGTTTCGGAAAGTCCTCTCTTCTCTCGTCTCACCTAAACAGCAAAGCATCTTGGTATTCAGGGGGTTTCAAGGTGATCTCACTGCAGCATACCTCAGTTAGAGTGAATGTGACTCAAAATATGCAAAACTGAACAGGTCTGGTACACTTCTTTTGATTTCTGATGCTACTCTATTCAGATAACTCTCACCGACTTGTAAACACATGATGTGCAACTAATAATGTGTCCAGTGGGATAGTACACTCTATATTTGTTTCTATGCTAAAACAAGGCTGCAGGCCTGATAGTTGACTAAAAAAAATAGCCGTTTGTTTAGAACTGGTTCTTCTCAACCTCTGTTGCTTTGGAGGTCAAATGCTGAATGTATCTAAAAGCAACAGAGCCATCTTTCCATTCATCCCTGGTTGGTTGTAAATTGTGTATTTAGACATGGACTATGACAAAATTGTGAAGAACACAACAAAGCTCTAATACTAGAAGTAAAAATCTGACTTCTTCTGCTCTCCATACCTTCCAACAATCCCCAGTCGATGTCATCATTCTCAGGTTTGGTCAGTGCTGGATATTTGTTGAACAGATTGGCCACAAAGGCGAGGTTGAGTTTTGGGTTTCCACTGACGACGTCAGCTGGGGTGACAAACTGTCGACAGCCGAGCCGGTCGGCCTGCTGCAGCATGGCTTCTGCCCTCTTCATGTCGTCTTTCTCCTGAACAACACACAGAACACATGCTGCAGATCAGAGACACCGTACAGCTGTTACCATGGGGTGAAGAACGTCAACTGTGACCGCCGACCGTTAAAGGTTCTTACACTGAAGCCCGCCATGTTGATGTCTATGCGAGGCTGGTCTTCATCTGTGCCTTTTGGGGAGATTTGATTCAGGAGGTGGAAATAGGCCCTTGAGTCCTGGAAGATAATGTAAAGAAACAAAAGAAATGATTCATTGTGTAAAATGAGTATAACTTTTTGTCTCATGAAAACAGCTTTTTGTGGACAATACTTTTTGTATTTTTTTTTTCTATCAACAGTGACATACATGCTTCTTCAAATGTGCAGTGTTTACATCAGATTTCCTTCATGAACATTATATTTGGTATATATTAAATATAAGTTTGAATACAGAATTTACATAAAATTTACATAAAATTTAGAGAAGAGCTAATACTAGCTATTTGTATACATGCATGGTTGTCCTGGAAACCCCCAACAACCCCCCGGCATAGTAATTGGAACATCCTCAGAGAAAACAAAAACACTATGTACATTTTACCCAGTCTAGACATATATAATATACTGAAACATTGGACATTAGTCAGTGTTAGCCAGAGATACAACCCATTCAATACTATTTTGGGAGCAGTGGAGCAGCTAAGCTATTTGCATTAGCTTGTGTAAACACAAATATGTGCTGTGTTGTTCAGTGTGCTGATAGATGCCTGTGTTGGTGTGTCAAAACAAACTGCAGAACCTTCCTGTAATCTTCTTATTTTAGGACAGTGGTTTCCCTTCCTGCATCTAGTCTTAATACACCAGCTGGACTCAGTGTCAGTGTGGAGGCCCACCTTGATGTCACTGCTGAAATTGTTGATCTTCTGCCAGCCAGCATTTTCCAGGTGAAAGTTTGCCCAGCGTAGCAGCAGCTCTTCTGGAGACAGCTTCATCAGGTCCTCCAGAGTTTCCCCATCTCTCAGTAACGCTGCCAGAGCTGCCAGGGGGCATTTATTGATCAGTTAAGCTACTTGACCTCAGACAAGGAAACACTACTGACAGGAGCACAGACTCAAATATGTGTTATGTAATGAACAGTTTTAACAACCTTCATTCCTGCTGAGCTCGATGTCGGCAAACAGACCAATCTTGATGATCTGCCACAGCAGACCGAGCACCAGATGAGGTTTCCCCTCTTTCAGGTCTAAAGCACCGATGTTCACCACGTGGCAGCCAATGGCAGAAGCTGAGTTCAGGGCCAGGTTCAGATTCTCCTGTAAGGAACAGAGTATCAGCTGTTGGAAGATTTGCATAAAGACTGATGGTAAAAAAAAAACTTCACCATCATGAATTCATTTTTTACTGACCTGTACTGTAAACGCCGACAGCTTCTTCTTATTTATGGTTCTCTCATCAATGGTGTCTGGCACCGACAGGTTGACCATTTTGCTGTGTAAACACACAAAACCAAACATGAGCTTGTTTCTATGTTGTAAAAACAAAGCAGGGATAGCAACACACATGTTCATTGTTTGCAAAGGATTTAAGTTTGCATGTGTGGTTTGTGTGTGTATGTGAACTCTGGTTTAAAGGAACTCGGTGCCAAAATTTTATTTTTGTAGACAACATTTTTAATATACTGATAATGTAATTTCTCAGTTCTTTGCAGTCATTTACTATCTATACTGAATACTACTAAGCATGTTTAACCTTTAGAAAAAATTCCATAGCTGACTGAATCATATGGGGTTGCTTCCTCATTAGCATTTTGGCCAACATGCTTTTTTTCCAAGTCCTCAACATCCCTGTTAAGTTAACTTCAGCATGTGAGCAGAGTTTTTATGTGTCATGCAATGTATGTGTCTGGAATATGTGCCGTCACAGACGATTGGTCTCTGCAGTCTGTTTGATGCTGATCTAAATACATGACAAAGTTATCCAATACTACCTTGAATTCAACCTATTATTAACTATCTTAACAGCACAGATTTGATTATGCTACTCAATTGTTAAATCGAGTTTCAATGGTTTGTAGATTTTTTACTTTTTATTTTACAAAATGAATATGTAGTGAATATTTTATATTGAATGTAGTCGTATTGTGTTTGTATTTTCTCTATTTACGGCAAAGTAGAATATTGTCATTGTTGATTGTCCTGGGGTAGCTAAGTGATGGAGGTAAGAGCTTTAAGAGAAAATAGGTTCTCTCACCAGAGAACGATACCATCTCCGACAGATGTAAACAGGGAGCCTGTGTTGGGATCCATAGGCAGGACATGTTGGCAGTCAGGGTCTTTTTCCAGAGCCGTGTTGATCCAGTTCACAAAGGCAAATCGCTCCTCCTCTGTAAATGTGGACATATACAAGAATTAGTTAAAACACCAACGATATATGTGACAGTTTTCCTCATGCTGACTCATTACAGCAGGTAATATTGTTTATTATGTTTCTTCATTGGTAAATGATGCATCCGTGCCTGAATTGCACAAAGTCAAGGCCTTAAGACAAACATTGGCAGCGACTGGAGAGAAGAAGGAGAAAACGTCCATGAGGTCAAGACTGTTTGTGACTTACCAGAGAATGAGTGTTGTGTGCCTTCGCTTGACTGCTCGGACGTCCCTCCAATAGCCAGGATGCCTTCTTTTCTGTTGATGACCTTCCGGAAGGTTTTTGCTATTTCACTGCCTTTCAGCTCCTGGACAATCTAAAACATATCACAGAACACTTATGAGACCAATCTCTCCTATGCCACGAAAATCCTTTCTGCTTTAGGCTGAAAGTTGCGGAATGTTTATTGTGCATTTTGATTTAGGTATGAGCAATTGAGATGTAGTTGAACCAATTGAAAAATGAATAAATGACTGGCATTAATTGTCAGTATACCCTTCTCCTGTTTTCTGCTAATGTTTCAATTAAATGATAGAAATTATCAGTAACAATCAGTGGCTACTTGATTAGGTACAGCCTTCCAGTCCAGTCCAATTTAATGTAAATCTATTAAGAAATCTCAACCCAGATCAACCACATTGTGGTAATTACATCATGAGTCCGCTGAACTGATGTGTAACCCACCATTCACATATAGGTTGGATTAGACAAGTCACTAAGTTTTAGAATTAATAACAAAAATTCTCCAATCATCAAAAAGGCAATAAATTGATAAATGGACGGTGAAGACCATCTTTAGCTGCATTCATAAGTCGGTGATTTAAATCATCTCCTCTTTGTTTAAATACTTAGTTTTCTCCTTTGTCTTATCAAGCTCCAGTTAGCCCTAGTGACAGCCAAGGCCACAGAGCAGACACAGCCGAATTTGCCTCTTTGCCTTTACAACACAAAGCCAACCTGCTGGCTACAGGGATGAGGACAAGTGGTGATCGGGCAGGAAGCTACATTTTTTAACAATATGAATGGGCTGAAAAAAACTGTTCTTTACTAGTAAGTCCAGGAAGACATTAGGTCGATGAGCTCAAAAAAGCAACTGATGTTGTTTAGTGCATTTAAGTGCACGGGAGTGATTTGCCGTGGGACTGTTACTACACATCCAATCTTAGTGTTACAGTGCTGAGTGAGTGAGTGCCAGTATGTAATTAGGAGTTATCAACAGTAACAGTAAACCAACAAGCAACAGCTATTATCATCCACCACAGCAGCCAAAGGCTTGCCCAGTGTCTCTACATTAAATAATTAATAATAAGTACCTCTAAATATTAAACAGGTCTCAACAACAACTAATGAGAGCACAGAGAGCTCTGTGGTGTGACGTGTAGCTTATCAGTAATGTACAACATGTGAGCAGCTTGAGACAAAGCTGGTTTTTCTATCTTGATATGTGCGATACTTCCTGAAGCTGAAATTATCACTGCTTCATCAGTGACCACAGCCCCACAGGCGTTGGTGCAGCCACAATGAGCTATTCAGTCTGCCACTGAGACGTTTGTTTCACAAGTAGAGCACACTTCGACAGAAATATACACAAGGTCACAGGGTGCCAGCCGTCATTGTATGTGCACTTTAGATTAAAAGGGGTAACCACAAAAAAAGACAATCATGACCTTACACGAATGATACAGATTTCCACTCAGTTCTGCAAGTTTTAGTTTGGTTTAGCTTAGCTTAGCTTAACATATGTATATGCTGTGTGGACTCTGAAGAAGATTCTGCCACGGAGGTTATTCATTGTCCGTCCGTCTGTTAGTTAGCAGGATTAACTCAAAAACTACTGGACAAATATACTATGAAACTTGCAGGAGGAATGTGGTAGGGGTCAGGATAGAGCTCATTCAATTTTGGAGCAGATCCAGGTGTTATTTGGTGCAGATCTAAATAAAAATCTGGATCCAGTGAATTAAAATGTAGTTTTATAAGGGAACTGTTGGGCCATCCCACAAGCATTTAATCTGGGTTGTTCTCATGCAGAAGAACATATCTGGTAAATTGTTATTTTATGAAACCTTGGTTCTGAAGCACACAATTTTTCCAAAACAATGGCACAATGTTATTTTTCAGCCAACTGGGAAACCCCGGATATAGACGCTTCCTGCCAGCACATGAACAATACTTGACTGTAAAAGTCAAATCACAGTTTTGCCCCAAAAAAATTAAATCAGCTGATCAATCTAGTGATACAAATTATATACAAAATTAATTGCTTAACATTTGTTGATTCAGTTCCATTATTTTTTTTTTTATATTTAAGTTTATATTTAGAAGTTCTAGTAAATAGGTTTATGTTCAAAGTTTAAAGTTGTTTATTTTGGTGGATTTATTTCTACTTTTATCAGCCAGTTTTTATAAAATTGTCCTGAAATGCATTAATGCTGTTTTCTTTGTACAGAAACTGTTTTAAAAAAGGTGCAGTACAACCAATATACACATTATTATAATATCATACATAAATCTGCTACTTACAAAAGAACACAGATAAACTCTAGGTCACTATTGACATCATGAAACCATTAAGTAACTCGTAAGATTATAAATGAGCTCGTTAGACTAAATGCTTTAGGTTCATTCAATTCCATTTGTTTAACTCTGACTACGTCATAATCATAGTCAGAGTTAAGCTAATAATGACCAAACAGCCACACACCCTGAAACAAGACATCCAAACTACTATAGAGCGACAAAACACAGCTTCACCCTCCTCATCTTGAAATTTTGAATCATGCAGTAGCCCTTGAATGACTGCTCCCTCATCACTGCTGAAACTAAACACTGGAACTCACACCACTTTGCTGACCTCACTTCCACATTCCCCTAGCACGTACTGTATGCGTGTGTGTATATGTGTGGTCTGCAGAGGCCGTGTGCATTTAGCTGCTGAAAGTTGCTTTGCATAGCAGTCTCACTCAGGAGGGCGAGGTGGTTTTGGGGCAAAGCAGAAAACAAAGAACACCTCAGAGAATCTCAGAACGGGGTGAAAATTTGTCAAGCTGGACGGGGTGTTTGTGAGCTCCACTTCACGTACCGACAGAAACTCGTCAAAGCTGATCTTGTTATCCTTGTTGCGATCGAGTTTCTGGATGATCTCACGAACCACGTACCCAGGCTGGACGTGGCCTGCCTCTCTCAGGAGCTCATTGAGTTCATAATCACAGATAAATCCGTTGTTGTCCAGATCTACAGAAACAAATAAACCACAAAAAATAAACAACAAAAACAAATAAAAAATAATGCACATCTTTTCTGCATTGTTTATTCTTTCAAATAAAATGTTCATATTGGCACACGTTAAGGTCGATACTAATGTGTCTGTGAAAGGCTCATAATGGCAGATTTTTATCAACCAACAGATACTGTAAATTAGTCAGGCCATAGCTGTAACCAGCAAATATTGTGAATGTGCAGTTATCAAATAATCAAATTAATAACATACGGTCAAGATAAAATTGATTTTACTCACCAATTTTCTGAAAGGTCATCCTCATCTCCTCCACCTCCTCTTTTGTGATCTTTCCAGCCATTTTTCTGTGATTGACCTGAGGTGGTCAGGCAGAAAAAGGTGCGACTGCAGAGAGAAAAAAGGGCAGAGTCATCAGTGGGGTCTTGAAATAACAGGAGGTTAGACTTGAGAGGAAGCCCTCCCGTCCTCATCGGCCTCTTGTCAACCTCCTTAGTTTCAACCCTTGCAACTTTCCCAGACTGCCTATCTGCGTCTTCAATGAGCAATGTACACTCCCCCGATCTCATCTCACCGCTGCTTTAGATCGCTAAAATCACAAAGCGGCCCACACTCTGCTACCTCTGTGCCAATACAGAAGCTCTCTTTCCATGCAGAGCAGCACAATAAAAGTCACCCCACATCTTCTGTCAGGACTAAAAACTCTAAAAAGTGCCTCATGTGCCCCTCTCCTCACAGATCCTCCTTTATCTGCAAACCTGCTGTTCATATCTTCTGTTCCCTTTAGCTCTTTTCCTTTTCCAAGCATGTCTCTCTCCCATAATCAAAGTAATTTCCTGTTAGTTCTATTGTATAGTAACGAGCCTGTGTTGTTAAAAAAAACTGCTAGACAGGCTGAGACGGCTTCTTTCTTTGAGATTTTTGTCACAACCCGATCAAACATCTTCTTACTACAACTATAAATCAGATCCCCTGAAACAACAAATACATTTTACTGTAATTTTCTTCCTTTTTATATGCTCTAGAAATCAAACGATCATTTTATTTTAGAATTAAAATAATAAGCATCATTAAAAGTGAGCTAAAGGAACAGTTTAATGTGTCAACTTAACAATTTTGTGAGCCTCTTGTGAGGGCTGCTTCTCTATAAAGTAAAGACTGTGGATGTTGGATCATCATGGAGCTCCTTTGGGCTGATTGTTTTTAAACTGTAGCTGAGAAAAGTGTCCTCACGTGGGAGAAAGGGATTCATTACAATGTGTAACGACTGGAGTCACAAAACAAGACCAGTGAGTCTCCCTTTATTTTTCTTGAACGAAAACACAGTGTTCCCAAACTCCTCTGAGGCAAAGCAACCATCTGAAAATAAGAAATTCCTCTGAGAACCTCCTTCCCGTTCTGTCGTGGCAGAGGAATGCATGAGGCCTGGGTAAATCGAGCCTCGCTCACAGAGAGGTGAGCAGGGGGTGCTGCCTCGCTCTCCAAGGCTGAACTGGTATGATGGCATTCCTCTCTTTAACATAAGTGTTCAGACAACAAAGATGAGGTTTGTGCGGCAGACTTTTTCCAGGCAGAAGTGTGTTCCTGGTTCCCATTTCCTGATTTAAAGTACAGACTGGATTTTTCAGAGCGTATTAGTCAGAAATCCTGGGCAAGGCCAGTTTTGGTTTCCATGATAGAGCATGAGTAAACCATATTAGGGAATAGCTGAATGTCCAGTTAGTCAAATGGATCGTGTGTCACCTGGTTGTAAGTATTTAAAAATAATCCATGTCTGAGGTGAGCGATCATCTTTCAGACAGAGAGACAATGAACAAAAGACCAGTAACCGTGAATCCTCTTTAATGAATGACACTAATAGTATTCCTGAAGTATCTTCCGATAGTAAGAGCTCAACCACTTTGGTTGTTTTTTTGGAGAGGATACAATGCCGATGTTAGGAAGGAAAAGATTTCAGATACTGATATCAAACCTTTCTGACAAGAAATGTAACTGAGTCTTGTTATTTTACAGTTAAACCATAAACTTTTTAATTATAAATAAAAATCATGCATATTGCTTCTTCCGAATCTTTTCCCCCAAAAAACTGTTGAGATAAACTGAACCCAACTAAACCAAAAGAAAACTCAAATATTTTGCGCTGAACAAAAACACTGATGAAGATATTTCTGTGAAAGCCTCATATTGATATTATCTTCCAACAGATATATCAGTCATTATCTCTTAAACAAAGCATTACACTTTGTCCTGTACAAATCTAGAATCAGTTTCTCATCAAATTAATAAAAGAAATCGTGTTAATCCTGATTTCTTCTATGATTGAAAAAGCCAGATATAGTAGAAAACTGATTCTAATAACAAAGGCAGGTTCATCACTTCAGTGTCGGCACTAACCGTTAGTTCTAAATGCCATTCGGAGAAGCACACGGAACAGCATGTTTTTCTTTTGCAAAGTACGACTAAAACTGGGCAAAGCACAAACTCCTGACTAAACAATTAGGAAAATGATAATGCCAGTGTTGCTATATTTAACTTCTCCTCAGAAGGAAGTGAAGTGTGGCTGCTGAAGTCAGCCCGTCTACAAGGGCCAACAAACATGACCTCATTTGCCAGCCCATGTCACACCCTCAACCGAGGCAGAGTGGAAACAGAAGAGGGGTTAAGTACATGGAGCAAGGGCACAGATGGCAGGGGGACAAATGCGAGACGTATCGCTGGTGGTAGAGATGAATAGAGGGATTGTAATCACCGTCACAAACAGCGGCAATAAATCTTGTGTAACGCTAGAAAATGAGTGCAGAGTGTCAGGCTCCACAGGCAGTTGTCCTCTTTGACAGCTGGTCTGTGTGGTCAGAGGGACGAGAAAATTCCTGGACTGATCTAAATGTAAAACCAACCTCCTAAATGGAGCAGCTCGTATTTGCCTGAAAGCACATCAATGCTCTTGATAGAGTTCAAATACACTTTTTAAATGTCAGTTCTTGGCCACAGGGCAGGGTCCAATAGATGAGGATGATGCTGCCATATTTTTTATTAATAAATGGCAAAGGATAACAGTCCCCTTATAGTAAATCAAGCTGTATATCATAGATATCAATTCCCTAAATGTGCCTGATTTTTTTTCATCAAGATCCATGAATTATTCCCTGGGAAATGTTGAAAAATGTCCGATCTCGCAATGTTAAAGAAAGTTTTAAAAAGATTCCTAGATCCGCCCCCTGATCTGGATCCACATCAAAATGTAACGAGTTCTTCCCCATACCACATCCTTCCACCAAGTTTTGTGGTAATCCATTCAGTTGTTTTGTGTAACCTTGCCGACAAACAAACAATCCCACAAATATCCATAGGAATGCAGGAACACAAAATAAAAACAAATGCAAGTCATCTACACCTCTGTGTAGCTGTTCAGTCATCAAGGTCACGTGATATCCAGCACTATAGCAGAACAACAGCATCTGGAATTGCTTTGTAGTTTCCTCCTGATTCAAGAAGCTCGCTCAGTCCTTTAGCTCTTACTTTACTGCTGGACATCATCCACAGACAAGTATTTCTTTCCTAACACCAGGTTTGACCGGTGAGCCAAAATAACAGCACCTCAGACAGATCTTTCAGTCAATTTGACATGGAGGGGCCGATCCCAGTTAAATGTGCCGTGCTGACACACCCCGTCCTGCCAGTGTTTCATCCACACAGTTGCATGGGAATTGGGAGGCACGCAAATAGATTGGGCACCCTTCCCGAATGTGGTCAAGTTCATGTGTGCACACACCCAACGTTGTCTGCAAGAACATGGACGTTTTTACTCAGTCACAATTGCCGAACTGACTCATAAACACCAAACAGTCGGCAACACAGCCCTTTATTTCCCTTTCAGGTGGCGTGGAGAAGACAAACAGCCCGGCTGGCAGGTAATGAGGAGGTGACGACAACAAATATTGTACGTGTAGTTGACACATCTCTCACTTCACGTACAGCTGCACGCACGACAACCAGGTTGGTTTCAGGGGTATTATAAAAGCTCTCAATATGGTCAATCATCATGGAAATAGTACTCTACCTTTCCTCAAATGAAAGGCTGGAGCCGGAATAAATGATACAAAAAGTGAAAGAGGCCCGTGCTATTAAAGGGGGTGAACACAGGAAGCCCCGCCCGCCATGTCTGAGGAATGTCATTAGACAGGTTACTGAGGTGTTGCTGAAACAGTCGCTGCAGGTAAGCAGCCACACCTATGAGGGTTTGTCATTACTCAACAAAAGCACTGTAAAGCATTACCCTTTAAGTACTGTATCATCAGACAGCTGAAGTACCGCCCTTCCCTCATGCATGCACTTTGCTGAGGTTCTCATTTAGACACTGCATCCCTCCTTGCTGCACGATATAAAGAAGCCACTGCCCCCCAAAGAAAGGATGCAAATATCACGATCATTTCTTTGTGCAGAAAAATAACTCATTACACTATAAATTTTTGTTATAAACATTATGGAACAGTAAAAAATTAGATGGCAACCAATATCTCAACATCAACTGTTATCGATGTTGGAGTTTGTTTTCTCAATAATCTTGAATAATTTGATCAAATATTATCCACCTATTTTGGTACATGATAAATTGAAAAGGCAATAAAGTAATCATGTTTTATCCACTTCAAATTTTCAAGATTTCATCCATATTTACTCAACTCATACATATACACAAACAAAATAATGTATTTTTCATATGTGTATTTTTCTGCAGACAGAAATAAAAAAAAATCAGATCCATAAATAATGGTTACCGTTGAGACTTTTAATTGGAATTACCTTAATCCTTAATGAAAATGACTAGTACAGTGCAGCTCACCAGCAACTCAATCACTCTCACTGTGCTAGATAACAGGTGAAGGCACCTGTTCAAATTCCTGACAGAACAGGAAGTGGGGAAACCTGTTCACAGGTGTGTGTGTGAAGAGGAAACGCTACACTACTCACTCCTACTCACTCCCTCCCTCATTCTTGACTGTCTGGTTAACAGAGATAGCATCAGGCTCATCATGTCTGTATTTAACATACCGACAGTTAGGTGCTCTCATTTGGTTCTGCAGCAAGAGGAAGGGAAACTCACATTTGACCTACTACAGCTGCTACATACCATACAGGCGCATACAAGGGCAAAAATGACCTCACCGATCACATCGATGACAAGCTGGGATGAGTTACAGCTTTTTCTCTTTCCTACAAAAGATGTACAAACACTTTTTCCAGTGATGACACAATGAGGAAAACATTGTCTCCAGAATCCTGGTGCAAAATATGGATTTATTATACTTGTCTTTAAGAATCAACCATTTGTTAAATAACCTTTCCATCTAAAAAAAAAAAACCATTGAAGAAGCATAAGGAGACTTCAACCAAGGGCAGACAGTCAGAAATGCTGAATAGGAAACACCGACCTTGGATGAGCAACTGTATTCACAACATGATTCTTGTTCCAGGTCACAATATTTAGCAAGTGGGCTTCTCTGTTGCTATCACATGTCACGCAACCTTGTTGTCTAAAGCAGTTCAAACAGTGATCCTCAATTGGGATCCCAGATGTGCATGTGCTGGACGTGATACAGCCCCAGATGGGTCTACAGGAAAAATCTGGTAAATCATTCAGAGCTGAAAAACAACAGGCACATAAAACACTGTTTTACACATATGAGTAAGTACACAGCCCCCCCCCCCCCCTTCAGTCTTCAAACAACCACCTTCCCTTCACAGCACATTGTAACACTCACTTAAACAAACATCACATAAGAACTATTTCTTTTGGAGGATCACTTTCTTACATCAACTTATGAAACTCCACCTCGCACATGTCCTGTACCATATCAAAAGAAACATGGCACACCAGAGAGGGAGGGGCAGATCTATTTAACTGGGGGTAAAACATTTACTAGAATCGGCCCGGCATCATAGAAAGAGTCAACAAGTTAAAAAGGGAACGTGATCTAGCACCACAAGAGCAAACAGTGAGGCGGCACACGCCTGACACAGCTAAAGACCTGTTCGGGCTTCAGCACCTACACTGTGTCTGTGTTTATGTGTGGCTCCACGGTCATGGTCGGGCTCCACCTGTGCGGCGTCCTCCCTCCGGTGAGAGGCGGCGGGGCGAAACGAGCTAACTCGCTTTTAAGTATGTGTCACATTCACAAAGTGTAAATTCGGAGAAAAACATGGAGTTTGAACACACACGCGTGCACACACACACACACACACACACACACACACACAGAGCGAGAGAGAGAGAGAGAGAGAGAGATGAGCACCCATGCTGAATTACTAGTTACTCTCTAGGTTAGCTTATTTGTGTCTCTGAATAGCAGTTACCACTTTACTCCTACTACAAGTTCTCCAGCCACACATGAAACCAGGTAACACTTCTTCACTTCAGTATTTCAGGACCTCAGTGGGCTCCATGAAAGATGCAGCTAAAGCTAGCCGGCTAACCACAGACCCCGCAAGTTTTATAGACAGGAAACTCTCTGTTTACTCTGCAGAGCCGCAGCTCTTACCGGAGGAGAGCGGCTATCACGCGGGAGGACCGGGGAGGACGAGGCTGTTATCCTGAATTAAAGAGGCTGAGATAAACTCCGGCTTTCGGGAGCTGTTGCTCTAGAAGTCGCAGGGAAATTGTAACTCACCGTCGGTGCGTCTAAAAGTCCAGACAGCGTCCAGTGTGCGGAGCTGCGTCCTCCACGTAGAGACAAAAGTAGGAATGTGTCCCCGCCCCGCCCGGTGACGTCACCAGCCGGGCGTCGATGCTCCGCGCATGGAGTTTTATTTAATCTTTATTTATTCGGGCGGTCACGTTGAGATCAACATCTGTTTTCCAAGAGAGGCCTGATAAAAGGGAATATTCACAATCAGCAACAAACAATTAAAAACAGGCCACAGCAAAACAATACAGTAGAAATAAATGAATAAAACCAGCCACAAGATTCATAAAAAACATCACATAGACAATGTTTTACATCTCCAAGGGGAACAAAGGACTGTAGTTTGAGGGAAGTTTGTAAATGATAGTTACTGAATCCAGTTCTGCCAATACTGGTGCGTACATGATGGATGTCTAAAGTTCAGTAGTTGCTGGATCTTGTGCTGTATGTTCTGGTTTTAAATGAGAGAAGAGAGCTTAGGTCATTTGGATGTTTTATATATGAATAACATGAGATGACTGTCTCTTCTCGTTTGTAATGACGTCCATCCAACCGAGTACGAGTGTTACAAAAGGAAAAATGGAGTTACAATTTGATTTGATTATCTATTTCTAAAATTAAAAAAATTAACAATGACAACATGAATGGTTCTGTATGTTTAAATGTTTATGTAAATTAGTGTTGTGCAGATTAGATGCTCTGTCAGTGCCACAGAATGGTGTAATTCTTTCTAATTCTAGAGGAAAACACTTAAAACACTCTTGTATTTTCTGAACTAATCATAATTGCTCTGGCAAGCACTAAATGCTGGATTAGATAATGTTTAAGATATAGAGAGAACTAACAGTCTCTCAAATTACAGGTTGTGTGTTGGGGGCGCTTGCAAGTTTGGATATAAGGGAAAGAATTCCCTTGGTCACAGTTGGCCCTTTTTAACTGTAGTAAAATACCTCTCTGTATTTGTCAAGGTGAAATATCTGGATATTATAATCAAATTATATGAAAACTACATGAAAAACATTTACACATTCTACATTGTCTTAAGAAAGGGCAGCAGAGTCCTCCCCTTTAGTTTTAAATTAAATCTAAATTGTTTCAAGACACTTCCAGTTATTTGTGATGTAGCGTCACAACAAAGTCACAATATGAACACACTGGAATCCGTTTGTTGCCAAAATTAGCAGTGTAGTGGTTCGAAGATCTGTAGTGATGATGCTGTGTTATCTATGGGAGAGTTGGTGTTGCAATGGATAGGACGACATATAAAGCACGTTATCAACAAGGTCGTCAATAAGTCGTTGATGAGATGTATCATATATACATACATATGATTATGGTTTAAAAACATCTTTATCGTGAAAATAACAGAGGATTCATGGTGTGGTCAGACAATATCAGCAAAATAGTAGAAAGAAAGAAAAGCTGTGATGAGGACCTGTGTTTGATATGTAACGCCCGACATGATTTGCATTGACAGTTCCCAGGAAAGACAGTTGAGATCAATATAAAACATATTGGTACAACACACAGTGTAAACAGAGCTGACAATATCACAGTGGGTGGAAGACTAATAGCTGAGACCAGTAAATCATTTATTTTTTCATATTGTTGTGCTGTGAATAAAGGTTCAGCTCAAACACAGTCACGAGAAGGCGTCAAAGAAAATACTGTTACACAATCCGGCCAGTAGGTGGCGGTAATGAATCTGCAAGCTGGTTTGCCAACCTCCAATCTGACCCAAAGGAAGAAACAGTGCACATCACATCTCTACATGTTTTTTGTGACGAGATGCGGACTTCTGGCTGAGCGACGTCATTTGTATCTGATTAGTTTGCTGCTATGAAACGATAAGGACCTGAAGGACTTGGTTCGCCTGCTTTGCGACATGTCCGCAGCGATGCTCAGGTAAAAACTGTGGCCTGAAATGCTCGTTGTCTACGAGCGGGAATAACGACGAGCTAGCTTAGCAACTAGCCGGCTGTGCCCGCTAACGGCTAACGGTTGTGATTTCCCAAATGAACATAATCAATAATCAATATTTATGTAATGTTAGCAGGACGGGTTTAATTCTTTACCCGAGATAGTTTTAAGCTAACCCACTGATAACGACACTCAGGTGCCTGTGTGTTTGGTGCAGCTAATGCGATAAAGCTAATGCAACTTTAAGTTAATTATACATATAAATCACAATGTCCACCTTTTTTTCAACGTCATTTCAACGGTGTTGCCTTAAACAGACTGGTGCCTCTAATCATTTGCACACACCATTTATGTTGATCCGGGTGCAACCAAAACAAACTTTTCTGCATCGGAATACAGAGGATCAGCATCACAAAGATCAGTAAACACAAACAGTGATGAGTCAGTGCCGCTACGAATGAAGCCCAGACATTGTGATCACAGAGGCAGGGTTGTTGTACTGGCTTTGACTGGGTGCAAAGCGGAGGATGTTGTTTGATCCTTTGTGAAATTACAATGCATGCTTAAAGCACTCAGATACAGTGTGCATTGATTCCCTGAACCTAGTAAGTAGAAAGAAGGTGAGAGTTAAGAACAAAGTTGAATGCGATATTTAGCTCCCACCTCGTTGCATTAACAGCCGGGATCAAGTAAAGTAATCTAAGCTCCCCCTATACTCTTTGCCAAAGTAATCTTAAGGAAGACCCTCCAGATAAAGTGGATAAACCCCAAACAGTACTGGACAACATAGAAGACTGCTTTCTATTTGGGAAATTGCAATTCTTTACACTGCATTAAAAAAACGTTCACTTTTTTCTTTTCTTAATTTCTGCATTGCCAGAAAACTCCATCAAACCGCTGATTTATGCACAACAGATTGTGGGATACTGAGAGCATGAGGGTTTTCATTGTGTCCTGCAATTAGGGTGAAAGGCTACAGATTAATCTAATGCAGTGTAAGGGATTGAGCTCATCTCAAATGGTTTCTGAGATTATAAGGAGTTGATTTCCATCTAATTCGCTTCATGTTCCCAGTGTTAATAAATTGTATAAATCCTGCTTTTATGAATGTCAAGCTTACCATAACCACACTCATCTTTTATGATTGTAGCACTACCACCAACAAGTTGAATGTATTGGTCAACAAGCTACACGAGTACTTAGCGCATTCCACCGTTGAGGACAACAATGGCACACCAACCTCAGAGGATGCTGATGGTACAGTTTCTGATTAATTCACTATTGTGTGATGGAGACATTTTCATCAGGGTCATGTGTTTCACTAACATTTGAACTGATGTGTTGTTCACAGATCTGAAAAACAGCAGCTGTTCTGTGGGAAACTCAAGAGGCGAGACTGCAGCAGAGGTAACAATACATTCTTTGTGTAGTTATTTTAAAATTCGATCACATTTGGAAATTTACAACAGTGCCACAGTTAAGTGTATGAAAGCAGGACTAAATAAAGTTGAATAGCATTTGACATGAGAAATGTCTATAATATTGTTGATAGTTAATCTTTATGAATGAGCATTCTTTTTTCCACTTGCCTCAGTTGTAGTTCAGCGATGACAAGAATAAAAGTACTTTGCCACATTAGAAGCCAATGTAAAGCTTTAATCCTCATGACACACAGGAAGTTATATTACATCTGTAAGTGTAAAAAATTCATCCCAATCAAATGATTCATCATAAATCTTTTACTTAGCAATTTTATATATTTGTTTACATCAAAAAGGAAAGGTCCACAAGTTACATAGCCTTTTTCCTCAGATACAACTAGTTGGATGTTTGTTTGTTTTTTACCACTGTTCATTAAGGTGTTTTGTGATGAAGTAGTTACACAGGCTTATGTTCTAATTCAAATTTGAATAATTAAAAAATGCAACACTTAAAATTTGTTTTTATTTTCCATAGTTTGCCTAACAAATTGAGTAATTGCTGTTGGGTGTTTGTTCCCCATCAGGACTTTACTGCGATAGTCTCAACTAGGGCTGGATGATATGGCCTAAAACAAATATCACAATATTTTTAGGCTATATCGCGATACACAATATATATCTCAATATTTGGAAATCTCCTCTAAATCACTGTACAAATGTTAAATTCATAAAAGTCCACAGGAAGTGGCTAAGCTAGCGGACGTTAGCATTTCTAACGGAACCTCAAAGAGAATTTCTTGCTGCCTAAAACATTCACGTGACAATTTGTACTCGATGGTTGCAATATAGTCATTTTATACATCTCACGTGGAACAAGCCGCGATATATCAAGTATATTCGATATATCGCCCAACCCTAGTCTCAACACACAAAGTGCACTGATGATACCACCAGTAATGACTAAACTAACAAACTTTTTTGCTTTGCAGCCAGGTGTGGATACCAGATACTCAAGGAGGTGAGTTTGTATTTCCCTGCAAGCCTAGATGAAGCACCACAATGTCACACAATCATCACTTTGAGTCTCATTTAGTGAGGACAGTCTAGATTTATTTAACCCTATCATGTAAAGCTTTGTTTTGGATGCGGAGTTAAATGCACTGAATTACTTGAAATAGGTCAGGGCAGGATTACATGTCTGCCAGGAAAATAAAAGTTTGAACAACTCTGAAGCCTACTGCTCATAAAGATACACAGAAGTAGTAGTTTAAAAACCCTCTGTAACCCTCTGCCTCAATCCATGACTTACATCTTCTCTGATTCACTGATATTTCAGAAAACCTTCTGTTGTCACAAAGCACTCTGGACTAGATGAATCAGGGGATTCAAATGCAAGTGAGGACGTTGATTTACCAGCCACCGGAAATGGTCACCTCGATATCACAAGACTGCCTAAAGGTAAGTCTTCAAGTTTCCCACTGTTACTTTGACTTGAAATAAGATGAATAACTCTGCCTCATAACCACAACTTAGGTCGAAATAATTACGCAGACCAATCACGCAAGAGTCTGCTTGGTAGCATCGCATCTCCGGCAGACATTTTTGAATTGAGTTGAAGTAACAATCACGGACGACGTCTTTCTTTTGTTCGATGCTCTTCTTTAAGAAAAATGATCAGCTCCAACTCCAACACGATCCGCATAGTAACACTTGCCATTGTTCTGAAGTAAACAGGGACGCCATAGAATTTTGTAATATAAGCGGACCAGAAACCGGAAGACACTCCCCACCAGCATAGAAACTCTACAGGCACTAGCGTTTCGGTTGTCTTATTACAGCGCGTCTCACACACACCTACGCACAACTATAAATGCTCAGGCCCGTGCATAGGCTAAATAAACAGGCTAAACAAAAGATGTAAACATAATTGAGTCATAACAAATGTGGTTTGTCTTTAACTATCTACTAGGGTAGAACTACTAGAGTGTAGTTGGTCTCCAGCCTTAGGTCATAGGTACATATTTAACAATGATGAAATGTTTGATTTTATTTTTGCTATATTTTCTTCACACAGGCACTGTACTGGTCAGGCCTGAACCGGTTGATAATGGAAGAGATGACTTCAGGGGTCCTGAGTTTCGCAGCCGAAAATCCAACGTACTGCGAAAAGAGTTCTCAAGAAGACGTGGAGGTCAGTCACTACTGGGTCATCATAAAACTGCACATCACTTCATGAAAGGGAAATAAAAAGAAGCACATGTCAGTTCGCTTAGCCATTGATTGATTCAACTAAGTGGTTAAAGCTGGAAATGCACTTCACCTTGTGTCTAAATGCAGCTTGGTCATTATCTTGTTGTGAGGGAGACATTACTGATACACTGACTCTGAAATAAAGTTGCTTCAACAGCGGCACTTCCTTTGCCTTTAATGCATTAGGCACATTTTTGTATTCAAACCAGTTATCCAGCTCATGGACATCTCACTACAAGAATGAGGTGGAGCTGAGAAGAGCTTGAACAGGACAGTCTCGCCTTTTTGAAGTCATTCATCAAATGTGTATTTCTAACCATTGTGTTGGTTCTGATTGTGGTTTGTGCTTTCATAGGAGTTGAACAAATGGGAATCGTCAGTTGCACTGCATGTGGCCGACAAGTGAACCACTTTCAGAGAGATTCCTTCTACCGGCATCCAATTCTGAAAGTACTTATTTGCAAGGTGAGTCTGCTTGTCAAGATGCCTAAATCAAATTGTTCATTTTCAAATTGTTTTTTTAGATTCATTTTATTATTATCTGTGAAGCAAAACAATACCACACTTAAATATATATTTGATTTCAATTAGCCCTTGTTATCAACTAAGGTAACCACCCTCATTGGAAGGAAATAATCAAATCAAATGAACCAGTCGTATAATTAAAAATGTAAATCACTCAGTTCAGGGATCATTGTTTCTGCACTAAAAGAACATCAAAGGCCAGACTTGGCCTAGGCCCAACAGTCCCTTTAACTTCAATCAAGCTGCACCATATACTAGAGTCAAAGATATCAGTTCCCCTAGATCTATTTATTATTCCCCGGGGCAATGTTAAAGACTGATAAAACAAAATATATGGATCCGAATGAGGGGGCAGATACCCCTCATTCCGATTCATACAAAAATTGTATTGGTTCTTCCTATACCCACACCAAATCATTTTACCAAGTTCTGTGGTGATTAACAGAGTTTTAGTTGGACATTTAGGACATGGACTTAAAACAAAGGGAAAAGTCAGTAGAATTTAAAAAAAAAAATTACATTTGACCATGTTTTGTTAAAGGGGACATTGTATGCCCATTTTACCACAAGTTGATATGGTTCCTTGGGGTCTTAATGAAATGTCTGTAACATACTTTGGTCAAAATACCACAAGGATAATTTAAAACAGCACCCTTTTTACCCTGTATAAAACAGCCCTCCACAGAGTGACCTGTTTTGAGTGCCTGTTCCTTTAAATGCTAATGAGCCAGCTCCCCCCTCCCCCCTCTCCCCCCATGATTTTAAACGATATAAATTACATATTTTATATGATATAAATTATCAAATATGCATCCCATACTTTGTATTCCCCTTCTGTTGTCCTGGAGTTTTAATTTTCCCAATCACATAATTAAATGTCCCCCTCTGCCCATCCACTACAAGCACACAAGCAGACAGACAGAGAGAGAAAGAGAGGGGTGGGGTGGGGGGGCTATGAAGACCATCATTTACCCCCGAACCCCGACATTCAACGGGTACAACAACAAGCGGAGAAAGCAGAATCGCGGGCCGACCTTATATATACAGTCTATGGGGCTGACCAGCGCGGAGAAATGCACGTCCCGTGTGAACAGCCAGGCGGCTGCGTGCTTGAGAACGGCGCTGCGCTGGCTCGCAGCGGCGCTTCCGCGTCCGGTGTAAACCCGGCGTAACGAGTGGGGGGGCTCTCTGTGTGTGTGCCAGTGTTACAGTAGTGTTGAACACTGCGGAAGTCTTCCACACTGCTGGCTGTGTGGCGTTGACACAAATTCCAGCTCACGCATGGGAGAGCGAGCGGTCGCGCCTGAGCAACTGCTGCAGCCTCCCAGTCCCAACGATCCAGACAAATGCCACATGTGAGTGAATCGCGGGCTGACCAGTGCGGAGAAATGCTCGTCCCGTGTGAACAGCCAGGCGGCTGCGCGCTTGGGAACGGCGCTGTGCTGCCTCGCAGCCTCACTGCGTCCGGTGTAAACCCGGCGTAACGGGGGGGGGATGAGGTGGGGGGTGGGCCAAGGCCATGTAGGGAGACTTCCAGTGTATTTTTACGACACAAAACCCAGGAAGCTCATTCGAATCACTCAAGCATGATGTTTCTGACGTAGAGGAACCATAACAAAAGACGCGAGTGTTTTTTTCCCAGAGTTTTTGGGTTGGTAGACATACCCACATTAACGTGTAGAAGCACTAACAAAGTGGAATTTGCATGCTATGTCCCCTTTAAAGGTCTTAACAGCGCTGAGTGTTGTGCGTGTGTGTGAGAACTTGTACTTATACCTTTTGTGAGGACCATTTTAAGCATAGACCTTACAGAGTGAGGACATTTTGACCGTACCTCACCTTTCAATGGACTGTTGGAGGGTTAGGACTTGGTTTTAGGGTCAAAATTATGTTAAGGGTTAGGATTAAGCATTTTGTGTTGATGGTTATGGTAAGGGGCTAGGGAGAATGCATTATGCCAATGAGTGTCCGCACTAAGATAGAAGTACAAGAATGTGTGGGTGTGCACAGATCCATTAAAGAAACAGAAAGGGTGAAAAAGTCACGTAATGGGTCCAGACACTGCAAAACTTAAATAAAAACCCACCATTTGTCTCCTCGTATTTGTGATAATTTGGACGGGTGTCCTCACTACAGGAGTTTTGTAAAATCCTCTCGGTGCTTTTAATACACTTTTTGTCCCAGCTCTCTGTAACTCTTCCATTAAATGTTTTGTTTTTGTCAGACTTGCTACAAGTATTACTTAAGTGACGACATCAGCAAGGATGGAGATGGAATGGACGAGCAGTGCAGGTAGGATGTGTTGAACTTAACATTTTAAATTCCGTAACCTTATATGTACCCTATTTTAAGCGTTTAGCTTCCTTGTCTCTTATTTTTTCCTCATTTAGATGGTGTGCCGAAGGAGGCAACTTGATCTGTTGCGACTTCTGTAGTAACGCCTTCTGCAAGAAGTGTATTCTAAGAAACCTGGGAAGGAAGGAGCTGTCTGGCATCTTGGAGAGTAAATGGTACTGCTACGTGTGCAGCCCAGAGCCCCTTTGTGATCTGGTGTTGGCTTGTGACAGCGTCCTCGATAACATGGAGCATATATGGCAACAGCAGCGCAGGAGAAACCGAGCGGGGCCAGAGAAATCTGAACTCTACGACATCTTGCCACACTCACCATCAAACATTCCTTTGGGTATGGATGGTAATGTGGTGTTCAACTACAACACCCTGCAGATTTCCAAGGAGGTGACAAAAAAAGCGAAACATTTAGTGGATTCTACCAACATGTTAAACCGAACATTTATCAATTTCATTCATACTGTGACGGTAAACAAAAAAACACCTGCTGTTCGCCATTTGTACTTTAAGTCTTTTTTGTCAGTCGTTAAAGGCTTGAGAAGATCACTCACTGTATTTGAAGAAAACCTTAAGGAAGAATTTAGTGACATGGACGTATTAAGCAATTGGGAGAAACTCCTTAGTGATGGCTTTGAAACACAACCTGTGACAGACACAGAGCTGGATGTCTCTAACGAAAGATGCTTGAGTGACTTGCAGAAATTGGCAGCTGAACATATGGAAGATGAGGATTCTGAATCCAAGGGATTCATAGATGGGAGAAGTCCACATGAGTGCCCCAGGGAGGACATGGATTTAGATTCACACGAAGCTGGACAGAGCACGCAAAAGATGAGCCCAAAGCTGTCTGAAACAGGGGTCAGCATGACAAAAAAACTAGTTGTAAAACTTACACCTGTGCCTATGGAGCAGGAGCCCTCCTCTCATGCCCCAAAGATGCAAGAGGACATTCACACAAGGGATAAAAAGCCAAAAAAAAGAGATGTATCAGAAGATAAGGAGACGGGTGTTGTGCCTTCTAAAACTGACAGCAAGCTGAGCAGTGACAGCACTAGTACATCTCTACACCTAGAAGAGGAACAAGGCAATAGACGGTCTCCTCGTGTGAAGACGACACCTTTGCGTCGACCAAGTGATGTCAAGGCCCAAACATCTCTTTCAGCAGCAGACAGTGACAGCGATTCTGACCCTGAGGAAACACCCAGCACTGTACAAGCCAAAAACACTGAAGAACAAAGTCTGAGGCCAGCAAGGGACGACTCTGACTCAGACGAAGTCCCTCCAGCTCTGCTTGAGCGAGCAGCTATGACACAAAGCTCTGATGAAGCCCAGAGTGATGATGATGGTGGCAAAGCGTCAACTCAGGTGGCCAAGAAATGTCTGTTTTGGCTCACGAAGAACACCCCGATCTCACCGGAGACGATACGCCGCAAACGCAAGATGCTGGATCGCTCCCACGAGTCCGACTCGAGTGAGAGAAGAGTCAAAGCCCGGAGGGAAATAGGGGCCGATAACTTTAGTGATAATCAAGACTCGCAGAAGAAAATAAAACACTTGAACACGCTGAGGCCGATAGGGAAGCCTCACCTCATGAAACGAGAGGAGGAAGCTGTGGCGAGAAAGCAGGGAAGGTTACAGGCTGGGAAGTCTAAGACTAAAGCTCATCAGGAAGAATTGGAATCGCCGTCATCGAGTGAAGAAGATGAACGTGATGATGACTCTGGGAGCGACGGAAGTGATCAGAAAATGAAGCCAATCACTGAAGATGTGGCCTTGCTGGGGGCAGCGGCATTCCACCAATCATCAGGTGAGCTTTATATTTAATATTCAACATCAAAGTCGGTGCTGTGTGTGCAAATGAGCAACTGTTGGATTTTTCATCATACCAACTCAAAAGATGATTATATAAGAATACAGAATCTGTGGCTTGTTACTGCCCCCAAGTGGCCGGAACTTCAGTTATTGCAGGTTTAAACATTGTGGGAATTAGAAATGTTTAGTATAAAGCATAGTAATACAGTACTGGAGTTTAGAGAGCCATCATAAATGTAATTACTTCCCCCTGTGAATGAATCTTGATTATTTTTTTTACAATAAAGGAAAAAAGCCATGGCAACAGTATCAAGTTGCTTGTTTGCTAGATTTATTCACATTAAACTAACCTGTAAAGATCTAGAGGGACAGACTCAGAGAGGGGAAAAGAAAAAAGTGTGATGCTCATCAGGGAACCACTGTCTCATACACAGACGGTCTGTGGGGATTTGGCAGCATCATGTTGAACTTAATGAGCTGAACAGAGGCCTATCGTGACCTAGCAGTCTGGGTATTTCTTGTCATAGTGTAATAAAAACGGGATAGATTCTCTTGCTGTGTTTTTTTGTTTTATAATAATGGATCTTATTTCTAAAGGAATTTTCTTTCTCCTTTTTTTATTTTTTTTACCTTTGTAGGAGATGAGGAGCAGTCTGGGCCCTCGTGGGCAGCAGAAGATGATGATGATCCAGAAAATAGGTATGGTTCAAAAAGCCTGGATGTAGAATTTGTCAAACACCCTAGGTGCGGAAGAAGGGCCACAACTTCGAACACCGACCCTTGTGCAAAATCTAACAACACCTGTGTCATTAAGACGCAGTTGCAGTCTATTCAAACACGACCAAAACGTAGCTGCAGTCGAGCCCCAGCGATCAAATATACCTCATAGTGGTAACCTGTGAAGCATGGGGGCCCGCATTAAGATGTAGTGAGACTAGACCTTAGAAGAGGCTTGTGAATGATGAGAGATATACTCTGCTTGTCTGCCTTTCAGTGTGCAATCAGTATACATGTAAATACAATCGATAGAGTTTAATGAAGTTGCTTAGAACTTTTGTAATGATTTCTTCTTCTTATACCATACTTGTATCTTCCTGGTGTCTTCAGCTGATAGAAAGGAGGAAGCACCGCAGTTGACTTTGAACTTTTCCCTTAAAGAGGTCCGAGCTAAACCGGAATGATAATTGAGGCTTATTTTGCCTCACAGCTCAACCTGTTAATGTGTCACAGACTCATTTTCACTTACAGTGTTTATACATATTACGTTTTTAAACCTCAACGCACGTGATTACACAATGCACAAAGAACTTTTAATTTAAATAAACGGAGTATTGTTATTTACAGATGAAGTATACAGTTTGAGACATACCTGCTGTAACAACCAAAGTAAAATTGTGAAGGGATTATTTTTCTCCTATATCCAAGAATAATTATTAAACTACAAAAGGCTTATGTATGTATGAAACATATGCTTCACATTGAACACCATCTTTTATTATATTATCTTATTACATTCTGCTCTAAAGCTATGCAGGGGCATGGGTTACAGTTGTCCTTGGCAATAAAATTTGCCATAATGCTAAATAATATTCAAATGGAATTTTTGTTTTTAAAATATCTGATATGATAATCACAGCTCTGTAAGTTATTCAGCTTTTGAATTCTTCTAGGCATAACACATCAGTAAAAATATCCTTCCTGTTGCAGCCCCTGTTCATTTTGGCTGCATATTTATTAATCAGTATTTTTTCTAGCACACAAGGCTTGAGCATAACTTAGGGCTTTGTTTTAAAGAATGGGCGTGGATTTGATTTGCATTATTTCAGAGTCTGGTTTCTTACTTAAAAGACTTGTGTGTTATGAGCATCTGTGAATCTCAGGATCTGTTAAAGGGCTTCTCTTACAGTCCAACAAACAAGAAGTAGAAGGTTTGTAAGCCTAGAAATTGTTCTATGGTAATAAACACCCAAAGCCTCCTCAAAACTCACCCTAAAAAATCATGTATAATTGTTGAGACTTTTTTTTCATTGAGTGTTGGAATTTTATGCAAATCATGGTTTACAACAGTACCATCAATTGCAGTAGACGCTGTATGTGGTGCACGTCGATTGACATTGCACATTTTTTTGTTAAATTGTGCTTTGCAGTGACATATTTAAGGCATCAACATCAAGCCTCTGGTGTTTCCTGTTGGCCACTGTGAAAAATAATAAATTCTGCTGTGACATTATACTCAATCACCCGGAATGTAGTTGTCTCTTCTTTAAATTATACGTTTATTACTCCAGCTACAAATCGCATCTCTGCTGCTCCATGTGCACAATCACGGCTGATGTGACCGCTAACCATTGAAATCTGTCCCAGCATGTGAACGTGCATGAGACAAATCAGTGTATTGCTGGCTTCATTGACGACAAAGAGTCTCCCGGCAGCATTTTGCAGCACATTCCCAATCAATGCCAAGACAATATTTGTTCATCTTGTTGCTGAATGTACTTGTGCTGTAATGGCTGGAGCTGTCTTTTAGCTTTTTCTGTCATCCAGTGATATTTATTGACATACATATGCAGCACTGACCTAATGTCTTGTCTGTATCTTGTAATACTAAAAAATATACATACACCTGGTCAAAGTGTTGCAGGAGGTCGACATGTTCTGTTGAAAATAGAGGCCGGATTAGTCTTTTCAGGCTTCGTGTCCTCTACCAAAAAAAATTCAACATTTTGTCGTCCTTCCTGTTTTACTGACAGTGGTGCCTTCACAAAGACGCATTTGTTCACTCATCTCACCATGTGAACACAATCGCTTTTAGCCATTTACGATATGAAATACCAGTCTGAGACTTCTGACCACTCTGGGTGGTTAGTGGCATGATGCTGCTCAAATCCGAGCCCTGAAAACCCGTGCAGGGTTTGGCGTTGAAATCAAAGACCTTCCCCCGTACAAAACATGCAGCTGTGAAACAAAGAAGACAATCCATCATCAGTTTGCATAAATGACCCTCTGACCATAAAGTCAGACGTCAGCTAACATTGGAACCTGCTTGTCTCTAAGTATGTTTTACCCCACTTTCTATGCACAGAGTATACATTAACTGCTGACCATTTTCTAAAGCAAACTTTTTTTGACTGCAGATAAAAACTATTTGGGTGAAATTACCTTCGATGTCAGTGCTTTTAAACATATATGGGCACGTAGTATATCTGAGGATCGAGAGTGGGCTGTGAAACAAACTCTTCTCACTGTGCCTCTAATGACATGAATGTTTGTTTCTCGTGTTTTTTCCAGGTCGGATTTTCTGACAGTACCGCAGTGAATGCAGTGCTGTTAGACAAGAAACACTTAAATCTGGGATGTTGTAAAATTGTGTCGTCTTTTATTCTCTTCAAGAGTTTGTTTTTAGCTGTAGTGATAGCACAGGAAAATGGTCAGCAGTTAATGTAAGATTGACAGATTGTGTTGTTAGTGGGATAAAACAAAAAGTATTACTTTAAAATACATGCAGCATGTTATACCAATGGTAGTAATGTCCCCGTGTGGCAGTATGTTTTCTTCTTCAGTGTTTTTCTGCTTTTTCTGTTCCGTCCTTTTGCGTAGTCGAAACATGTCGAATAAGATGGAAGCTCTGGTGTGTTACTGCTACTGTCCTCTGTCGTTGCTTTACTATTACTCTGCTACAGCACGTCTTTTACAATGAATTGATTGGACGTTGGATTCAGTGGCAGTTATGTCCTGTGACCTGCCTTGATGACCCGTTTTGATTCGAGGATCAGACCTGTGCTCGCAGAGAACGTTTAGAGAGGTGCGATATGGAATGGACAATTGACCAGAGATTAGACGTACCCGAGCCTGACCCATGTACGCTGCTGGACTCACTGTTAATGTCTAATTACACGTCGAACCTGTGTTGGGAGATAGGGTTTATGACAGAAGCTAAATGTATCAACATAATGTGAGTGATCAAAACTCAGTATTTTTCTTTTTAAACCAAGTATTTATCATGAACCCTGTCAGATTATGTGGATAATTACTCCATTGGAGTATAAAGGGATTAAAACCAGTTGAACACACTGAGGCTGTGGACTATATGAATTGACCCAGTAGGAACATGTTGCCGCTCAGATTATGTAGCTCTTAAAACGCAAGCTGACATGATTAGATGTTCTACAGATCAACGTGATTTTAAATTTCACATGAAAACAATTGACAAATATCTGAATCAAGCTACCAAAAAACACAAAAACATCCTCTTGCCCAAACTGTCTTTGATTTTTTGCTGTGAAAAAAACCTGTAATAAATTATTACTTCTTACAAAATGTGTCTGTCTCATTTTTATTTTATATTATGTAATAATATTTTTAAATCTATGTCTTGTGGTAGTTAAGTATTAACGCATCATGGTTACCGATTAGTACAAGATATCTGTTATATGATTTCAAATTTATTTATTTAGGCCAACAGTTCAAGTCATATTGGCCAATATTGATAAATGTTATATGCCTCTACTCAATTGTGATTTTTGCCTTGAAGTAGAACAATATCTAGCTGAAGACAATGTTACTTATCATGAAATGAACTTGAGGAACCTTTTCCTTCTTTTCTACTTTTGAAAGAATCGCTAAGAAAATGCTTTTGGCCCAAATCAAAGCCAACTACTCGTCGGGGGATGAAATCTATTCGGAGGAGGACACGCCGGAGGAGGAATCTGAGTCTGAAGGTGGTGATGAGGTCAAACAAGGCAATCAGGAAAATGGAGCAGATGAAAATGGTAAGAATTTGTTTTTGAGTAGCACATTTTTTGATTTCCACTAACCCTAACCTTTAAAAGAAGCACTATTTTCCTGCTTTATTCCAAATAATCAATAGCTGAATTCACAACCAAACAGATTCCCCACTATCAGGTGCTTGTGTCACTAAAAAGGGCAAATTATGACAGGACATTTCTCTGCTACAGGGGAAGACTTGGCTTCACAACCCTCTGACAACACGTCTGAGGATTCCATCTCCAGACACCATCTGCTCCGACACAAACTTACCTTAGACGAGGGGACGACAAGTGACAAGGGAGCAAAAGAGAGCGAAGTTGGAAAGAAGGGGAGGAAGAAAAAAGCTGGCAGACTATCCCAGAGCTGTAAGGACAAATCTCTAACACTACGAACTGAACTGGCTGAACGAGGAACATGAACGTTGATCTAATGTCTGATTTTATTATCTGTCAAGCTGATGGTGAAAGTGGCGATGACAGTGACGAGACGAATATTGACGACCTTGGATTGAGCGAAGTGCTGAGTGAATCAGAAGAGGAGACCAATGAAGACAAGCTCAAACGGTGAATGAAATTAGATACTGTTCAATGGGCAGGGGCTAATTCTACTTCTGATCATTATATATTCACTAGAATAACATAACTGCAATACTAGAGCTTTTACACTTGCCATTCTTTTCTCTTTCTATCAACAGTCTGTCCACTAAGGTGAAGGAAAACCTTAGTAGTTCTCAACAGAAGGAACAAGTCCAATGCATTTGGTTGTCTGACACTGACAGTGAAAAGGTAGCAGTGGATTTTATATTTATGTTATTTCTCTTTTCTTGTCTGTATCAGCTCAACTCTAATATCCTTAAACTTTAACCATACCTCCCAGGAGAGGAAAGGAAGGTTGTCTAATGGTAATATTGCCTGTTGGTTCTTTCTGTAAAGGAGCAGAATGATCCGGAGGCTGGTGATGAGGGGACTGACGGTACAAAACAACGCAAAAAGATCCGCAAAATCATCGAGAACGAGAACCTCCGCGCCGAGACCCAGGAAGCACTGAGAGAGGAGGAGGAGAGGTGCAAACGCCTGGCAGAAAGGGAACAACAAATGGAAGATAGGAGAGAGGTACAGACATATATATACAGCCGGTCCAACAGACAATGAAACTTCCCTGTGTTGATGAACAGTAGAGATTTACTGTAACACTGCAGCAGGACTTGAATCAAGTTACACACTCATAAGGGGATATATTCGTTTTAAGGTTTATTAAGAGGAGGAGCAAACACACTGTCATTGTTTTTCCAGATCATTGTTATAGAGGATGAGCTGTCTCAGGTGGTTTGTCCCGTCACCACAAAGCTGGTCCTGGATCAGGACGAGGAGACCAAGGAGCCCCTGGTTCAGGTGCACAGGAACCTGGTGACAAGACTGAAGCCTCACCAGGTGGACGGTTAGTGCGAGCTTTTCACTCACACTGACGAGGGCATCACTTTACTATTATGCACAATGCAGTCAGTTTACGGCAATAACAAAATAAATGAATACAATAAAGAACTTGTTACAGATTAGTCTAAAAAATGTGAATTCGTGTGTTGGATTTCAATGACAAAATTGTGACATGCTCTGCTATCAATGCTAATTAATAGCTAATTAGAATGGCACTGAGTTCAAAGCACCGCCAAGGCCCAACAGTGCCCCTCATTAAAGCAGGTTTACATTCAGTAGATTAAGATTTTTATTTTGATCTTCACCACATTGAAAACACTCATAAATATCAGTCTCCTAAACACATCGAACTGCCCCCTTTGTCTGGATCCACACCAAAGTTTTATGAAATCTGTTCATTTGTTTTTTTTGTCTAATTTTGCTTACAAACATACACACCAACCAACAGACAGACAGGGGTGAAAACAACCTCCTTAGCGGAGATAATTCCTAATAATATTTAATGCTGTTAACTAGATGTTTATTTTCACATTCGAGTCCCATTTTTGTGTTCAGACTAACCTCCACATGTCTTCTTTATTCTTCAACAGGTGTCCAGTTTATTTGGGACAGTTGTTGTGAGTCTGTGAAGAAGGCCAACTCTTCACCGGGGTCAGGCTGTATACTGGCACACTGCATGGGCCTGGGGAAGACTCTGCAGGTGAAGACACACACACATCCACCTCCTGTAGATTTATCCAAGACTAAGGAATACACCAAGCATCATTTTATGGCTCTTAGATTGTGCTTTGTTTCCTATGGTCAGTTGTCTGCCCGCTTTCATGTTCTTTGTTGTGTTATCTTATAGGTGGTAACGTTCCTCCACACAGTGCTGCTCTCAACTAACCTGAAATTCAGAACTGGCCTGGTCGTGTGTCCACTCAACACGAACCTCAACTGGGTCAGCGAGTTCAAGAAATGGCAAAACAAAATGGGAGAAGACAAAGTCAAGGTTTCAAAGCAATGCAAATATGTCCAATCATAAGTAAGCAGGAATACATTGTGTTGGTATGTCTTTAATACAAATATGTTACAGGTTAGAGAACTGGCCACAGTGAAAAGCACTCCAGAACGACTCCTTGCTCTGCAGGCGTGGCAGAGAGAAGGAGGAGTTATGATAATGGGGTACGAGCTTTATCGCATCCTGTCATCAGCCAAGAATATGAACAATGAGGAGTGTAAGACACAGCTAAAGAAGATCCTGGTGGACCCAGGTACACAAACTTTGTAATGGTATCATGTTATTGAAATGTTTCCTGTTCAATATGTCATGGCTTCATTCCCTGACACGGTTGTGATCGGTAACAGTTTTCTCTCCGTTGTATTTTCAGGCCCAGATTTTGTGATTTGTGACGAGGGGCACATCCTCCGCAACGAATCATCCGGCATCTCCAAGGCTTTGAATGGCATCAGGACTCGGCGAAGAGTGGTGCTGACTGGAACTCCGATGCAGAACAACCTGGTCGAGTGTAAGTCTGCACCACTGTGATTTATGTATTTAATGTGCTTTATTAAATATACACAGTCAGAATTTCTGCTTCCTTTCCTGATATTTCCTTGGTCTGTTTACTGCTGTGACGGTGCATTTAAAGACATACTGCAAATGTTTTTTTGTGCAGCCAACACAGTATTTCTAAAAAAAACTAATCAGAAGTTACTGATGACCCAAATCTGAAAAAAATAGCATTGCTTTTCCCTTTTAGATCTCAGTAATTTAGGTGAAGGCACAACATTTTGACATGTATTTCATTTTTGACTTAACTCTTCACAAGTGTATTTTGTTCCCACAGACCACTGCATGGTCAACTTCATCAAGAAGAATCTTCTGGGCTCATTGGGCGAATTCCGAAACCGCTTCATCAACCCCATCGAGAACGGCCAGTGTGCCGACTCAACACCGAAAGACGTTCGAATCATGAAGAAGCGAGCGCATGTGCTTCATGCAATGTTGGTTGGATGTGTACAGGTAAAAAAAAACAAAAACACTTTTAGTTACACACTCTCTGTGCATTTAACCATTTTGTTAGTTTGAAATTCCAGCTCACACAACACTGTGTTCATCATCTCTTTTTTTCCAGAGAAGAGATTACTCTGAGTTGACTCAGTTTCTACCTCCCAAACACGAGTATGTGCTGGCAGTGCGGATTTCTCTGCTGCAGTATAAGTTGTACCGCTACTACCTCGACCACGTCAGCGGTAAGAGTCTGTCTTTGCTGTATGGAATTTAGATGTCGAGTTATTACTGTAATAATGTTAAGAAACACACATACTTTTATCTATTCTTCGAGACTGTTGTAATGATATGGTGTTTATTCGATTTTTTTTCAGAGCAAGTTTATTCTGTGATGCATTCTTGTGATAAATAATGGATTTTAATTGTCACAGTCAGACAATTATTTCACATTTCATAGTTATTCATATAAAAGTATGGTGGGATCCTGCAGACACTTGCTAATTATAGATTTTATTCAAGTCTGGCAGAAGAGGGACATTTACTTGTACAGAGTTAATCAAACTCACTAAATAACTGAAGGCTGAGACATAGGGTTAGAAATTCAATAATGGTGTTGTATATATATATGTGTGTGTTGTTGTTTTAAATCTGAGGTTCAATCACCTGATGTAGATTCCCATTTATTTTTCCAGGTGTGGGTTCCATGTTGAACTCTGTAAAGATTAAGATTGGAGCGAACCTCTTCAAGGACTTTCAGGCGCTCGGCCGAATCTGGACTCATCCCTGGTGCCTTCAGCTCAGCTTAACGAATAAAGAAAAAAAGGTACCTGGAACACACATTGATTCCTGATAAATTTGACACATATTAAGCTTTTAAAAACACATAAGTGGATTCTTTTTACAACAGAGAAATACGAAAAGGAAGAATCAAGTTACAGTGGCAGCTCCGCTGAGGAACCAACAACCCAGTGCAACCGAGAGGTAAGGACAGTGTGTTTTATAAGTGTTTTAGGTATTGTGTTGTCTAGATTGGTGCCAGAAAATGCATGAACTTTAAAGCAAGAAACTTCTGTGAGGTGCTCTGTGCCTGCTGTGTTCCACATAAACTGCACCTCTCAAACCTTTTCTAATTCATATTAAATCCTTCTTTTGCCTGGTGTAGTGGACTGAGAGAGAACAACGGAACAGGAGGAAACAACCCAAACAACAGTGCAATGGTTAATGTTTATGCTTCCAAAGCTGCTCCAGCAGTTCCAGGTATTAAAGCTTCATGTGTCAAGCTTGTTTTTGGACATGAACTTAAGAAAATGTCTGGAAAATTTGGTTCAGACACTTTCCCAAACTGGAGTTCAGTTTATGCCTGAATAGCAGCCTGATACTCCAGCCCTGTAGCTTCCACCCTGATGTAGATTATCCTGTGTTGTATTCTGCGCAGGTGAGACAGCAACACTCAGCCCAAGGTCCGATGAAGGCTGGTACAAGAGTATGCTCTCTGAGAGCGACGCCACTATCCTGCAGCACTCGGGGAAGATGGTGCTCTTGTTTGAGATCCTCAGGATGGCTGAAGACCTGGATGAGAAAGTGTACTTTTCTTTTCTGATTGGAATCAACTTTGAACACAAAAACTGCCAATGTTCCATCGAAGTATTGATCACTTATCACGACTAAGCAAATCAATTTTCTCATCTCAAGGCTCGTGTTCAGTCAGTCCTTGGTCTCATTAAACCTAATCGAGGATTTCCTTGCGGCCTCTCACCACGCCAGAGACCCAGCAGCATTCAAAGGTATTACTTTTTTTTTTTACGGCAAAGAAAATATTAAAGCAATCACCGGGAAATGTCTAATTCAATGGTACTTAATATCTGAAGTTTGTGCTTTATTGTTCCAACAGTCGGCAGCTGGATTAAAAACATTGATTACTATCGTCTTGATGGCGCCGTCAATGCTACAAACAGGCAGAAATGGGCAGATCTGTTCAACAATCCTGCAAATATCCGGTACAGATCTCTCACTCCCTGGCTGTTACGTCTTTTAAACTGGAATTAATGAGGCAGAATGTTTTGAGAGTGTCATGACAAAGTCTCTCCTCTGATTCTGTCAATCTCCATGTCAGCGGGCGGCTGTTTCTCATCTCAACGAAAGCTGGCTCTCTCGGCATCAACCTCGTGGCTGCCAACAGGGTCATCATCTTTGACGCCTCGTGGAATCCGTCATACGACATACAGAGCATATACAGGGTGTACCGCTTCGGGCAGCTCAAACAAGTGTTTGTGTATCGCTTCCTGGCTCAGGTGAGCTCACTGGTCTCTGGACGAAAGCTTAACATGCAGATCTGTGTCTTCACAGTTTGGAGTCCACTGGCCCTACAGTGCCCGACAAAGTCACAAATTTATTTATTTTGTTACATGAATTATATTCCCCCCAAATATGTCATGTACATTAAGGTATAATGATGAAAAAGATTTGAGAATGGTGGATTTCCATGAAATTTGTGGAGGGGTGGGGCACAAACCAATTAAGAACCCATTCAATTTTGGTGAATTGGAAATCCAATCCAAATCGGATCCGGATCCACATTGTGAGATACAGCGTTTTTTTCAAAATTTTCATTGATTTCTCAGAGATTCATGGATCTTGATGAAAACTGATGTGTGTGAAATACCCAAATAAAAATGTGGATATATAAGGGGACTGTTGGTTCTCAGCGAAGGTATTTTAGTTTTTGATTACATTTTTGATTAGATGCCTGACGAATTAAACTCATGCACATTAAATCTTGCAGGATAAAAAATGTGCTGCGCTTAGATTTCATGAAGCTGCTCTTTTTTTTAACTGTACCTTTCAGTCCTCTTTATAATTGCTGTTCTTTTCATCTCCAGGGCACCATGGAGGAGAAGATCTATGATCGTCAAGTGATCAAGCAGTCCTTGTCCTATCGAGTGGTGGATCAACAGCAGATCGAGAGGCACTTCACCCTTTTCGAGCTCAAAGAACTTTACACATTTGAGCCAGACCTGCTGAATGACCCGAACTCAAAGAAAAGCAAGAGGACCACCTCTGCTTTGCCAAAGGTAACGCCACTCACAGTCCTTGTTGTCACTTTCTTTCTGCCCTGACGTCTGACAAACCCTCATATGACAAACTTGCAGTATGGAATGATTTTGTTTGTGTCTGATTCTCAGGATCAGATCCTGACAACGCTGTTGGAAACCTGTAAAGACCAGATAGTGTCGTACCACGAACACGAATCTCTGCTGGACCATAAACAGGATGAGGAGCTCAGCGAAGCAGAGCGCAAAGCTGCCTGGGCCGAGTACGAGGCCGAGGTAAGAAGCTGCACGCTGCAAAGCTCAAATTATCATGACCAGCAGCATGTCAGGCTCTCATCACACCCTGGACACTATACCCAACACTTTACATTCATATTCTTGGAGCTTACTCTCTGTAAATGTGTCTTTTTGTTTGTTTCTTCAGTCAAAAACTCCCAGCCTTCCAGTCAGCTCGGGTCAGGACACCTTCGAAAAGAAGACCAATGAAGAGCTCTTGGTAAAAAGACACATTCTTTTCTAACACCTTATCTTAGAAATACTTCGGGTGATGTAAGTGACTCAAACCATATATGAATTAAACATGTCTTTGCAGGAATTACTTAACAAGTGCAGAACAAACGTATCAGTGGCCTTCCTGTCACTGCAGAGGATGACGTCTCACACCATTGCCGACTACATGTTACAAACGGTGAGTGACCGGATGTTGTTCATAATCATAAATAGATATGAGATGTTGAGTTATGTTGCACATGGTATATTTTGATATATATCTGTGCAGTGGATAAAATGCATTGCAGCAGATAACTGAGAACTGAAGATGCATAAGCCCCATACATCAACCTCACTGTGCAGTTGAGCTTTGCATGCAGTGTGTGTACCAGGTATGAAAATATTGTTTGTTTTTTTTTAACGTCACAGCGGCAACAGTATCCTCATCTGCTTGAACACGAGATGAAGATCAAGGCTGAGATTTGGAGAACGTGTGATCAGAAGGAGCAGGATCGTCGAAAGGCCTTTTATAAAGAGGTTCTTTCACAGCAACAAACAGTAAGTGTGTGTGTGTGTGTGTGTGTGTGTGTGTGTGTGTGTGTGTGTGTGTACGTGTGTACGTGTACGGCCATTGTCATGTTTCAATCCTTTTCCTCCACAGCTTACGCTCAGGATTCAGGCCATACTGAACAGTCGAAGGAACCAAGAGATGCAGGCGGCCGCGGCCACCGTCAACCAGCCTGCACAGATGTAAACACTTGATTCACGTTGTTGCAATCAAGCCGTGATGCCTTTTGACTTTCACCTCTTTATAGGGACCTTATTTATTACTGTGCTAGTGAAGTGAATGTATGATTTACCAAGACAGAGTAGAGTGCACCTAGCTGCCAAAGAGTAAAAAGCTACGTAACATTAGCAAGTTATCCGCTTTTAGTTTCAGACGTGACATTGGAAGTGATTTGTGTTTTAACTCTGAGCACTTTAGCTTCCATAGAACATGAGGTTCCGTTGTACCTGATCGTGGACAGAAACATGATCGTCCTTCAGCTTCTTCTTTAATGTGCCTTACTTTTTAAATTGACAGTTTTCTTTATGCTTTATACTTAACATTTTATGTTTCTTACCGGTTGTAATAAATTCATAAAATAACCTAAATTAGTTATTGTGGTGTGGTTTTTTAAACATGTTTGTGCACCATTAACCAGAGTCCGGCCAGTATTTTTTTTACATTGGCACAAGAGAGATGTGTATCTGCTCAGTAATATCATGGTCCTAAATCATTTTAGCTTTTTTGTGCAAATACAGGTTTAATCTTGTGAATCAGCAGCTTGCCGAATTTTCCAAGATACTAAAAGCTGAGTTAACTTTCCTCATGACATAAACCAACATAAGGTGATCTCGCCTCCCACCCAAGTTTCCAAGCAGAAAGAGAACAGCTGTTTAGACGCTGCATCGTCCCTCTGAGAGGAAGTTTATTTGTTAATGAATGAAAGCTGCTGCGGTGGTGAAACCCTTCAAGGCTTCTCTTCACTTCAGCTGACAACAGTGCAAAGGGAAGCAGTGTGTACACAACTGTACAGGTCTGGAGAGAAAAAAAAAAAAGTCTTTACACAAAGAATAATTTTCTTATAAATAAGACTTAAGTGGTATAAAAGCATTCGACTGGGGAATGAGTAACAGTCAGTGTAAACACATACAGCAGGTTTTTATACCATCACAAAAACACATTGATGGGTATTACAAATGATCCAAGATAAAAAATTGCTTTTGTTTTAGTTTGGGATGTAAAATCAAAAAGGAAAATAGGTCAATTTACTTTCAAACAATAGAAAATACACTATTTTAATGCACCATGCAGATCAACAAGTTAAATGTCATAATGGTTTAATAATAATACAGTGATAATGTTGAGTTCAAGGTCAAAATTAAACCAAATTGATGACAATACAGTTTGAATGACATTTAGCCATCGTGGAATGTAGTGAAATCCAGTATATAGTCGCGTATGTCATTGACTTGGTTCCTGTGTTTCACGGTGCAGCAGCAGCTGGAGTGTGTCCCAGCATGCACTGCGTGGAAGAAACAAGTGTTACAGGTTCGACAACATGTTAATGTTGGACATTTCTCTTTAAGGGTAGAGATTACGTACACGCATGCACAAACAAGGACACAAAGGCTACAACTGAAAACAACTTGATGAAACTGTCTGCAATTTTTTTCAGTAATGACCATGAATGTGCAGATGTGCAGTGACTGACAAACAGCTTTATCAGCTGCATGTTGGAGATAGGGAAGATGAGAAAACATCAAGTATAAATATTTTCGGACTTAGAGGCAGACAGATTTTACCCCCACTATTACACTTGTGTAGTTCGTTTTGTGAGGTTGTAGAAAGAATAAAACTACACTCTGTCATATTTTAAGTTAATTCATAAAAACTTGGCATATTAAAAAAAAACAAAATTCAGTCCACAAAAAGTAGTCCTTCACAGTGATGGCTGTATTTTCCTTAAGTGGAGGAAGTCTGACCCTCCAGGGGGAGATTTGGTGTCTCACATGAAAACAGGTGAACCCATCGCTCGTGTTGGAAGCTTGATGTGTTTCACAGCCTGAGCTTGAAGCTGTGTTATTGTCCTGTGTCCAGGTCCCTCATGTAGTCCTGCAGCGCCTGCAGCCTGGCATCGATCTCCGACAGCTCAGCACCCGTATGTATGGAGCTCTCTGGAGGTGGAGACAGAGAAATGATGATTAGATGCTGTGGGGTGGCTAGATACTAGATATACATATGTACAAAAAACTATTTGATGCATCACCTTTTTCTTTCATTCTCTGTGTTGGAGTACTGCAACGTGGTTTCCTGGTTAAAAGGCCTCCTCTTGACTAGAAACAGATTGCACATTAAAAGAATAAGGGAAGTGACATCCTGTATTTACCTACTGTCAACAAATCCCATGAGAATACCAAAACAAAAAAGATTTGCTAACAACTACTGCCTATGTAGCTGAAACTTGATATACAGCAGTGTGACCCTCTGCTAACAACTAAAAACACATCAGTGATCCACAATGTTACACTGGAAAATAGTGTCTCACTGCTACGGACTTTATACTTGGGACCAGGGGGAGAAAGATAGAGACAGATAATCCAGAGCCGCTCACTTGGATATTTGTGTTTAAACATACACCTCCTCCAGAGAAAATGAAGCATCTGCAGAGTTCAGTGTGTGTCTGAAAGCAGCTAATGTTCTATACGGAAATGGACGGAGTGCTCTGCCCGGACTCTGCGTTAATTTCATCTCTTTGTGCACGTCTTCTGAGAGCTTACAGATGCAGATAAAATGGAGCCGTTCCAACGGAAATTGAGATGAGGCAGTGTAGCCAATAGTCAAAGTGAGATTAACAAAAATTTCAACGATGGTAAAACTTTGTGAGGAGAAAATGTTAGAGTTGGTAAGAAATTACAGGCGTCTTTATGATGTTAGTTCATCTGGACAGAACCAAACAGCCTCATTCTTGAGGTAAATGAATACAACATCCTCTACTGTCATGTTTGTTGTCAGAAACTCTTGAGAATGTATTACTTAACAACCATGCCAACGAAAAGAACACGTGGAAGTATGTGGGCAGTGATGGTTACATCCTTTGACACGGAATTCTCTCTTTTCGTACATAAAAGGCAGCATAAATGAGCCTTACATTGTTAAAAACTACAGGGCCAAGATTTTAAGGGAGACTTAAAAAGAGTCATGCTTTGATGTTTTGGGGTCTTTTCATGGGATTTGTTGACAGTAAGAAATGTAAAATGCATAAACAAATAAGAGAGCAGCGATTCATTTTGTACCAGAGTTACATTAATAACCATGTCACTCACCACACTGGGTCCATTGTAATTGTAAGTCTGTTTTCTTCCTCTGTTAAGAAAAACACATGTTAAAATCAGCAGCTAAAACATAAGTGACTTTGCAAAAACCTATACAAGGTGATCCCATCACCTAAACATGGCTTTGGCCATTTCGTCCATGTCCACTAAAGAGCTTTCAGAGGAGTTCCTGCTCCCTCTCCGCTCCACAGATAAACTCCTGCCTCGGCTGCCAGACCGGACCATCTGAGGATACGCATCTCTGGAACGTGAACGCCCCCTCTCCGGTATATTGGGCGAGGTCAGTATATCTCTCCGTACTTTCCTTTGTCTGACACAGAAAAACATGGTTACAGGTATTAACCCAAACAGCTACAGCTTTATAAATATCAGTGCACTGTCAAACATAAAATAACAGAAACCCACTTTTTTTCTGCCTCTTTCTGTCTGCGATGTCTGTCCTGGATGTATGCAGTCGGGTCAAAGCGTGGTACCCGTGACCCTGGAAGATATAGGAGGGAATCTCATCAATCTCTCTCATCAATGAGATTTTGCTCTACAAAAGGACCTTTTATGTAATGATTTGAAAAGGGTGAAAGTATGTACAAGTTACAAAACTTATAGTTCACGCAGAAATAAAAATCTGTTCACCACTATGCCGAAACAAGGTAATTACACCTTGTTGTAAGTCTAAAAATCAACCAGAAATGGCTAAGCTAGCGGACATTAGCATTTCAGACGGTCCCTGAATGCACCTCGTCAGAAGATATCAGCTGACTTTTAGGCTTAAAACACGGTGTAAATGACCTCTTTTCAAATATGAATGTCGGGGCTTGCAGTCACTTGGATGACTTCGCATGAGCAGTATGGAGGCATGTTGTGTTTTGTCTGTTTTATTACGTCTGAAGCTTTGGTTAATAATTTCTTAACCAAAGCTTCAACGATGGTAAAACTGCTGCAACACTGTTTGCCCCTAAAACTCCTAAAGTGTTTCGTGGATTGAAACACTTCACCCACCTCTCCATCGGCTTAGTAGTGAGTAGATAAAGAGCGAATTTTCATTTCTGGGTGAACTATCCCTTTAAGTTCACAAGTGACAGAATAAAACTGTGTCACACACACACACACAAAGACAAAAAAAACAGGATCAGTACCAGTAGGAGAGGGGGACGGCCTGGATATGCAAGCACGTGGTCCTGAGGAATCCGCTCTTCTTCCTCTTTCATCTGACCTTTGCACTCTGTCGTAAACCCGTTCTCTGGATCCTGAGCGAGCCCTGACCGTCCCGTACCTTGATCCTCTCTCACGGGAGAGAGAGCGATAGATTTCCCCATCAACCCGAGAGCTGATGTGACCGGACACGGGAGTCACACGCCTGCAGACACGCAAAGAGGGCAAGTACTGAAAAGATGGACGGGTTCAGATTTTAAATGTAAAGTCAGCGTTGTAAGTGAATGATTGGATGAAAGAGAGAGAAAGTAAAGATATAGTACACGCTTAGATTGTCTAACCCTCTCCGTAGTAACGCCAGTTCACTGGTGAGATTCTTGACACGCACACGGAGAGCACATTCTGATGCTCTCAGCTCCTCCAACTAGTCAGGACACAGATGAAAATCAGTTAAATCCAGCTCTAACAAAGAAAACATGATAAATGTTTTTCAGCTGACTACCAGGTCCACCTGCTCCATTAGGAGTCTCTGCTCCTGGCATCTCTTGCTTGCAGAGCGTTGACTTTTGGCCCTCTCCTTGACAAGCTGTTCCTCCAGCGTCCTCGCCACATCTCTAACCCTCCAGTCCTCTCGTCCACATGTGGAACCACTTGCAGTCATCTGCAGTTGCTCAAGAGCGTTGGTCATAGCCTCCTTCTCTTCTTTCACCAGAGCCAGCCTTGAAAACAGCAGGAGTCATCAGAAAAAGTCCCATATCCCTCATATCGTCGGTGACGAAAATTAAATGCAACCTACTCTGCTCGTAGCCGTTGTATTTCTAGGTCTGCAGATTTGTTAACTCCATGAGAAGTGAGAGCGCTGAGCTCCGCCCTGAGGGCTCTGACCTCCTTCTGCAGGGCAGCTGGGTCAGGCTTACCAACATAGGGCAAGGGTAAAGGGTAGTGTATCCTACAAATGCAAAACAGTCAGCACATCAAGACAGTTATCCCCACTGACCGAACTGAAATACTGTGTTCAAAAGAGGGCTTAATACAACAAACATGACATGACGTGTAATATATATATATTAAAGTTACCAAAGAGGGACGAACCTGTCAAACTCCACAGTGTATATGAGGATTAGATATCTTTTGGCTGTGAGAGCAGACGACTGCTGATGCCCGCGAGGACGACTAACCACTCCTGCTTTTCTGTTACGTAGCAGCTCCAGGTCAGCGTAGGTCAGGAGGTCAAGTGTAACAGAATCACTCATCTGGAAAAAAAGTTTAACTATACAAAATCAGAAAATAAAGATTTCATTACATCAAGACGTCAAAATAGTAAAAAAGATACTTCATGTCTACACTATTAAAAAATATATATATATATATAAAAACAATAATATTTTTTATTTTTCACTTTTGGGAATTGCAATGTTATTGAACAAATTTGACTGCTTGACCGTTTTTGTGCTCCATGTAATTCTTTTGTTTTAGCAACAAACAGCCAGGGGGCTAATGTTTGGTGAAACAGTGCAAACAAAGGTTATGTGCTCGTGTGTGTATTGTGCTTTTGTGTATGCTATAGCTCAGCTGAGACGGATTTCTCTATGTACCCAAAATTCAAATTGTTACACTTATTTTCCTCCAGGCTCTTTTCCGTTTAGCCCGTGTTTCAGTACAATAATGAAGAGGGAGAATAAGACAGCTCAACTGGAAACACTGGACACGAATGAGTCTCGCCTCAGCTCACACAGCCTCGAGGGAGTGTGTGAGTGTTTGTGTTCACATCGTTCTACTGACCTCATGTTTACTCATTCCGCCACTACTTTTTTATTGTATCTGTGTAAAAGCTGTGTCACACATACCTTTCTAACAGCAGATTCCAGCATGCTACAGAAAATGGGAAACTGCTTGAAGTTGCCAGTTTTCCGAGTGAGATCCTCAATGTCTAAAACAAATATAAAATAAATGAATAGCTTTAGTAGGACTATTTGTGCCAGTGATGAGATTTAGTCAATGACAAATGTATGCTACTTACATGCTGGATCAAACTCCCCCCTCCACTGATCCGCTGTCAGTGAGTCTGAGATTTCCACCATCAGCAGACCTTTGTCCACCTCTATCTTGACAGAAAACTCCACCCCTCGAAAATCAATGTCCTCCATCACCTCAGAGCCTCCCTCCATTGCTCTGCTCTGTGCAGAAGAAATGAATGATATCTATGAATTATAGTCTGCTGAAATCAACTGACTCCTCTACTATTACAAAAATAAACCTGGGTAATGTTAGTTGACATTTTACAAGTAATTGTCTGGCTGCCAGGTCATGATACAACTGAAGCCAGGAACAAACAAGAGCTATAGCCTGGTTATAACCCTACATTTCAATCGCTTGGCATGGCTGCTTGGTCCACAGAAAGAAACACAATTAATTTGGGGAATAACAGCCATTATAGGATGAATGTCAGTAATTATTAATATAGCTATAGATATTATTTCTCACCAGAAACTGGAGCCACAAGGGGGGAGCTAACTTCCCATATGCATGAGTCATTTTTTTAAAGGGTCAGTGTGTAGAATTTAGTGAGTGAAGTTGCATGTTGCAGCTGAACACCCCTCACCTCACCCTCCTCTTCCAAACATGAAAGAGAACCTGTGGCAGCCTTCAGTTGTCATAAAAACTCAAATGGAGTTGAGTTTGTCCAGTTTGGACTACTGTAAAAAAACATGGCAGCCTCCGTAGAGAGGACCTGCTCCCAATGTAAACATAAAGTAATTAAATATAAAGGGTAAAGAAAACAACAATTTGTAGAATTTAGATGAAACACAAGTAAAAACAACACTAGCATTATTTTATATATAATAGACCCCCCCTTCACCTAAACATTACACACTGAACCTTTAAATGTCCACATCATTATCATGCAATCGTCTCATTTCACCTCGCACCGTCTGTCCTCATCACAACATACCACGGGGGGCGGTAGCGAGCACACAGAGTACATTTTGAAAGGTTGCCGTCACTTTCATTGAAAAAAGTTTGGTTGATGGGTCATAACATATGTGGAGGACTAAGCAGATAGATCAGGTCGCGTCTTACGGGGTAAGTTATTACGTTGTGCTCCATTTAGCTGCGGTGCAATGTCATTCATATTTCGCGCTTGACTTCACTTTCTCCCGTGCAGCGTGAAAGAGACAGTGACAGGGAGTGTGTGTCTGTCTGTGTCTGCTTCGACTGCACACACACACACACATCGTGGACAGTGGGGCTGTTCGTTGTTCCGCTACAACAACGTTACACGCGAGGCTCCGCTCCTCGGAGGAATACAAAACCACGTTAGCTGCCACTTCTCCGTCAATAGCTCGGCTAGCAAGAGTGACATCTTGGCTCTCGTAACGTTGACGTTAGCTGAGGTTAGCTAGCACGGACAGTGTCGTTAGTTAACCCTGGGTAACTCGAGTTAGTGAATGTGATCTTTGCAGAGCTAACCAAACTATTCCTGTGAAACACATGACGACATTGGGTGCGGGGATTTTCACCAAACAGGAGCAAGTGAACGTTACCTTCTGCTGGAGTAATGCTCCTTGTTGACGTGGGTCGTTAGCACTTAGCTACTCGTCGGAAACACATCGCGGTGAGCTAGCATGGAGCAGTCAGTGCGGCAGTTACCGGTTTGACCGGTGCTACAGTCGAGTCCAAAGCAGTTTGTAAAGCACCGGCAGGATGGAGGCTGCAGCGGTTCAAGAACCGGGAACCGTTAAATTCTTCTTCGTCTGTCAGCGCGCCCTCCGCAGCCTCTTCTTCTGTCTGGGTTTGATGAAGCTTCGCCGCGTCTCAGGCGCTTTGCTGCACTCGCTGGTCAGGAAGAAACACTGCATCTAATCGCGCTACAAGAGTACAAGAGGATGCTGAGAGTAGATACAAGGAGTCAGGGAAGGGTTAAATCACAGGTTCATTTCAATATGTAGAGCATATACTTCCCCCAAGACCCAACAGTCTCATTATGAAACCACATTTAAATTCACTAGATTCAGATTTTTATTTGGATCTGCACCAAATTGCACACACACATAAATATCAGTCCCCCAAACACGTCTTATTGTTTCCATCAAGATCCATGAATTATTCTCTGAGGAATCAACTAAGATGTTGAAAAACGCCCTATTTCACAATGTTAAAGAAAGTGAAAAAGAAAAAATCCCGGATCCGTCCACTGATCTGGATCCACACCAAGATATAGTGTTTGGTTTTCCTTGGGTCATGCCTCACCCCTCCACAAAATGTCATGGAAATCGGTTGAGTAGTTTTTGTTAATTCTGCAAAAAAATTAATAAATAAACAGAGACAATATCATAACCTATGTGGTGGAAGTAATAACACTGTAAATGCTACATTATAGGTAAAAGTCCTGCACCTTAAAAAACTGACTCATAGCAGTATCACTGATAATTCTGCTAAATATAGTATGAGTAGTAGAAATATTTATATATCTATTTTTTATTATAAGTTAAGTCACATTTGATCTTTCCTGTTATTTTATTAATCATTTTCTCCATCAGAAAAGCGTCACCTTGCAGTTTCTCAGTCTAACCAAAATGTAATTTACAATGATATGAGGAACAATGAGAACCAAGTAACTCTTCATATTTATAAAGCCTTTATCTGACACAGTTGTGTAAATGCAGTATTACATTGAATCAACTCTCATGTTGAGGTGGACCCCTTTATGTTCAGCTTCATACTGTTTGTTTAAATGGTTAATAGTCGTTTCCAGTAGGAAAAACAAGCACTTCCTGTAAATGTTTGATAAACCTGTTGCATAACCCTTGAGCCGACCTCTGCATGTCTTCACTCGGTCTTAGTGAGGGTCCGTCTCCATGGAGACGTTGTTTACCCATAAGGCAAAAAGTAGCCTCAGTGACTCTGAAACCTGAGGTCGTAGCTGCTCAACTGTAAAAAAAACAAAACACAGACAACACAAGAGTGTGACCTGGAGTGTGTGTTTGCTGAAGAATGACTGACTGAGAGTTAGTTTTTTTTGTCATCCCATGCAGAACTCTGCATGGAAAAAACACAAAAGCCGTGGGACCTAGTCTCTCGTTCCCATGACTCCTAAGAAACCTCAGCAGTGGCTTCAAGTGGTTGGACATGCAGGTTTGTTGTCTTTTATGTTGCTCTTCTGCAGGTCTTACTGTGATAAAACAAAACAAAATCCACTGGGTAAGTACTGGAACAAATACCATGTCTTGTGTGCTTTCTTTTTGTTGCTTGTCTCACAGGGAACTTTCATGTAGGGGATTACGGCACACTGCTGAAGAGGTATTGTAAGGGGGAGCAGCAATGTTACCTCCGTCTGATGGCAGACACTCTGAGGTCCTTTGTTCCTGCCTACCACGGTGTTGTGCAGCGTGACAAGCAGGATTACAACATGATGGATAACCTGCTGACCCACTTCAACACACCTGCCATCATGGACTGCAAGATGGGCAGCCGGTAAGTTTAAATGAAACAGTGCAAGGTCAAAGGTGGAGACACAGTCAAATAGTAATTTAATTTACTTACATATGTCCCACTTTGATTTTCCTTATTTCAAGTAAGCATATTAAATTTTTTTGTCATATTATTGTTCCTATTAGAAAGGAATGTGTTCCCCTGCTTTGCTAATACCAATACAAGCAATATGGCCAAATAACAATAAAGACGATGAGGCACTGTCCTTCGCAGCACATACCTCGAGGAGGAGCTGCAAATGGCCAGAGAACGTCCCCAGCCCCGCAACGACATGTATGAGAAGATGGTGGCTGTGGACCCAGAGGCCCCGACGGCCCAGGAGCGAACCCAGCAGGCAGTGCTGAAAACCAGGTACATGCAGTGGAGGGAGACACTGAGCTCCACAACAACTCTGGGGTTCCGCATCGAAGGATTCAGGGTAAGCTCATCTAAGATGGCAGAGTCAGGTCACTGATTCATCTTAATATGTGGGGAGTGTACTGCTGCAATGCCTAGTCTTTGAAAAATGTACCAATGAATATGTATTTTTAAGAAAAGATGGGCCCAGGGTTAAATTTGTCTTGGACATTACAGTATCTGCAGCAAATACATTCATCCATCACACATTTATCTGCATAGATAAAAATGTACATATAGGGCAATATAAAACAGTGATCAAAGACAGTTTCCACATATTTCAGCCTTGGTGGAGTTAATGTCACTCTCTGATATATCATATATACTGTACTATAATCGTTACATGTCCTGTGCAGAAGGCAAATGACGAATGTCACACAAACTTCAAACAGACCAAAAGCAGAGAGCAAGTGACGGAAGCACTCAGCAGTTTTGTTGAGTCCAGTACGCACATCATGGTGAGTTCGATCTTCACATATACTTTCAATTTCTTCACCTACTTCCTTCTCTTTGGTCATTATTGTATCTTAACCTTCAGTGGGGATATCTGAGACAGTTGAAACAGCTGCGGCAGGTCTTGGAGGCATCCGACTTCTTCAGAACACACGAGGTTAGCTGTTGCACAGTGCACTAGAAGTTTTTCATAGTATAAGAAGTAGAAAATATATGATAAGGTTTTGAGGCTGTGTTGGGCAGGTGTAGGCTGATGATACTGTGCATATTGCTTTTTCCCTGCAGGTTGTGGGCAGCTCCTTGCTGTTTGTGCATGACTGGACAGGCAGAACAGGAGTCTGGATGATCGACTTTGGAAAGACAGTGGTCTTGCCCTCACCACTTACCTTGGACCACCGCACTGCCTGGGTAGAGGGCAATCGAGAGGATGGCTACCTGTGGGGTCTGGACAACCTCATTGACATATTAGGAAACATGCTGCCGCTGAGCTAAAGGCCACTCTCAAATTGTGTGGACATTTACTCTCAAACTTCCCTACAACACTTACAAATGAATTACTGTAGATGGGTTGGCTTCTGAAACGTTGTCAGAATAATGAAAAAAAAACTATTGAAGGTGAAATGCAAGATTTGTTTGATTGATTACAATAACTCGCCACCAAAAACAGTCTCAGTTTCCAGCCTCAGCAGGAGATGTCACGAGGAATAAGCAATTAAAAGCTAAAAAACATCTGTTGCTGGAGATGATCAGAAATGCCACAATATCTCATTAAAATGGTGCCAAAACTATAAAGCTACGATGTGGATAGTTATTTTCTGCAATTTCTTAAATTTGCGGCTTAATCATCATTATTCAATAAATTGAAAAACATCATGAAACAGCTGTTTATATCCTATTATTCATCATGATGGTTGGTGGTATTTGGTATGTATACTGTATATGTGTTGTTACTTGTATTAATATCTTTGTGAGGGCCATTTGAGGGGTAGACCTTACAGAGTTAGGACATTTTGGGAAAGTTAGGACATTTTGGCCTTAGTGGGCTGTTTGACGGCTAAGTCTTGCTGTTAGGGTAACACTTCGGTTTAGATCCAGTTGGGGTTAAAACACAGAACCCTCGATGAGTGCTATGAGGCGCCATGGGTATTAAAAAACATTAAAAAATTCCTCATTAAAACCATAATTCATTGGATAAAATTCCACCATGAAAATAAATGAATAAATAAGTACATAAAGTAATTTAATAAGAGAAGGTTTAAAAGACCACAGACACAGGCCTCTTTATTGGTTGTAAAATGAAAAAAGAGGAGACATGTTAATATTACAAATTATAATAAATAATAATAAATAAAAGCATTAATAAATAATGACATGAAAATAATAATAAGAGAGGTGTTTGTGTAAATGATTTATTCACAAATGTCTTACGGACGAACACTCCTATGCATAAACTGTACTTTACAAATATTGTATTGTAAAAAAAAAGTTGTACTAACCAAATATCAGTATATTAATATGCTTTCATATAGTTTCATATATTAAAACATCATGTACAAAAGATTAATAAGCAGAACTCTATATCTGAAACGGAGGGGAAATTGAATGAAACTCTAAAGTTCACCTGATGCAGGGTTGACTGGCGAGATGAAGGCACATGTGCTCTCTGTCTTTCACACCTGCCCACTCAGACGGCAGGCGGAGGGAACCCCTGCCCTCGCCTGCAGCATCAGACAAGATTAAAGCCACGGACAGACAGAGAAACTGAAAGTCACGTTCAACAAATCCTCCCACACAGTCTGCAGCCACAACAAAAAGATCTGTCGGAGGAGCCGGAGGCTGCACAGGACAAACACAGTCTGATGTGTTTGCTACTGACCAAATCTAACTCCACCAGCTTTTCAATTTAGTGTCTAGGCTGAAAGGCAGGATCTGGTCTTCCACTTCTCCCCACTCACATTTATCCAGCTAATTATCTTCTGGTCACAAGAATCTTCTCCAGTGTTTGTGCCACAGTTAATCATTATTTTCAGTTGATGGTCTGCTGTAATCAGGCACATGAAATTCCTCGGTCCGCGCTTGGAAGATGTGACTGAGGGATTAAAGGACCAATTATCTAAAGTAAACCTTCTGTCACTTGTAGCTCCTGCAGGAGAAGTCAATTAGAAGCATGATGAAGGATTGGGGGGAAAAATGGATAGGGCTTTTAAATTAAAGAGGTGGCTGCACCAATCAGGGTGTGCTCGAAGACAGAGGAGGGTGTGATGACGTCAGCGTTTGACAGACGAAACATCAGACAGCCTCTCAGTGTGCAAAAAAAAAAAAAAACTCAAGAGGCTTCCTCTCGCTGGTCATTGTTCAGCAGATCCAAGGAACAAGCTCCGAGGACAAACAACGCTCAGGCAACGGCCAACACCAGGTACTAAGTTTTTCTTTTTATTAGAAACCATGATTTTTTTGATCTATGGATTATAAATTGCTACTGACTAAAACGTTTTCATGAATTTAATGTGTTCTTATAATGAATGTCTTTATGATGTGCTGATTTAGCCACATCTTGAATATTTTTTTAAATAATAAGCATATACAGCTATGCAAAATAAAATGATAATCAAGTTTTTACATTTTAGTGAACTTATTGCTAATATATGTCTTTTTTTGTCTTGCTATAGACTCTTATCTTCAGACGCATCTTCTTTTCTTCCTCCAAGAGATGTTTTTCAATCCTGATCTAATTGTAGAGCCAGATGCATGGCTGTGTGCGTAAACCAAAAGTCTTTCATCCAGTCAGTTGTGCAGCAGGTGATGTGTCTAACACATGCTGTGAGTGTGTGACTCGGCAGCACGAGCAGAAGTGGTGCATGTTGTTGCAGTGGTGTATCTGCGCTGCTGCTGCTGTGCCCATGGCTCAGAGGAGGGCTGCTGCTGCTGCTGGCGGCTGCTGCTGCCCGAGGGCGCCCGTGAATGAAGACAACGCCCGTTTCTGCCTGCTGGCCGGGCTCATCCTGCTCTACTTGCTGTGCGGAGCGGCCATCTTCTCAACCCTGGAGCATCCCTTTGAGCTGCGTGCCCGCCGCCTCTGGAAACAGCAGCTGGGCAACTTCACCCAGAGGTACAGGGTCAACCTGGGCGCCCTCCACACTCTGCTGCGGCAGTATGAGGAGGCGAACGGAGCTGGGATCCGAGTGGACACGTTGAGGCCCCGCTGGGACTTTTCTGGAGCGTTCTACTTTGTAGGCACCGTTGTCTCCACTATTGGTGAGCCTTCACTTTTAAAGTTTAATACAACTTCATCCTCCTCAGATGCTCCTAACCTTGACCTTTGAGCTTTTATGTTGCATTTGTCTCCTTTAGGCTTTGGCATGACCACACCAGCGACCATACCTGGAAAAATATTCTTGATCTTCTACGGTCTCATTGGCTGTGCTGCAACCATCCTCTTTTTTAACCTCTTCCTGGAGAGGATCATCACGATGTTAGCTTACATCATGCGCTGGTGTCACGAGCGCCGACTGAAGTGTGGTGGTGTCGGGGTGATGTCGAGCAGGGAGGAGACGTCAGGTGAGGAGGACAGCCTGGAGGGCTGGAAACCATCAGTCTACTATGTTATGCTGATCCTGGGAATAGCATCAATTGTGATTGCATGCAGTGCTTCCACCTTGTATTGTTCCATGGAGAACTGGAGCTACATGGACTCCCTTTACTTCTGCTTCGTGGCCTTCAGCACCATCGGCTTCGGGGACATGGTGAGCAGCCAGAGACAGCAGTATGAGTCTCAGGAAGCCTACCGCCTGGGGAACTGCCTTTTCATCCTAATGGGAGTATGTTGTATCTACTCACTTTTCAATGTCATTTCTATTGTCATCAAGCAAACTCTCAATTGGATTCTGGGTAAAATGGCATGCTGTGGGCAGCATCAGCCTTGTTCTTGCTTTGCACCTGGATGCTGGGGCCTCTGCTGCCCCTGCCTCCAAACAAAAAAACGAAACCAGAGGTCCCTGGCAGCACACCCCAGGCGTAAAAACTTGAAACGTAACACTGTGCAGCCCATCTCATCCCACTGTCCTGCAGGAAAACACAGATACACGGATGGCTCGGAGGAGACAGTGTGTGACAGTGAGACGGATGCAGGCGCGGTGGCTGACGGGGTGTATGTCGGGCGTCGTCTGTCAGGAGAGATGATCTCAGTCAACGAGTTCATGGTGTCTAATAAGGTGTCTCTGGCTCTGCTGCAGAAGCAGCTGAGTGAAACGGCTCACCAGGGCCCGCGGCAGAGCTCCAGCCATCAGAATGGATTCTCGGGTGGTGTGGGGGCCTTGGCCATCATGAATAATCGCCTCCAAGAAACCAGTGTGGATAGGTAGCACTGTATAACACACTGGGGTCCTATTCCATACTATTTACTTACTGATCGATTTCAAGAAAGTCAATAATTGCTCTCTCGGTGTGACAAAACCAAATTCTGAGAGTAGAATAATTCTCCTTCAATTTGCGTCTGTCTGAAGCTTATGCAGATAATAGCAGATTCTTCATTCGGAACAGCTAATAATCATTTGCATTTTGTTTTGTGATGAGAACGACGGCAAGGCGACATCTACAATTCAAAGAATTCACCATCACTGTGAAGAGGGGTCTGATGTCCTGAAGTGATTGGCTCATACAGAAGCAATCAGACGAAAGAAGCAGTGAAGGACCACTTACAGGAGACTGCTGATTTAAGAGTGCTGCCCTGTCTCCTGTGCTCCTCAACAAACATGACTGTATGTGAGGTAGTACTCAACATACAGACTTAAACACATCTGCAATATCCTCTTAGATAACAGACAGCTGCATGTGTAAATCATTCTGAATTTTGATTAGCGTTTAAAAGGAGCTTCTTCAAACAAGGAGCACAGAGGTAGACATTTTAATTTGTTGATTGCACACAAGTCGCCCATCTTGTTTCATCAGTGCATGTCATTGAAATTCATTGTAATCACGACACGACACGCTGAGATCCAGAGTTGTCATTGGAGCACATCTAATCAAACGTGACCTGTAGAGGACGTCCTTATAGTCAGCAAGATCACAATGACAGAGCGGAGAGCGAGATTCAGGTTCTCCTCAGCTCGCTGGAGGAGATCCTTTACTATGCAAGACAGTGCTTTTCATTCATTCTGTGTAGTCCTGTATCATTTTTTGCGATAGAATCTCATCAGTGCTTTGGATGATTGATGAGTGTGTGGAGACAAACATTTTTAAAATGTTCCTCTTATGGTCTAGCTTGATATATTGTCTTTATTGTTTCTAACTTCACAGCAATGCTGAAAATAGCTATTTTTCCTATTTTCTGTTATTGTGAGTAAAAACACTGCCAGTCAGTTAAATATTCTTTATTTAGGTTTAAAACAATCATGGCTCATAACATTAAATGTCTATACACAGAAGTACTTACTGAAACAATGTAATACTGCAGTATGATGCCGATAGAAATGACTGAAACTGATTCTGTTTGTTAGTCTTATCAATACTGTAAAAGATGAATAAGGCAGCACAGTACATATCCAAATCATGGAAAAAATACATTTCACATACACTGAGGATTGTGCTTAGAATTATGATTAATCTATAGAAGGAATCGCACAACATGTATAACTTATTTCTATAAAATAAATATTGGTTTGTCTGTAAATATTGATCTTAGGGTATTTGGATACTTTTATTCAATTCTTCTTCACAATCAATCCGCAATATATTCTGTGTATCTCTTTTTTCTTTTAAATAATCAGACTTTTAATTCAACACTCCCGTCAAGTGGATTTTATTCTACAGGTTTAGAACTAAAAAAAGTGAGATAAAATGTGAAATGTAATTTTTCTCGATGTGAATGTCGAGACTCACTTATCAGGATAAAATACTTATATCATTGTTTATTTGCCTTTCACTTCTAACCACAAGGAAAAAAATATATACATTTGTGCACTTACATCAACTGCTCAGCTGTTAGCATTCCCTGCTGTCACAAATGAATACTGCATGTTAGCTGCATATTTACTAGCACTGACAACAGTTTTCTTTCCTGGAGGTGAAAGGCAAATAGAAGTTTTTTTTTAAAGTAATTCTTTAATTATATCTATTCATAAAACATTATCATATTTAAAATACAACCCGACCTGTACTAACACTTATTTTATCCAATGGAAATGGACAATTTCACAGTTGATTATTATTCAGCTTTACAGGCCGTCATCTGTACTGTCTGTTCACTGAATATGAGGCAGAGGTTTGTTGCTGGGTCAGAGTTTCTGAGTTCAGTTTTTACAAAATGTCCTTCTCATATAAATATAAATGTATTAGGCTTTAGATCTGTTTTTGCATTGTATTTGTTATGACAAGATGCTACTTGTTAGCATGATGTAAACAAACACCCCTGTCTGTTTACCATCTCCCTTTTTGTCAGATTGCACACACGAAGAAAACAGTTCTAATATCGACATTAATTACAGTCCCTCCACGGATCCTCGGAGATGAGACCCAGTGGAGCTTCTCAGGAGCCTCCCAGGCCCTGGACACACATGTAAAGTAGAGAATAATAATAGTGAATTTAAATAGTTTTCACAGTCACAATTGCACATTAAAGGAAGTAACATGGTTAGAATTGGACGTATGTATAGTTTGTACTCACATTCGGTACTGATGGCCCGTGCATCTCTCTTTGTTGATAGTAGGCAGAAATAATGCAGTTCCTTCTGTAACACACACAAGTAACATGGAGTAATTTGATGATGCACGCAGACACACACACACACACACGCACATCTCTCTATAGTTGTGAGGACACTCATTGACATAATGCATTCCCTAGCAGCTAGGGCCTAGCCCCTTACCCTAACCTCAACCATCACAACTAAATGCCTAACCCTAACCTAAAACCTTAATTCTAGCCCTGAACCTCTTAACCCTCAAACAGCCAATTGAATTTGTGAGGACCAACCAAAATGTCCTTTCTTTTTTTTAAAGTTTTTCCTTACTCTTTTTGAGGGTTTAAGGCAGAGGATATCACACCTTGTTAAAGCCCTATGAGACAAATTGTGATTTGTGAATATGGGCTATACAAATAAAATTGGATTGATTTGATTGATTTTTTGACACACATACTTGCTCTGTATTCCTCCCCCTGGTGGTAATCCAGGTATGACGGTGGATGCGAGGACTGTGAGGACAGACAGCAGGTCAGGTTCCTCGCCCCTGGCACACAGCTCATCATAGATTTCTGTCAGGTATCAAAAAACATAAAATATAAATACAAACATTTAACAAACAGGCATTTAAACAAATTAAGAGGGTTTCTCAAGATTTGTACAGATTACATACGCAATTCATTGTTCTTTTTTTTCATTTTGTCAAGAAATTTTCAACCATGAAAAGACCAAAACAAAGTATGTGTTAGTCCATCAACCATTTGCTGCTTCCACACTTGCTTTTGTAAAAATGGTCAAAACATGAACTTATTTTCTTATTTTTACAAATAGTAAATATTTTATATAGAAGAGATTTAATTCACATTACGTATAATTATAATTCTATATACTATATACTATAACATGTAGTAGAATCAATTCATTGCTGATTTTGGTCTTTTCATGGGATTTAGTGGACGGAAGATAATAGAGAACTGGTAAAAGATAAGTGTTAAAGAGTTTCATCTCGATGTGTTTTAAGTGTATTAAACCACGACAAAACAAGGACTATTAGACCTTATATCATTATCAACACACACCTGCTACTTTGGACTCTAGCAGGTCATCCAGCTCGGCCTCCTGGTGTAATGCCTCTGCTGACAGCTGGGGGGCTCCAGGGAAGCACAGCAGGATGATGCTGATGTTGTCCAGGCTGCCCTGTGGAGCGAGGCAGAGGTGTCATCAGAGGTGAGTAATGACGGCTGACATAACAAATGTCATCTTATGAAAGGCTATTTCTTTCAGGGTGAACTGTTTCAGAAACCATCATTTTCACCTCGAGGTTTGCACACCAGCGTCACACAGATGCAGCGGAGCAGGACATTTTAAATGAAGTGTGGAAGAAGCTGTGACATTTTGAGGTCATTGTGCAAAGCTGAGGACCTGTTACATAACAGGGTGACATGATGGCCAAACAGAGCGTGCATGTGGCCTGTGTTCACCCTGGTATTATTATTTGACTCTAATGAGTATACAATAGTAAAGATGGTTTCTTATATTAAATGCTTTAAGGTTATGTGTTCCCTGGTTTTATACAGAGACTGGGTTTAATGAGGGAATTTGTTTGGCTTACAATTAATAGAAGATATGCATCAAAGAAATTATCAATCAATCAAATAGTATTTGTATAGCCCATATTCACAAAATCCCAATTTGTCTCATAGATGTTAACAAGGTGCCATTTTCTGCCCTAAACGTAGAAACCTCAGAGAGCCACATGTGAGGGATCCCTCTCCCAGGACAGACAGAAGTGCAATAGATGCCGCGTGTAGCTGAACACATCAACAAAATTACATTATTTACAAATTTGATTTGAAGAAGAATTAGACAATTGAAAATGGAGGAGTTATTCCCAGAAATGGTAGAATATGTGAGTAGGCATTATCTTATACTGTAAATTTTTAATAAAACATAATGTTCAGTTGTGAAAAAACCCTTCACTAAACACACTTGAATCTGGTAGCTGCAATGTGAAACTGGCTGTAGTGGAATAATTTTTGCCCCTCACTGCCTGAAATGAATATTTATGTATGCAATGCTATGTTCTTAAACATCAACCTTCAACCCTGTATGACACTCAGTGGCTGAAATGAGTCCTCATAGGAACTTAGAATAATCCCATGTAACCTGTTATGACACCTCTGCAGGCTATTTTAAGGTGGTCTGTCAGACTCTTGTACCAGCAGCAGCTTCAGTGGTAATGAGACTAAACCAGTCAGTGCTGCTTCTTCAGTCTTATTGTTATTATCAAACTATTCTCTGGTTCACCTTTTGATTTTTGCCTCTGTAAATGGACAATGATGTGTTTAATGCGCCAATAGTCAAATATTTATATTAATAATGTAGCACATGAACATTTGTATGTGAAAAGAGTCACTTGTAGTGATAATTCCGCTCAGTATTCCATGGGCTCTGCAGTTCCCCCTGGCTCCGTGGAGTTAAAACTAAATTGAGCGCTCACAATATTACTAAAATCCTCAAAACATAATGCACACTTCCTGTCTTACAGCAAAGATACATTTTTCTCAAGATTTGGTAGAGCGTAAAACTGACTTAATTCTAGAGTGAATACAAGACATATATTTGCCAGGTGGTTTAAAACCTGATTTCGAATGAATCCTTAAACAAAACATCTACTTGTTGTTATAGCAAAGATCTTCACCAAGTTTACTTTAAATTTCTTAGCTTTATGAGAAGTCAGATGCATTTATAAATAAATCATCAGACCAACAAGTCTCTAGATTTCAATGTCTATGGGCACCAAATATTGAGAGGAACCAGCACATTTCCTAGTGGAACTCCACACCATCCACAAATGTTTCTCTTAACTTTCTAAGCATTGATTTGAAGAGAGAGATATGCTATGGTTGTTGTATCAAATATTTTTTGTAAATATGCCTAGAAAATGTACCACCTTTCTCATAAAAGCTTTTGCATATGAAAGTTAGATGAGTAAAGTAGGCGAGACAGCTTTAAGTTGTTTGAAAGCCTGAATGTAAGTCACATATAAGATTGATTCTGTATGACCAGACTAGATATGTATGTGTGTGGAAATGGTGAAAATGGAGTGACCTTTCAAAAGCTGAGCTCTTCGGATCAAGCTAAACTGAACAAAGTCACATTTTAAGGGATTATGTTATTAGATAAAATCCACAGCTCTTTAAAAATGATGTAACTCAGTTTTAAAGTGAAATTGTGTTTTGTGTTTATAATCAGGATTTACAACATGTAGAAATGCATAAGATGCTGGATCACTTGTGTTTGTTCTGACCTTGTAGAGACAGAGGTCAATGACTTGAGTACAGACATCCCTCAGATCAGTGCACACACTCAGCCGGTTATGGATGAAGGCGCACAGCTCCTCGTTGCTGATGGTGTCCCACACGCCATCGCAGGCGAGCACCAGGAACTCATCTGCTGGAGAGCGCTCCACCACAAACACCTCTGGCTCCGGGGACACCATCTGCTGGATGGGCGATCTGTTCTCTGCCCCCTTGTAGCTGAAGTCCCCCAGAGCACGGGAGACTGCCAGGGAACCGTTGATCCTTTGGAGGGACACTGAGCCCCCTGCGCTCTCAATACGCTCTTTCTCCAGAGGGCTGTAGGGTTTGTGGTCATCAGTGGAGAAGCAGACCTGGCCAGACCGGCACAGCATGGCCCTTGAGTCACCACAGTTGGCGAAGTAGATGTAATACGGTGAGATGAGGCTGGCTGTCACAGTGGTGCCACCTCTCTCCCAGCCTTCTCGACGTGCCACTGAGTGTAAGTGCTTGTCAGTTTGCAGGAAGCCTTCGACCATGGCACCTCTCACCCTTTCTGGGTCATCCTCTGGTCCTATTCCGCCTGTGTAGACAAAGAAGTGTGATGTTTAAATATCAAGTTTTTCCTGACACAAGGATCCAATAAAAACACATCACCACGCAGAATGAAAAATACTGTGGCAGAATACAATGTGAAATGTTCCTTGATGATATTGATATTCGTCAGCACATCTTTTACCAGCTGCAGCGTTGTTGCATTAAATCCGTTATCAAAGCAAAACTCCATCATATTTGATTAAATCTTTTACATTTATTTAATTCATGCATTTTTAAGTACGTCACCTGTGGCTAGGATGTGACCCAGAAGGTGCTGGGAGCAGTGCTGTGCCACCGAGCTGCCTGCATGCCCATCAAACACAGCAAAGAAGCTCCAGTCTGCAAACTCTCCACCCAGCTGTGGCACACAGTTGTGGAAGTCCTCCATGTTGGCCCTCCAGCCCTGCATGCTCCCCAGGGCGTAGGTGAGACCCCAGCGGGCACAGCCCTCCTCTGCCAGCTTGTCCAGGACCGGCCGGTCCAGGTAGGGGCTGGGTATGACCTCCTCCTTCTCCCCCTCCCCTGGCTTCTCCCCCTCTGCTGCTCCTCCTCCACGGCTCCCCTTGAAGAAAGAGCTCACCTTTTTCTCTGTCTCTTTCACCAGCTGCCGCACAAATGCAGGCATCTCCACGCTGCCCTTCCTGGATGTCCTCATGGCTCCTGCGGGCAGCTGATTTGTGGTGGATCTTCTCTTGTCCCTGCCCCGGTGTTTGTGGCTGGGACGCAGGGCTGAGGTAGGCCCTGATGCTGGGCCTGTGCAGCGACTGTGTAGCCCTGCTGCTCCAGGGCTCAGAGCATGGCTGCCTGAGCTGATGGATGTTCCCTGTGCTGGCTGCTCCCCCCCGTCTCCCTGTTCATCTCCGTCCTCTCCTCTCTGCTTTCCCTCTCTGGAGACCTTCACTGATCAGCCCTCTCTCCTCCACTCATCCTTCCTCTCTCCTACTTGTTTGGTCTAGCCTCTGTGCTGCTGGGATATTACCTTCTCCCTCTCTTTTTCATAGCTCGTCCCTCTTTCACCAGCTCTCCCCTCGTCTTGTTATTTTCCCTGTCTCTGCTGTGATTGGCTGGCTATTTGTGTGCACCAATCCCTGCCTGACTCGCATCCCCTCTGTCATGTTTTGAGCTCACCCTCTCTCACTGTCCTCCTATCTGCAGCACTGCCCCTCCCACATCTCTGGTAATCTCAACCTTTGATGAGACGGGATTACGGGTTTCCACTGTTGTGGGATTACAGGACTGTCAGCCATTTAGCACAAAGTGTGTGACTGACAGTGTTTTGTTACGTGTTTCATTATATACAAATTGAACATAGCGACAGTGCACATGCTGTACCACTGCAGGGATTCATCACTGATCATCCAGCAACACTGACAGACACTTTAAACATGACATCATAGCTGCATTTTTACTCTAATTCTCAATTAAATTAGTGGAAACACAGTTTTTAACCAATCATATTTTAATGGTTCTAATGTAGCAATAAAGAAAAAATGTGTTAGAGGCAGGTTGTGGTTATTAATGGGTATAATTATAATTATTATATAATATATTCTGCTAAATTGCCTTCTAAAAGAAAACAATAATATTAGAGACAAATTTGTATGTTTTTGTCTTTATAGAGACACGAAATGTGGAAATTTCTATCTAATTCAACAGAGATGAAGAGGCAAAGATTGGTACATGTTTCAACTGATTATTTTGTTTTCAACAAGCAGAAACATTAGTTTTCGACTTACTGCGGTTTTGTTTGGCACCGTTCCACAAACAACTGCTTAAATCTGTGGATTCAGCCACGATGGCATCTCTGCTCTCTGTACTTCTCTACTTACCCTGATTTCAGGACAGACACTCTGTCATGTTACTGTGACCGGGCAGGATGAACTATTTGTACAGTTTTAATGTTTAATCAATCAAATATCGTCACATGTCATGATGATATATATGTAAATGATTATATTATATAATCATGTGTATTGTACTTACTATTCATACCAATGTCCATATTCTCATGCAAGATAGTTCACCCCAGTTATTATAAATGAATTGGAAATCTCTGTATAGGTGATTTCTGTCAACTCAAATAAAAATGTTACCTCCATCTGCATTTGTCTGTCAGCAGAATTACGCAAAAACTGCTCAACCAATTGTCATGAAATGTTTGTGGAGGTGTGGCCCATTAAATTCTGGTGCAGATCCAGATCAAGGGATGGATTCAGCATTTGTTTGTTTTTTCAATTTCTTTGACATTGATAGGATGTTTTCACCGATTTCCCAAAGGATAATTCATGGATCCAGATGAAAAAAATCTGGCAGATTTAGGATTCATTCGTTCAACCATTTCACCATCATAGTATACTTTGTTTCTAACAATTCAAGCTTTATATAAATCCATTAGGTTGTGATGATAACTGCAATGTAATGCTATTGTTGATTTTGCATTAAAAACTGTTCCAAGCTAATGTAGCTACATGTTATGGTGGGGGCCTCTGGGTGCAGGTCGGCATCCAGAGGGCTCACAGAGCTGTCAACCAAGAGCCTCTGAACGCTGAGGGATATGTACATGCTGACGTCTCAGGTTCCCAATTTGTCTGTGTGTGTGTGTGTGTGTATACGCGTGCGTGCGTGCATGTGTGTGTGTGTGTGTGAATCCAAACAGGGGGTATCCAATACAGGATAAAATTAGGCCAGCCAGGCCATATATTGCTGACTGAGCCCGGGCAGCCAAAAAAAGCCTGGAGTGAAAGCCAACAGTGGGAGCGCAAGGAAGAGAGGAGAGCAGGCAGGATCGCTGCTGAAATGGCCACCAAACGTAAGCAAAGAAATGGTGACAGCTTAAAGTAAAGGGAATCAGAGAGGAGAGAGGGCAGTGGTCAGACTCCACCTGCCAGGTGGGGGGATAGATCAGTTATTTTTACCCTCTGCTGGGCAGGTGTGGATACAGCATGACTGTCATTTGTTGGACATATGGATAGAATGGGACTCAGCTAAATGAGACTCCCTGAGTCCCTGAATGAACGGTTGTTTGATTCATTCCTAAATATCCTAATTGTCAAATTGGAATTATTGTTGCTATTTTTGTTTCGCTTTAGTTGTTCTTAAAGTAAGAAGTAAAGGCAGGTTATGGCTATACCAAGCTTGGAAAATGACTTCATAGGTGTAACATAGGGATGTCTCTGTCTCGGACCGGTTTTCAGATAAGCCATTAAATAAGACTGTTTGTATATATTTTTGTATATATGTTCCGCTGGTTCAACTATTGTGTGAGTGAATGCGAGACTCTCTTATTGATGCATCGTCTCTTAGAGACAAGTTGTTGTCGTCGTGTGTGTGAATATGTTTATGTGTAACATTCTTGAGGATTTATTTTAATCAGATAATTATGGTGATATTAACACTGGAGTTAGGAGGCTGATGATTTGTTGTTTGATGGTCTGATACACTCTGACTCAATGAGTATTTATTTTTATTATTCATTCAGTACAGAGCACATTATTAGAAGCAATACATTCATTCTGACGTGCTTCTTTCTATTGAGAAGAAATTATTGTAAAAGATTAATAATTCTATTATTCTTTTTCACATTTTATAAAGGTAGTGAGCTTTATTTCTTTTACTGTTCAAGGATGTGTGTCATGTTTCTGTCGGCAGCAGCAGTTTTGTTTGGAACAAAAAGAAGAAGGTGATCTGGGTCGTTACGTTGAAGAGTGAATCCACTCACTGCATTTTGATATGACAGAATTTAAGAAATCTTATGAAACAAAATCTGTGCGTCTTTTTATAGAGCCAAGAGGTTAGAGCTGACTTGTGATGACATGTCACAGGCTCTTAACAATACCAAATTGTTGACTGAGCACGAAGATGATCTACAAAGTTAACTTTTCTTTCACAGATACACTCAAACACTCGTTCAGTATAACTCACCTAACTTCTCGTTTCTAGCAAGTGTCCACCTTGTTTTGCAGTTGTGGATCTGGTGTACTGGCGGAGCGTGAGGTGGACCGGTGTGGTGTTCACAGGGCTGGTGATCGCCCTGGCGAGCCTGTTCCAGCTCAGTGCCATCACCGTGCTCTCCCACCTCTGCCTGGGTATCATGTGTGTCAACTTCCTCCTCCGTCTCTACTACAAGCTGCTGGAGCTGCTTCGCTGCAACCCTGGGGTGCACCCTTTCCAGTGAGTCTGTTGATTTGGGCCACGCTGGATGTTCAATGGCAGAAACATGCTGCAAATGTAGGGCCTCAGTTGACCTGTTCTACCGGGGTAAAATTAGATTTCATAATCTTCGCCAAGGAGGTTACGTTTTCACCCCTGCTTATTTGTTTGGTTTGTTTGTGAGCAAGATACGTTTTTTGGGGCATTTTCGTTGATTTCTACGTGAATATTTCATGAATCTTGATAAAAAAGAAAAATCTGGCATATTTAAGAAAACTGATTTCTATGAGTGGGTGAAATTTGGTGCAGCTTGATTGAATTTAAGTTGTATGCTGGACCTTGGTGGAGGTATGTGCTCTACTGAGTGCCATTCTAGCTTTTGTAATCATGTGTCTGTGTGTTCCCAGGTCACATCTGGATTATGACAAGACTCTGACAGATAAGGACACAGTGATGCTGGTAGAGGAGGTGGTGCTACTGGTTGCATTCGCCGTTACAGAGATCAAACGGCTCCTTTTCATCGACTGCATGATTGACTCTATCAAGGTTCGAGCATGATGACAAAATAATGATTGAAAAGTACCATGTGAGCCACATTAATCCATGTACAGTATCTGATTCATGAAACCTCAGAGCTGAAACATGAAATCTAAGTCTGTAAATTAACTGTATTATAGAAAACACACGAAAAAAATATACCATTGAATGTCATCAAATCACTCTCTCTCTGCTCTCTCTCACAGTTTGTTGTGCTCCTGTATCTGTTGACCTATGTCGGTGTCCTAACCAGCGGACTGACTCTGATCATAGCTGGTGAGTTGAACTGATTCCAAAGAATTTTCCTTCTGGCATCTCTGTGTGGCCTAAGTCAAGCACTTTGTGCTTTCATCCATCCACTCCTGCCTCACCCTGAAGAGCCTTTTCACATGGACACGTTGTATGAATGTGATGTGACACAAAGCCTTCTAGTGCTTTAACAGTGTCCGAACACATCTTCTCTTAGCTAATTCATTTCATAAAAGTGTTGCACTTGTCATTTACTGGTAAATAATACTATGTCAACCAGTCTTTTCTCCTTCGTCCTTGTTTCACAGCTGTGATCGTTGTTTTCTCACTTCCTCTGTTGTACAAAAAGCAGCAGGTAAGACCGTGTAAACTGCAAATTTCCAAAATTACATATCGATAACATCACAAAGCTGCATCTCTAAAGAGAGTAGTTTGTTTTTTTCGACAAGAAGCAGGATATAATAATTTAAGACTTCTCGGAATGATTAAATACACTGTAAAAAATACAAATACACATTTACTCTTATTTTTTTGTATGTATTTATTACTTTTATTAAACATATTAAGCATTCAATAAAAGATATAATCCATAAATTAATATAACAGGAAATCAAAGATCTTTTTTTTTTTTTACAGGATTAGATTGTTTGATTGCTTAATGGTCTTGGATGATAGTAAAAAAATATATATACATCCTATCGCTGAATGTATGCATTTGTAATATCAGCTCATGACACAAAATCTATTGATGTCACAATGTCTTGGATTTACTGACCCGTGTGTCATTGTGCTGTCAGGTGCGGATAAGGAAGATTGTACGAGCGGTAAAAGCTTTTGTGAAGAAAATCAAAACCATGTAAGTAACCTGCTCTTTATATGAAATGTTCTACTATGTCCTTTAATACAGCCCCTAAAAGGGACATGGGCAAAAAGATAGAAGTTAGAAGAAGAAAAAAAGATAGATGTTTCAGGTTTCTGGAAATATATATCTCTTTCTTTTTGGTCTGTTTACATTATGTTGTGTAATCCGAAGCCTCCCTATCTCCTTTTTTTGCAGGTGCCTCAATCTGTATAGTTCAGTGAGACCCTCCTCTGCTCCTGCAGCTGCCCCGAAACCTGCAGCTGCACCCGCCGCCAAACAGAAGGCCAAGTCAAAGTAGCTAGTTTACTGACGTGTTGAGGACACCCAGGGTTTGGGATTTGGAAAATGTTGGAATGGTACATCCTCTGTGGGGGCCGCTAGAGGGGCAGCTCATTTCCATCTCTGCACCACGATGTTTGTTCATGGGAGCAAGTTTTAATTGATCCTGACGGCTGAAACAAAACTACCATTCACTCAAGGACCGGAAGGGGAAGTGTATGAGCAGAGGAATTTTATTTACAGAGATGTTTTGTTGGCAGTGTTCAGAATAACTAGTTCACACAGTCATGCAGTCCAGCCAGGAAAGCACACAATATCACAGGTTCTTTTCATTTAATAACATGTTTATTTTTACATAAGTATACTGAGCACTATACTCAATTTCTCATCATGAAGCTATGAAGCATTATTGCTGATTTTATTATTTAGCATTAATAATTTTCAGTTGAAAAGAAAATTAACAACATTATCTGCGTCCATCAATTAACATATTTTTATGCTTGCTATGCTGAAGAACAAGTCAATTCAATTTCATTAAACCAAGTAGAAAGAGTGAATGAAGTCTAGTTCACCTATTCTAATGCGATAAAGATAAAATATAAGACTAACTGAATCAGGAACAATGCTTTATGGTACAAAACAGCAGTAACTTTTTACTTTGCAGGTTACAGTGGGTTTTTAAAGCCGGCTAACTTTAAACAGCTGACTGTTGTGGCTGAAAACAAATCTTTGAGAGCAGTGAGAGATCAAATCTGTCAAGTATGCACCAGAAAACCAAAGAAGATTAAATTAAAAGAAACTGTGCAAACCTGGGGGAACTGCAGAATCAGATGATAACATTCGCTGTTCAGTTTTTTAACTTGATTATATTGATTATAAATTATTAAGTGCTTTAAGCCTGCTAGTGTATTTCTCTCTTATTTCTCAAGTTGCTCTTTCAAACTCTCTTGGAGCATTGGCACTAGTACTAGTCTGCTGTCATGTTCACAAAAAGTTGTCCTCGACCTTTACCGTTTTGTCTAAGTCATAACTACTTATATAACTTTCTTGACGACCATGTTTGAGTTGCAAAAAGTTGCTCCATAACCTGCCATCAGAGGACATTTCAATAGAAATAAACAAACTACAGATTTTTATACCATTCTCAAAATATTCATCTTCATCATCAGACATTAGACACTTCCTGACATGAAGGATTGAGATAGAAGAATGGGTCAAATTAATAAACTAGGCTGTGCAACATAATGCTGCTGGCAACTTGAGAATAACAAGAAGATGACGGGTAAATAGATAAATAGCGACTAGGAATCCATTAATATTCATCAGGTCAGGCTCAACATCCTGAAAAAAAAAAAAACGCTGATTGCTCTTGTGGCACCAAGAAAAATATTATTTGACTAAGAATAGAATTTCTTTTTGATCATTTTTGTCAGTCCATTGCCATGAGACATCTCCTCATCCACATTTTCCAAATCCACCAAACTATTTCTGAACGTGTTCATTTGTTGATTGAACTAAGTGTTTAATGAACCTTTGTCTTTACTGTAGCTCAGGACACTTCAGTCGTGACCTGACATGGAGAGTTGGAATTGTTTCCGAAACTTTCTGTTCAAAGCTCCGGCCCGGGCTAAAAAGTTGCTAAAAATCGTCCAGTGCTTTAACTCACACGAGGTTTAATCGATAATGGCCATATTTAAATTTTTGATGAACGTTTCCTCTATTCTGAAAACTGTATGGTTTTAGCTGCCAAACCTGAGCCAGTCAACTGTAAGCAGTTATTTCAGTGCAGCTGTTTAGCCGGCGAGCTACGGTTAGCATGTCAGATTAGTGTTAGTGATCATGTGGCGCTCTCTAGTGGTCAGTGTTTTGGAACTTAAAACGAAGCTGCACTCATACTACCATGTCTTAATGAGCTTATGTTATTGACTGAAATTTCACATTGCGATGCAGGATTTCAGCAGCACTCAAGTTCAGTTAATATCGTTTAACACAACTGTCAATTGTGCAACAAAATAAAAGTGTAATTGTGATCTTCAGAGAAGTAAAGCCAATCGCTTGAAGCTATAGGCACAGTCTGTTACTGTTCTCACTGTTGTTTTAGGTTTACTTATTTCTATAGGTATTTATAATTTTTTATAGATTTTTTTTCCTATTATCATGTCGCTCCCCAATAATAATAAAAAATTGTTTACAAAACTGAAGGGGGGGGGGTGTTTTTCGTACTCTGTACCTGCAAAGTAAATTGATTTAATCTTTATTTGTTAACTTTATTAACAATGACATGATCTTGTTTCTGTGAAACTGAAGTAGCCAGGAGGTTGTTTTTGCCCCTGTCCATTTGTTTGTTGGTTTTTTCCCCCATGAAACTTGGTGGAAGGATGTGTTACGGGTGATTAATGGATCTTAAGGAAAAATGTCTCACATTTAGGGAACTAAAATCTACTGACATTTAGTGCAGCTTGACTGAATCTAAGGGGACTGTTGGTACTTGGAGGAGGTATGTGCTTCTCTGAATTTTATGACTTACATCTCTGGTTTTTCTACTGTGACATGTTAAATGACCTTGTGTAAATCAGTGGAGACCAACTTACCATTAAACATCATAAAGCTCAATAAAACCAATGGCTAAATTTAAAGAGACAAATATGACACCATGTTAAAATGTCTGACACTCAGGACACAGTTAGTTTGAGTCATATGCTTCAAAAGCATCAGTATTTATTGTCTTAATCATATTAGTGCATTATTTTAAATATATACAGTTTTGTCTAAATCATTACTACAAAGAAATATTTCCCTGTAAGACTCCTGATGGGGTAATTTCTTAATGTCATCTGACATTCGTACTTCTTATAATCCCTGCAGTCCAGTGTGGTACACATAAACAAGTTAAAATGATTTTGTATTTCCTAACAGTTGACATATCAACTTTTCATATGAACTAATATGATCATAACTTAGTCATATAAAAATAATGAAACTACATGTATTATTATTTCATCTTAAAATTCCAATGAAACTGAGTAGACATCACTTGTATTATTTTGCTGTATATGCAGTGATGGCGATGCTTACAGTGACACATTTGACCACTAGATGTCCCTCTTGGAGAGTGTCAGCTACAGATCCCTCTGACTGATTTATAGAAATAAATGAATCCAAACACGGTCGTCAATACAACATGAGTCACGGCTCCTCCAACACAAACACTGATTCATCTTCTCTAAATGTTGCTGGGTAAAAAACTATCTGTTTTAAGAATCACAGTGGATGCAATGTGACTGTGACCTTGAGATGATTTTTTTCTCAAATACGTCAATTCAAACTCTCTCTCAAATCTTCAAGGTCTTCTTCTCTTGTTTCCACATTTGCTGACTCGCAGCCTCCATGTTAGACACGCTTCTGCAGAGACTTCTGATTTTACACAGCAGGTCAGAAGTTTTTCCTTCTTGTAATAGTCCCCTCTGTTATTCCTTGCATGTGATTTTGTGACGTTACAGTGTGAGGACAGATGATGGTTTCATCGTAAGGCCACTTACAGAACACAAACTTAAATAAATCAAGCAAATGCTCACGACCAAACACACTGGAGAAATACATCACAGCATATTGAGGAAATACCCTCAAAATGTAAATATGGCACTTAAAACAGTTAATTCTCCACTTTGAAATTCACAGTGTATTTTAAAAGAGCAACATTTCACTCAGTTTAAGTGCAGTTTCTACAGCATACATAAATATATATATGTAAACACTGATATCAGTAATGTGTCACAGTATTGTTCCCCTGATTAGTAGATTATGACTCTGAGACAGAGGCTACACATTTACAAATCTACAGTTTCTGCTGCCAAAAAGCATCTTGTCATAACATTACAGCGGCAAATCACAGACGTGGGACAGAAATACCTTAATTAATCCCAGCGTGGGTCTGTGTTGCAGTTAGTACACCTGGTCTCAGTGGACCTCAGAAGTTTGGATCTGGCCTGGTTTGGGGAGTAGTGATATGCCTGAGAATACAGAGTCCTCCGATTTATGCTTCACGCCACCCTCACTGACGGGGGAATAACACAGATATGTGGATGAATGCGACCCTCAGCTCTTCTTCATTTCAGTCGAAAATCTAGGATACTGCACAAAGTGATTGGGGGGGGGCAGATAATGAGAGTTTTGCTGTCTTGGTCATGTGATTTCTAAAAACCCATCTAAGTGATATCAAACACTGAATACTGATAAATATTGAATATTTGCAAAACGTAAATTCAAAAGTAAAATAAAATAATTAAAGGAATGTTTTGACATGGAAATGCACTGAATTTGCGTTATTGAAAAGGGTTAGGAAATGTATACTGCAGAAGGCAGGCTAGCTGTTTCCCCCTGTTTCCACTCTTTATGCTAAGCTAAGCTAACTATCTGCCGGCCGCAACTTCATATTGATTCATCTTTCCATCTAACTCTCAACAAGAAAGAAAATAAGTGCATTGTCCAAAATGTTTAAGAATTTAAGATAGTAAGGAAAAGTAAAATGTAATGAAAATGTGTAAAACCTGCCTGCAAAGAAAGACGATGCCCTCGATAAATCAGGTGAGTCTGGTCCCCTCAATGTTACTCGGACAGAGTGAATGTCTGTCAGCTGCTTGTTGGACTGAGTTCCTGGTGTCCGTCACACATAGTGTTCATGGTGGTTGATGTACACACGGTCTGTCCCACTCTGATGACATGCCCACTCCAGGCGGGACGGCTGCTGGGTGGGGCTTTGCGGCCTCTGCCTTGTTGTGGGTGGGCACTGCCAGTCACTCAGCTCGTACCTGCGCTCTGTCTTGCGATTCTTCATTTAAAAAAACAACAAAAATGAATTACACACTTATGTGTCATCATTCATATCCAGCGACTGCTCACAAAACCCCCAAATAGTCTTATCTTCTCAAGTGATTTCTTAAGTCAGAGCCTCAGAAAGTCGTGATACGCTTGAAGAAAAAAAATGATTGAGTAACTTTCTGGGTAAGGCTAAAAAAAAGATAGACTTAAAAAAAAAAAAGGAAAAAGCAGAGGCGTATGAAAGCACGAGTTGTGCTGAGAACTCAAATTAAAAATTTAACTATCTTACATAGTAAATGTGTACAGCCATCCGGCCTCCTACTTAATAAAAACAGATGTCAGTTAGTTGCTTATTATTTCCTATTGTGACTCAGTGCTCATCATTATGCTTATACCAAACGTTAATGTTTGCCTTGTAGATACAAGAATTCAGATACACAAGAGGAGTGTAGTGTGTGTGTGTGTGTGTGTGTGTGTGTGTGTGTGTGTGTGTGTGTGTGTGTGTGTGTGTGTGTGTGTGTGTGTGTCTGGAGGGAGTGTTACCTGACAGAGCCAGGCCACTTGTGATGCGTGGACCCCCAGAGGTACCACCGGCGGTCTCTCAGAATAGGGAGGGGGCGGCTTGTGTGTCGGAGGAAGGTCAATCCTTCAGAGAAACAGAGAGAGGATGGAGAGATTTTAGCTTTCGTGATTACCTTTAAGAAGCTAGAAATAGCACCCTGTGGTTGTGTCTCCGCCAAACAGTGCAGTTTCAGTTTCATTATTTTCCCAGATTCATATAAGGTCACTGTAACCTTTTACCACTGAAATCTGGTCATCTTCAAGTCCAGGTGACAACTGGTGAAAATTTTAAGAAATCCCCTACACACGTGTTTTGATCACGTTCAAGAGGACGTGTTTTGTGAGGCCACCATGACCTTGACCACTGACCTATAACCACCATAATCTAATTAATTAATCTGAGTCTAAGGGAACATTTGAGTCAAATTTGAAAATATGATCTTGAAGCATTCCTTCATTTGTTCATGATTAAAAAAAAAAAAGAGTTGTGTGAAGTCACAGTGACCTTGACCTTTGACCCCCAAATACTAGGTCATCAATGAGTCCTGGTGAATGTGTGCGCCGGATGCAAGGTTATTGGATGTTCCTGATATATCACATTCACTGTGACCTTGACCTTTAACCAACAAAATCATATCAGTTTAACCTTGAGTCCAAATGAACATTGTAGCAAATTTGAAGAAATTCCCTCAGGGTGAGATATTGTGTTTATAAGAAAGGTGCAGACAGAAAACCAGAAGAAACAATGCCTCTGGCCACTGGCTGTCACCAGCACAGAGGCATAGAAATGAGAACAGAATAATACAATTATTCTAGTGATTGTTTCTGCTTGGTATAAAAATCAATTACCCAATACAATTTTAGGATGAGCGGCTGGAGGAACACCTCTTGTTGCATTTTTAAGTCTGAGAAAATAACCCTGATGATGTCACAGTGATGTCATCCAGGTTATCTTGAGTCGGCCTTAAAGATTACACATTAACCCTTTCTCTTGCAAGTCTTCTAACTTTTATGGAAAAACAATACTAAATCAATCACGTGTCCCTGTGTGGTGGCATCCAGTGATACTAACGGCATCATGACTAAATCAGCAGGGTTTAGTATATTTGACAACACAGGTATAAGGGTGATGGACTTTCCTACATGATAGTACATCTTCCGATTTTTGACAGCTGTTCCTCTAAACCCCTGTAAAACGCTGAAGTCAGAGTCATTCCCTCATTTATTGAAATCCCCGTCCACTACTTAACCGAACCTGGGGACTGACCTTGGCCATTTGTAAAACCATGTCATGACAGGCATTGATTTTTCTAACACTGTATATCACTTGATGCTCTGCTTCTCTTTCATACTTCAGATGAGGGCTGGTAGGAGATTACAGTTAGTGTCTCAGTGACCTGCTGTCCTCCACTCACGCCTGCGTGTGATGACGGAGAGGGACGAGGTCCTGCGTCCAGCCGGCTGCGCCATCCCCCCATTATCCCACTGGGACCGACCACGGTCACACTTAAGATGCTAAGTTTGTCACGGCATTGACCACGGACTAACACACAGATAGATATACCACCCTGTAGTGTCAGTATACTGTGATGCAGGGCCCTCTATACCGCATTTTCCCCTCACAGTTCATGCTGTTTTCTACCAGTGTTCAGACAATCAGCAGCAATTGTAGGTGGGCTATTTTCACCAGCGCTGTTACATAATCACTCAGTCTGAAACTCCCTCTGAAGCGTGCACAGCAAATGTTTTTCAAATTTCCCTGAAGAGGCCGCTGTCACTGAAATGAGGATACGCAATGTAAAAAAGGTGAAAATGTTTTTGAAGAAAGGTACGTCACAAATCTTTGACGGGACAGTGAGAAATCATTGGAGATACTGGGGCGGGGAAACCACAGCTGAGAAATTGAACAGCGGCTGTGGAGTGAGCGTGCACAATGACACACTAACAAGGATGGATGAGGGGTTCAACCTGCAACCTTGCAGATATGCTCCACAGGTTCATAATAATGATTTGTATGTATGGGGTAGCAGGTCGATCGGCAGGATTGGGAACATATCGTGCACATTTGTGTTGCTGTGTGGACTCTAATGATAAATTGAAGCAGACTTGATCAGAATAAACCCTCCAGGTTTTATCCTCATGGACTAGAAGACATGAAAGATCCTGTTCAGTCCTATAATTTACCGTCTGTCACAGTTATTTAGAGGAGACACAACAGAGACAGACGAAACAAAGAACAAGAGGCAAGCACAGACACACACACAAACACAAACACACACACACACACACGGGGAAATGTCAATCACGGGTCTCTGGCAGTGTGACCCAGCTTCTTCTGTAAATAATTTAACCTCAAAGTTCTTCTTCTTCGCTTCTTCTAACATTAACACGAGCGCTGGTGCACTACAGGAACAGATGCATCAAAACAGCACAAGGGCTGGCTGCCAAGACAGCAATCATCTGCCACCCCTCAACCTTGTCCCGCAGCCTCCCTGCTCCCGGGCCACGCTCCTCCGCAGCTCTCTCCGCGGGGGGAGGGAGCAACTCCTTGAACTCACCGATGGGCTCCAGTCAACCCCGCGAGTTCTCGTGTCACTAATAACCATCCAAGCATGTTGTGCAGCATGAATTATTTGTCACACTTACACTTTGTCGGTGAAGGCTGGCTGCCGGGCCTTGCGAGCAGTGAGGATCACGATGATGAAGATGACGATGAGGAAGAGGGCGAGGACTGCGCCCATGACAGCTCCGGCCACGGCGATGGCGTTTGACCTCTCTGCCTGAGACTGGCCTGAAACAGAGGAGGGAGAGACTCATTATAATAACATCAACATGAGAGAAGAAGGGACAGACTCAAAGGCCTGCGCTAGAGGAAGTGAAGCTCATATTGTTTGGATTTTCTGTCAACGTAGTCAGGGGGGCATTGAATATTTGTCTAACAAGGACACAGTGTCATCTGGGTACATTTAGTTTCAGATCCACAGTTGCCCCCTAGAGGCAAGGGGAGTAACGACAACATTTATGTCCACACGTCACCATCTACTTGCAAAAACGACAGAGCGTTCGAATCTGCATTAGTATCCAGTCAGCAAAACTACAAGACAAGGGCACTTTAAGTAATACCTCCAACAAGACACATTCACTTGATTGATATCATTGGTTAGTTTTACATTTTGTAAATGTGGCACATACAATAAAACAAAAAAGTAATTGACGTGTTTAAGTCTCTGCTGGTGTTAATCATGCTCTTAACTGCTCTGATTATTTCCCCTCTAAAATCTGGACATTTTGTTTTTTTGTCAGATGCGTGAAATAAGGTTCATTTTCATGTTTTATTCTGTGACATAAAATACATTGGTTAATATCCCACTTTTTAAGCTTTTATATCGTTATCCATCCATCCTACCCCTCCTCTGTTTTGTGTGTGGACTAGATACAGTTGTGTCTGTTGAATTAGCTTTGTCAGACCATATGCTTGCATATGCTCCATGTAGTCCACTGAGGGGATTAGGATTAATCAGTGATTAAGATGCATTAAACTCACAGAACAGCGAGCTTTGGCCAACCAGCTGTAAATGTGTTACTGTGATTGTGGGACACTGGAGGAACATGGAGGACAAAAGGTGACAAGGAAAAACAAAACAAAATGCACACTGGTCAATTCCAGTTGGTTTGGGGAGCTGGGGGGGGGGGGTCGATAAAAGGCTGAGACAAGAATCCTAAATAACAGTTCACTTATGATGCAGATTGCACAAACAGGGACTTCTTAGCTCAGCCCCTGAGAGCCACTTCTTCCCCTCCCCCTCTCCCCTCTGCTCCCTTCACAGCGTCCTCTAACAGTTAATAACCGTTCGATTACCTTCGATGGCGGCTGAGCTATGACAAGAGACTCTTGAGTTGATCAAAAGGCCTTTATAAATGCAGTTCATTATGTCGCCTGCTTTAATGTCTGGAGACAGACAATTTCTCACATTCATGACGTGACTAGAAATAAAAAGTGCTTTTACACCCAACACGTGAGAAACACCTTCAGGAGTTTGAGGTTTAATCACACACCAGTATACACTTATCTTATGTTATCATAGGGAAATTTTGAGATTATATAAAACTAAGGTGCATCATAATACATTATTAATCTCCCATGGTGCTTCTTACTTGAGTCATTTAGCTAAAAATACGATTTAGGACAATGATATGCGTAAACATATTTATTAATGTTCTGTTGACATTTTTGTCCCATTTGAACATCTCATTTGTTGAAATACCATCCGTTCTGGAGGGGCTCGGATTAGTGGTGTTAGTTGTAGATCAACTGTCCCCATGCGGGGGATCTGGCTCCGGCACAAGAACTTCTCCGTCTCTTCTACTTCAGCACTTTATCAGACGCACGTCATCCCTGAGAAGCCGGGAAGAAAAGTGCACGCCAATCGCTCATCGAGGTCAGAGGCTGACACGCTCATTATGAATTGAACACTGTGCACCTTGGTCAACTGAGGAGAAGCGTGGGAGTAAAGGCTAACCCTGACCCCCACCCCTGTCCCAAAATCTACCCACTAGGGTCAAACTAATGCCCAGACAACAGCACCCTCAGGGAGCCGGGGGGGGGATTAGGGCTGCAGGCAGTGTGTCATCTATTTCAATATTTTCCGCTCAATGATGGTAACAATTTGATCCCACTTCTGCTGGGGAGTTATTATCAAAGTGTCTCGTAAACAGACGTCAGCGCTTCCTCCCTCTCACTGCTTGAGACGTTCGCTCGCTTCTTTGTGTGTTCTGAAAAGTCTCCTTGGAAACTGTTTTGGTGTGCAGGCAAAAAGCAAATCCACTGATCTTCCTCACAAGTCTCAAACAAATGCAAGCGTTGCTGGCTGACATCATTTGTCGCTATATACTGAGCAGCTCCGCCGTGTATTTTCAGACTGTGCATGCCCCATTTCAAGGTCAGTGACAACAACTGCTGCGACCATGATAAGGTCTATAGAAGACAGCGAGGTCGGCTGAAATAAAGACATTCAGAGGGAAGTGCGTCTGTCGTGAAGACCTGGAGTCCATGCTGAACGGTGTCAAGGTCACATTGGCATGATATGCCCTCATAGCCAGAGGAGCGCTCTGCAGTGCAGCAGAACATAATGGGCCATTTTCAATTCCAGTGGCTAATTTTCCCTTTCTGCTCTCGCCTTTCACAGCAGCACATTTAACCTCTTTGCTCCACGCTCACACTCCCTGGCATCCCCTCTCCCTCCCACTTTTCTGTGGCCAGGTAGAGCTTGTGGGAAGACAGCCTCCATCAGCAGCTCCAGATGAGCTTGTTGCCATGGGGACAGTCAATGGGCTGGAGAGTGGGGACTTTGGGCCAGACATAAACACTCAGCATTTAATTTTACCAGCTGGTAGACAGTGGGAGAAAGACGCAAGGGGTGTTGAATTCACAAAGGAGAGGAGCTGTAGGGGAGAGCGAGGGCCTTTCTGCTCTGAAACAAAGCAAACAAGAGGACACATGGAGAGCAGAGGTGCTGCTCGATCTCCCCAAACACTCTCCACTGGACAGGAACCGCTCACTAGTCCACCATTGTGTTTGAAAGCTAAAGCAATAAATCAAACCCCTGATTCGCAGATATTAAAGCGTAATGGAGATAAGGTGAAGTGGAGAAAAAAAAAAAGATTTTGGATTACATCATGAACGGCGTCCCACACGTGCGTACTGGGTTTGGGGGGGTGGTTATGCAGCATTATGCGTTAGGGAGTGAGAGATGATGTCATTTACAGAAGCACAAAGAGGCTGAGACTGAGCAGTCTGAGTAATGGCGAGCTGAAAAACCTCCAGAGAGAATCACTCACAGGTGCTAAGGTGCTTTATTCAACTAAAGTTTGTCAGAACGATTGACAAAATAATGCTTCACTGTTGTCACATTAACATAAATATTCTTTTTTCCTTCCTTCCAGAAACTTACATTTCCTTCTGTATATACAAAAACAAACATGACCACAAGGTGCATTTGAACAAGGTGAGACTGAAGTTAACTCTTCAGTCTTTTTAACAACAGTGATTCAACAAAAAACAAACAAACCCTGACACACACATATGAAGTAGAGATTTAACGAATTTTAAATTAAAATATATTTTAACATCATCTTTGTGTGTGTTTTAATGCCTCTAGATTTGTAAATATACTGCATCAATAACCATCATAGGAACAAGGGCTGAGAAGTGAATATGGCACAACTGACAACTGAGTCCTCCCAACAAACATTATGCAGTAAAAATCAGAAAACAAAAAGTTAAAGAAAATCTCAGAGCAACAAATAAGGTCGCCACATCCAATTATAAGAAAACACAGAAATTTCTTCGTCTAGGTATCTAAGGCACTATAGTTGTATTTTCAACTCAAAGTGAAGGACATCTCCTGAAGATATTGAGGACTGATGTCTATACAAAATGTCACAGTACAAAAGAACTTCATTAATCCAGGTGCAGGGCTGCAAACGGTCGAGCAAAAATAATATATTGATTAGTGGAATTTCCGTCTTAGTGCATAGAAGCAAACAAAACAACAGGGTGAGGCTGCTGTGCTTCCTGTTGCTCTCTGCATTTATATGAAATACTGAAATCATAGGTGTCAGCAGCAACATCAAAAAAACAATCAAGAACACAACTTAAAATTCAACAATGTAAATGAGGTTTTGTGGTTCACAAATGATCCAGCTGTACTCCCATTAAAGCATCAGTTCACTCAAACTCTTTTCTATTTTACATGTCAATAGGGATTTATAGACCCAGGTCCTGAGGCAATGTTCTCTGATGGTTTAACCAGCAGCCAAATACAATGAAGACAAATGGAATGTTGTTTGCTACCTCCACCAAGAAGGTCGTGTTTTGAGTCCAGTTTTTTTTGCCGGATTATGAAAACCTGCTAAAGCCAGATTATTGAAATTTGGTGGAAGGATGGGGTATAGGCCAAGTAAGACGCCATTAACTTATAGTTAGGGTCTGGACAAAGGGGCAGATCAAAACCGTGATTTTTTTTCCCCACATTTTCAGATTTGGCAGGAAATAATATGTGGATCTTAATGGAATAAAATCCAACATGTTAAGTGAAATGATATATTAGTTTATGAAATTTGGTGCGGCTTGATATGTTTTAAGGGGACTGTTGGGCCATAACAGAGACATGCACTCCACTGAGTGCCAATCTAGTTTTCCATAGGTTTGGAAAATTACATCAAATTAAAAGCAAAATATCAAAAAATAAATAAATAATAATAAACCCCCTGGATAGTTTTCATGGGAACTACATTCTACCAAAGAAATAGTCTCAAAACTTTCGACAGTGTGTTGAGTAGATTATCAAGTGTATTGTTTTAGGCAAGAAATCTCTAAACCAGGGAACATTAATCCAAAACTTGTCTTATCACACTCGTAGTGTGAAGGAATCAAAATAATATAACTGGTAGTTATTATAATGGGAAGCTTAGTGTATTTTAGTCCTACTGCACTGCACAGCATCTGAAACAACACTTGGAACAACAGCACAGGTGTCATATTGTCCGCTTGCAAGTTACAGTCGAACATTATTAAATCTCACAGAGATATCGCAGCCTACTCACTCCACAAGATTCATACCCTGACAAATTAGTGCAGGTTCATAACAATATAACTAAATCCCATTTTATCGACTCTTGCTGTAATATTAAAGTGGCCAAATAGCATCTTTTCATTTCTATTTCAAGCTACAAGACCCTGTATACAACAGTGATACGTTAGGCATTTATAGAAGCTACGTAATAATAATCAGTTGCTACCTAGTCACTTAATACTTATGTGAGACGCACTGTCATCATATTATATCTGTAATGTACGTTCAACAAATATTTGGCATCTTGCTGCAAATATTGTAAAGGTGACCACACTACAGAAGTTGTATTCACAAACACTAGTGTACATGAAAGAAACTGTGGGATATCCTCCATGCAGTCTGGTGAACTATTAAACACTTTATCTGTGTCACATACAAAAACTGAGATGCATCTTTAACCCCGTAATAGCTTTGACTCATGAACCACTGGACACTGACTTATGAAATACACTTAGACCTCAGTTCAATCATACTCCTGCAAACGTTGTAGCACCTTAATGGGCAGTAAAATAAGGCTGGTAACAAATAAATACCGAATTAGTTGCAACTCAAGCCAGATTATTTTTATCCCTATTCAAAGTGAGAGATTTAATCATCAGTGCACTAAAACAAATTGTCTGTCCCTTCTGATGAGTAAGCACTGTGCTGTGGATAAAGAGCTGAGTGGACAGTTTGATAACCACAGGTGACAGAGACAGCATATCCAGCACAAAAGACCTCATTTGTCTGATTTATCTAATAGTATGAGTTGTTATAAAAATAATAGTAATCATAAATGCTTCAAATAACTGGTTAGTATGATTAGAGTGTGCAGTTGCACACATGGATAAGCCACAATAAGCCTATTAATGCCTCAGATTGTAATTGCTTCTTGTTTCAACAGATTACTGAGAGTAGTGAAATTAGACCATGGGTAGTTATGTGTAATAGTGTCCTGGCTGCACTCCTGAATGATTTCTTTGTGAGACAAAATACTTTGGGACAAGGAGGCCAGTGCATGGTGGCTGCCATACTGACGACCTGCTTCAAACATCCAAACAATTTCCCAGAGTCCTGGTTTGGGGCTGGAGCGCAAATACACAAACGTATCCATAACCACCATGCGAGGGATAAAAATAAATCAGTAATAATATTTTAACTTATTTCTACTTGCAGTGGACAGAGAAGATGGTGTGGCAAATTTGCATATCAAAGTTCGACTGTGTGACAGACCGAGTCTGTTGCTTCAGTGGATTGTGCCTCATGCACACAGGCTCCTCTGCTTAGCCTCTCTCCACCCCTGCCTCCTGGGGATATAAGACGAGCTGAGGACATACGGTAGAAATGCTCTTAAGTTTCCCACTCTGGGCCATCAGTTTTAAAAGGACGTTACTAGGACATTGGTGGTCAAGTCCTCAACCTCACAAGTCTCCCATTGCGGTAATTTAAATAAGGTCTGATGATCCGGTTTGCCCATTAAGTTATGCAAAAGGAAGTGCAATAATATGTATGAGCACGAGGTCACTAAGCATGGAGGGATATTGATTTCTCAGCAAGACCTTTTTTGAATCAGCTTATACAGCCTCTGCTGTGCCCTATACTGAGTTTTGGGAAAATAAATTTACTTCGAATCCGGTTCTGCACCATTCTTAACTATTAGCCAATTATAATCAGAGGTCTTCTAAAGTAAGTGTACTCAATGTAATCAATAGCAACATATATACAAATAAGCATCACATAGCCCAAAAAGGCTGATTTTGTTGAAAAAACAAAAAACAACTTTCTTCTAACATATGTGACCTCAAAGTCCCAAGGCTTTCACTCCACTGAACCACAATAGTAATACTAAATACATTGGCAGTCCATGTAGTAAGGCAGAAACAGCACATACTTACGTCTTTTGTTAGACTCTGCACACACAAACTAGTGACATGCCCACTTCTGTAGGCATGTAGGTGTGGGGCTGAACAGTCCACAGTCTGTCCCCATGACAAAGAGAAACTTTAGATCAAGTGTTGTCCAGGACAATTGTAAAACAAAAGAATTAAAGAACTGAGACTGTGTGCGTACAAAACAGAAATAATGTGGTTCTTCTTTCTAACCAAATAAATGAAAACTTCCTATTTATGTAGCATTTCTGCTCCTGCAGAATCATGGAGCTTGTCAAACGAACAACTCCCTACGTGAGATGACCGAGCCATCTGTGTGAGAGACATAGTCCGCATCAGTCCCGCTATCGTAGCAGTCATCTGACTGGCAGGGGGAGCCGTTTCCCTGTGGTTTCGGTGGATGCGGTAGTCGGGCCTGCCATGGGATAGAATACTGTGTGTGTTCACGCTGGTGATTCTGCTGATTGCAGTGGTGACTGCTCTCCCTCATTGCCCTAGTGAAGCCATTAGGGGGATACTCCTCTCCGTTAGAGTCGCTATGGGAATGCTCTTGTTTGAGCTGGCTGGCGCCCCACTCCTCCCGGTCGTGGTCGCGGCGGAAGGAGCTGCTTCCGGCTTTGGTTGGGCGGAGCTCGTGCTGTGTAGGGGCTTTCTGGAGGTGATTGGGACCCAGGTACGGGGTGTAGTAATTCCCGTGGAAGGTCTGCTGTTTGCGTAGGTAATACACGCCTACCATAGACAGCAGCAGTAGCAGGAACAAGGTCCCACCCACAGCACCACCCACTACGGAACCAAGATTACTCTCAGGTAGGGCTTCGAGTGTGGGGGAGCTGAGGAGGACATGGCCCTTATCATCCACTAAGGTGGAGGAGGCAGAGCCAGCTAGGACAGGAGCAGTAATGGTGGAAGGCATGGTGGGAGGATCTAATGGAGGAGAGGAGGGTAAGAGGGGAGTAGATGATGGAAGGGAGAGATGAACAGACAGAAGCAGAGATTGTCAATGCCAACTACATCAGCATTTTACTAAGAAAGGATAGGTTAAAAAAACATCAACTAAACTACCACACATACTAAACTATGCATGGTACATGGTCTCAGCAAACTCAGGTCTGCACTGCCAACGCTTCAGAACTTCTAGGTGCAGTGTTCAATAATTAAACAATGAATAATAGACATGCGTAAAACAAGCACTAGAATTTGGTGGGTTTAAATAAATGGTTATATTAGTTGATGGATGAATGAGTTTTTAATATTCTCCTACAGCTACATCCACACTACTACATTTTAGTTTCAAAACGCATCACCGTTGCTACCTTTACACCTGCCATTTTTCTGTAAGTATGCAACTAACTGCTGCGTAGACAATCTGCTGTCCGTTGACACCACTACGCACATGCCCAGTGTGAATGGTCACAGGAAATATGTTTTCAGGTGTGCTCATATGGACGGGGATGATTACTGATACAGAGCTAAAATGCTTGTGTGGACGGAGATCATTTTAGTTTTAGAACGCCGTTTTAAAAGAAAACAAATTAGTATGGATGTAGCCTAAGATGATCGCCACCAATCACTCTAATTGCGCCTCTGAAATGGCTCGAACAAGAAATACCTACCCCTTTAAATCTTCAGTTATGATGTATTTGTGTTCTTTCTTTTCCCATGATGTCATCAGTACAACAAATTAACAAATCATATGTTAGAAATCAACGACAATCTTATTCGAGTACAGCTTTAGGTATTTAAGCACCATTCTATCAGTTTTCTTCATTTGGCGAAAAAAAAAAAAAAGTACACATTCATTTTTGGAGATTCTGAGGTAACGCAGACGTAAGGCCACTGAAGAAACCAAAGACTGAGCAGAGTATAGTGAACACAAATTGAAAACATTCAAGAAGTCGAGTGAATGGATTTGTGTCCCTGTACAACAGGAGTTTAACATGGAGGACACAACAGAAATCTGTCTTAAAAAGCATTAAGTCAAATTCTGTGAAATATTTCGTCTGGCTTTGCACCTGGATATCCAATCATGTGCACAGACAAGTACTTCCATCAATCACTTGTAACCGAGGTGATATAAACCAACTTTTTCCAATGTCACGAATGCTCAAGCAGGTCTTATCTACAGGTCAGTATTAGATCTTTGAAGCTGTGTGTTTGCTGTTGGCCTGTAAGTACACCATTTGCCTTTTCATTTCAATCTGTTAACTAAGGACAGCTCTGCTGGCGCCATGTTTTAAGATTACTTGGCTCAGTGGGTGACTTTGTCTCACCCAGGTAGTTTTATGTCCATTCAGTTTAATAGTAGTGTATATAATCCTTTTTTGACAACTGCCTGTTACACTTAATGAGTGCAGCTTTGTAAAAGGTCAGTAATTCTTAAGAGGAAATGAGAATAAAACAAATTAAAATATCAGTCGATATTGATAATTATCACAATTATAGAAATACCATCATATTATTATATTCATATAGTAGTATTAAACCAATTTTTGCTCCTAAGTGATGGCTGTGGTTTTAAACTCTTCATTAAGAGTAGAGAATGACAAAAGTTTAAAGTTTAAAGATCAGCTTAAAAATCTACACTATGCTTAAACAATGCACAAGCAATATATCAATATATATCAAACCTTTGTTATATTTCTAGGGATACATATTTTATTGAAAAAAATAGATATTGTTTTATTGCCCAGGCCTAATACATACACTGTTAACTCATTGGGCAAGTTTTATTTGCTGTTAAATTACTCAAAGAGGTTGAGTGTAAACTATAACAACATTATCGTTACAAACGATAGCTATTTATTACAAAAAATGTGTGACTTACTGAGGTGAACTAATGATGGTACTTGAAGACACCCCTAAATTTCCTGACTATGCATTTTTGCACAGGAGTACATATTAAAATAATTCCGTACATTGCATGAGAAAATACTTATGAAAGTAAAATGAGGCATTGACAATATTTTATAATATATAACACTATTACTGTGAACTATATTAGTGGTGGAGCCAGACAACCGAAAAGCAAACAGCCATAATCATAGGGCGCTCAAGTAATGGAAAGTCTAAAAGCTCTAATGGAGCTGCTAAATTGCTCTGCCATTTTAACCTCAGTGCGCGTCCAGATGTGAGGAAAAGATTCACATCTGAGAGCTAAGTAACACACACCCAAACGTTTGTAGTCTCAGTCGTCCAACTCCATGCAGAGGCAGTCGAACTGACATATGCACACACACACACACACCCCCCCCCCCCCCCCCCTCTCAAAGGAAAATGAAATATGGATGATAAATAATAAATAGGAGTTGAGAAGAACTAGTTAATGTTTTATGAATCTGGGACATCATCTCCGTCAGGCTGCAGGGTTTCGCCTCTTACTGCTTGACACATGCAGAAATAAAAGAAACACAGAAAGGAAACGAGAAAGATGTAGAGAGAAAATCACATCATAATCAGAGCATCATTCAGTGAGAGGGCTTCCACAGACAAGAGCGAGTTCATGAAACCAGATGAACATGCTCATCAAACACAACAGAGTGACATGACACACTCAGATGCCAAGCCAAGAGAACGGAGCAGAGGCGGTGCACTATGGTCTGAAGAGGCCTTAAATCTTTGCAGCTGTTTGGCGGCTGAACTTCCCTTTTGAACATCTGGAGACCTAATGTTAATCAGCATGCAATTAAAACTCAACCTAATATTATCACTATTATCAGTGCCAACACACTGTGCTGTGGGTGTGACAGACTATCAGTATGTAGAGGATGAGCAAGAGTGATACAGTGTCACGTTTCAGCTTGAAGGACAATGTCACAGGCAGTGATACCTTCCATGACCTGCATGCACGCATAATGCTTCCTAAGGGAGAAGGCAATAGGAGTCAGCTGTGTACACTCCACTCACCTTGTATGAGAATGCGCACATCCCGACTGCGGAGGTTGATGTCATTGGCAACCTCACACCTGTATACTCCAGAATCCTTCCGCTGAAGGGGACGCAGGAAGAGCAGAGTGCTATTCATTATTTCCACCCCTTCTGGCATTTCACTGTCCAATCTGTGACACACAAGAGACACAAACATTTAGACACAAGCACACTTACAACAAACATCCTATTATGCAATCATGTGACATTTAATATTACTTTATTCTATTTAAAATGACGTGACAGACTTAAATAAAGTAAACATTACTTTTCAGTTGCTAATCTTCAGAAATCTGTAAAACCTTAGAAAAGGTCACGCACACAGACATACAGACCTGATCCATTTGAAGTGATGAGCTGGTGGGTTTGCGTTGGCCTTGCAAGTCATTTGAACGTTTTCCCGACCCACATACCAGTCTCCATCGTAGCCCACGACTGAAATGTCAGGAGCAACTACAGAAAGACAAAAAAAAAAAAATTCTGAGAACCCATTCACACACATTCATAAAGTGCATGTGCAGCACTTTCCTCTTTTCTTTATAGTTATTTATGAAAAATGTTAAACCCTCAACTACAATTCTTTTTAATAAGGGTTTGATAACGACATCTTTGGAATAATTGCCATTGCCGTTTTTTTATTTATAAATAAAAAAATGTTTTACTCCAATATCAGTCTTAAAAGGCATCAGGCTCTAGTGTTAACCAGGTAAACCAAGCAGGTATACCAAGGTGAATTGTCATAGGTTAAAAATATTTCAGTTGTGACACAGTATTGATTACAAGATGATAATTTTCCTAATTTGTGTGCAACATTATATGGAGTCTGGGGTTGGTCGTGCTGTCATCCAAATATGCACAAAGATGTTTAGCAAACTATAAGATCAAAAACAGCACCTACAGAGGAACTAACAGTCGTCACTTGCATGCTATGATGAGTTGTACATTTTAAATCCAGGTCAACAACAATGTTCTCCAGTTCTCTTCAGTGCCAAGTTATCATGGGGTTTTCACAGATGTCTATATTAAGACAGCTCCTCTGTTCGTTGCCATTTGTTCAGCTACTTAAACTACAGAATGCAGGGCATTGTTCCATGGATAAATGTTTGCTATGTTTTATGTTTGGAACTGTCACTGTGCCGACACAGAATGAGCATAAAATCCTTTGTTGCTGCCATCTGTCACAAAACAGTAACTCAGACCGTAATAAAAGTCATCCGTCAAACTAAAATATTTCCATGTGGGTTATTTTACCCCTTCCACCAGTCGATTTGTATATCATTTAAAAAAATACATTTGTGCCCCTTAAGTATAGATATGTACTGACAGAAAGCACAGTTTTCAGTTAATGGCTACACATAGTAGCAATGTACTGACGCAGAAAAGCCTATAGACTGTGAATAAAAAAAAAAGAAGATGAATGACAGAAAACACCAAGGACAGCCTTTCTTAAACCATAATCAACACCTGTGAGGAGCCTGAGTGGCTAGTCCTTTTCATCCAGACACATTTCATCTCCATCAATACAGCTGCTTCTAAAGTGGATTGTTGTTGATGTGCTTTAAATAAATCAAACATCAACACCGACAAGGCCAAGGGCTATCAATTGTCTGCTGTAGGACATTAAAAACCATCACTTTTAAGACTGTACTTTGTGCTTAACACAATGTTTTAAGGTTTAGGCTGTCGTGTATGTCCTCATCAAATGGCAGCTAAACTTGGACCTTAATTGACTCTGTACGTTTATTCTGACAAGTCTAATAATTGTGCTTTTAGAGCACATACCTCCACCACAGCCCAACAGTCCCCTTTACTTAGATCAAGCTGCAGAAAATTCCACAAATTTCACACAATCATAGATATCGTTTTCCTAAATGTGCCTGTTTTTTCCCATCAAAACATCAACATTATTACTTCAAGTTTGATGGGGATTCTTTCAATTGTTTTTGTGTAAACTTACTTACAAACAAACCAACAGACAAGGGTAGAAAACATAACCTCATTGGCAGAGGAAATGAGAGCCTTGTAGCAGAACAGAATCAATAATAATAATCTACATGTATGATATAAGGCTCTTTCAGCCCATAGAGACACTCACACTGCACGTTGAGCTGGTATGGGATCCTGAAGTCACTCAGCAGCGCTGGGTGGCGGACCACACAGGTGAGCGCATGGCCTTGGACGTGGCGTGTGGGCTGCCAGAGGTAGCGCACCTGTGTGCTGGTGGTGCCGTTGACCTCGTCGAACAGCTGCACTTCTGACTGGCCAAACAGGTTGGACTCCCAGGACACCTCAGCTGGGGGCCGAGCCCGCTCAGCGATACAGGTGGCCACCACGGTTTCATTGCCACCATCGATCAGGGCGGTTGAACCTGCTGACACGTAGACCTTCGGCTCCACTGTGATTAAGAGAGAACAAACAACAAGGCGGGAGACACACGTTAGAATTTCAACATCCTTTTGAGGTCATCTTTCTTTTTTTAAATCAATACCAGTTGTCTTTTCCCGCAGCTTTAATTCAATTTTCTTCACCTCTTCCACTACAACCAAATCCAAACCACCATTAGCAGCTCTAACCATCCCTGTGATCTGTTCTGTGAACAAAGCGAGCACACACATGCACAGTGTCTGTGAGCCAGCATTGACAACCTGTGATGCACATGAACACAAAAGGGTAATTCTTTTGGCAAAATTTAAAACACAGGATTGGAACCTGCTATTACTCAACAAGCCCTTATAAACGAGGGCTAATACAGGACTCACAACACTGTTTTCTGATGCTGTAAAAGTCATTGTTCTCCTCTATTTGCTGAGGAATCTTATCTCCAGTTTATCCCATTAAGAATTTAAACATGTTATATGTGATTTTGGATACATTTAGTATATCTTGATAGATCTGAAAAACATTGTTACAACTACTTTGATATTGAGCTCGACAAATCGTCCAGCCCAAACAATCTGGAAATTAATAGCAAGCACTGCCTGAACCAAATATACTTAATTTGATTCCTTTCAAAAGAATACAATTGTAGAGTCAATATCCATAGCTTTGCATTAGGGTTGTGACTTTTATTTCCATTATTTGTCCGTTATTTTCTCAAATGAGAGAATACAACAATTGAAAAACACCAAACACAAGAATCTTCAAATATCTTGTTTTGTCCATACCCCAAAGACAAATCAATTTACAGTTACACATGCAGTTTATTCACATTTGATAAATATTCAATATCACACATGCTACAAGTACTTACCGAGCACATTGAGCGTAGTGGAGGCTTGAGAGTTTCCCAAAGGAAATGTAGCGGCCTTACAGGTGTAGATCCCGACGTCAGCAAAGCCCACGTTTTCCAGGACGATGGTGGCATCGTAAAAGGAGGGTGAGCGGAAATGCAAGCGGTGACTAAGCTCTGGGATGGAGATGCCATACTCAGGGTTGTAGACAGCCAAGGTGACGGCGCCTGAAGGTAAGCGGCGCTCCCAGGAACTCTGAGTGAGAGAGAGGTTTGTTTCCAAGTCCATTTCCACCCTACACTCCAATGTCACATTCTTCCCCAGCACAGCACTAACCCTCTGAGGTACCACCACTTGACTGCAGCACAGACCTGCAAAGACGCATAGGAAAACAGGAATGAAGCCACATGCCATCATGTTCATCTGCAAAGGTTTTGGATAATTCGAATGACACCATTAATTAAAACAGTTTGAAATAAAAAAAATCCTTTAATTATTACAACATCTTTCAAATGTACTATGCTCACTTTTTTTGAAGCATAATCCCTCTAGACAAATTAGTACTTTAGCTGTCAATTTGTACATATACAGAGCCAGTCTTCTTTGTGAGAAATTCACTGCAGAGAAATAAAAAATGAGAATCTAAATAGTCGCCTTTTATTAAATACTGAGTACTTAACCTCTCCCTTAAACATTTCATCCCTGAGCCCATACAGGATCACAGGAATCAGTGGGTAAAGAGTGTTTCTGCTATTATCTCTATCAAAAATATTTAATATCTGTATAAGTTATGTACTAACCTTTACATTTATCAGACTAGATTCAGAGCTTGATATCACCACAGCAGGTGTTGGGCTTTTTCAAACATGTAACATACAGCTGAGTGTGTGACTGACTGTTCATTTGATTAAATAGTTTCTTTTGTATAGATTTCCTCCTCCTGACCTGAATTCAGAAATCAAAAGCAGACCGTCTATGTGCCCTTTGTCCAAATATAACTAGCCCATGCACTCCATCACCTGCACTTGTCAGAAATGTGGCGTGTCTTGAAAGCAGGCGCACAACATCGCGTTGAGGAAAGTCAAAGGGATACGAGGAGAACAGACTGCGACCGGCAGGGGGAAAAAAAAGGAAAAAAGAAAAAGCGGGGAAGAGATATGCTAACACATGACGATGACATCATCGCTGAGAGAAGAAAAAGAAGGCTGAGTGAAGAGAGGCGAGAGGAAAGTCACGTATGAAACACTACTCAGAGGAAATATATATCGCCAGGACTCCGGCAAACAGAAAACAGAGGAATTACGTTACTGATGTAGAAAAGAAAATATAACACCACTAGACTGCCAGAGCCTTCAAGCACATCACTAATTGCAACAAGCTGCCAGCAGGAAGACATCATCGTAAATCAAAACCTGCTGCGCTGCTTGGCAACTGACTCCAAATATTCTATTGTTGTTTTGCCAAAAACAGCTCCATCTCTGGCCCATCACACACTAAAAAGGCCATGTCCTCAAACAATAATACTGTAGAAGGAAATGTCCCTTCCCATCAAGTATGAAAAAAAAAAAAGAGTCTTATTTTATATTTATTTAATTGTACTGTTATTGGAGTAAAGTCTGAACTTCTGAGAACTTGGTACTTGTTTGACAGTGCTTCTAGTTTTTGTCAGTTTCCCACAACTTTGGGTTCAGATGTTAATTACAAGGTTAATTATAAGAGCTTCCAGATTAGTGTGACAGTTTAACCAATTAAATTGATGTATTAGCCAAATTTGGCAATAAATATTGTACATTGTATTGAATTCAAAATAATTATTATTCAACTTTTGATAATTGGCATACCAATTGAGTTAACAGTTTTTATGTTTTGCCCAGATTGGGCTATGAATAAATAACTGAAATACAAGCCAAATATTTAAATAAGAAAATGAAATCTTGAGAGCATTAATTTTTGGAAGAGTGGGCATAATGAGTCATTGTGTTACTCATGCAGAGAAAAGGGAGGACATATCAGTGGGGACATGTAAAGTTGTGGAGTCTGTTGATAGACTAATGCTGAATTCATGTGCAAAGAGAGCAATACATCGATTTCAACTGACAATAAAATACACACAATAGCACACATACATACATACTTCTCTAGCCCCTTACACTAACTTTAACCTTAACAGCTAAATGCCTAACCCCAACCCTTACATTTATCTCAACCCTACAGTAAAGTCTTATCCCTCAAACAGCCTGTTGAAGTTGGGAAAACTGGCTAAAAGTCAATCCGGTCGGTCCACCCACCCACACCCCCACACACACAGTAAATTAGCTGAATTCACTGATAACAAAAACTCATCAGGGATACGCTGCATTAAAAAGGATATGTTCACATTTTTTAAGTTTGAACAATAGTTAGATGCCCATAACAAAACAGATTTGTCTGAATGTGTTCATGTGTGGGCGACTTTCAAGAATTCCCTCCAGTGAAGAAACCATGTTCTTCGGCTAAAAAAAAAAATGATCAGAGTCATTATTGGTTGTTTTTTCTAAGACATAGATCCATACGAGCTGCTAAAGTGGTCCATCTTGACTTAGAATTGGCTGTTCACCTACATAAGTTAGTAATGTGATTGGTAATGTGACATTTCTGTTTTCCTAGGTGACCGATTAGAGTAGGCGTGGTAATATTAGCTAACTTGCTGTTACCAATATTTAGAATTTGTTTGGCAAATGCTACAATCGTAAGATGTCGTACTGACAGAGTTGCAATAGAGTATATCACGCCAATGCCATTTGTGGCCAACAAAGCATTTTTGTCAGAGATGCTGATATACAAGTGCAACATTTAGTGGCAGTGGATATGGCATATATAACCTTAGAAGTATTACGCAGATCATGGTCTGGTTTTGTCTACCATACTGTTTTTACACTTTTTGGCAGGCACTTAGAACTCTGCATTACAACAGAAGTTTCTACTTTAACTGAGTGTGTTTCTGCGATACCACTCCACCACTTATTTCCCCGTTTGGATACTAAATGTTATCACTTTGTCATTTATGTAAAATTTTAGTGCATGAACTTTTGAGTTATGGCTAATTACATGTTTTATGAGGTCACCATGACCTTGCCCTTTGACAACCAAACTCTTTCAGTTTATTTTAGTACAAGTGGAAGTTTGTGCCAAATTTGAAGAAATTGCCTCAAGGGTTTCCTGAGTTAGCACATGAGAATGCGATGCACAAACAGATGGATGGATGTACAACTTGTAGACATAATGGCTCCATCAATGGCTGTCGCTGGTGTGGCGGTACAATGACAAGCGAATGAATAGTTGGAATGTGCCTCCAGTTGAAGAGCCATGCTCACATATATGGCTGCTTTCCTTTTTGATTACTCCCATATCCCACACTTTGCACAACACACAGATCACAGCTTCCTCCAAGGAATGAAGCTGCTCTGCATATGAAAAAATGGCCCCAAGCTAATGTAAATAAACCAGTGGAAACAGACATAGTAAACGATTCAAACCTTCTGAATGAAAACACAATGCATATTATTTGCGTTTTGTATAAATTGTGCAAAATGGCACACTTCAATCCAGATAGTAACTGTGCAGTACACTGTGAGTGACCCTTTTCCTCAAGGAGAAACAGATTTTTACCACTGACTGTATTTGTCAGGTACAATGATGAAGTTAGATGATAAGAATAACAGCTCAGTTAGGAGGAAAGAAACAGCATTTCTCCTTTACTGTACACAATATTTTATGGAAGAGGTATAGTGGCTGTATTAAATTTTCACTTGTGACATGACGACAACCTTACATAAGCATGTCCTCGTTTCTCCAACTCAGAATAAGGGAGTAATTAAAGTAAGGGCAAAGTCTATCTGATCTTATATGACGACTATCTGACATAGCAATAACGTAGTTCTCGCTCTTCGTCTTCTGCCTCCAGAGAGAAAAGTCCTTCAAGTTTTTGCTATCTTTATCATCAAAGAGACGCTTTCAGTTATGCTTGCAAATGCAACACACATACAAGCAAGCCTTACCCCCTAAACCCTAATCATGTCTTCACCTTAAAATTGATGGGGAACTTACATGATGGGGATTTGGTCTTTATCCCAATAAGGTAGGTAAAGTCCCTAAATTGTGACTCAGATTGAGGTCCCCACAACATAAGTAATACCTAGACCATACACAGACACACAAATATATTCTGTCATCAAGGACACTCTGCTCCCCAGGGATACTCTGCAGCTCGTTCTCACTTTAGTCAATACTACCTTCACATGCACCACTTATGTGGCAGTGATGTATTAATATGAGTGTCTTGCCAGAGGGCAGCGTGTCTTGTTAAAAGTGGAAATCAGAACATAAATGGTGAAGGTGTTAGGTTGGAAGTAGCCGAGGCAGCTGTCCAGAGCAGGAGAGAGAAGGATTGAAAATAGTCGTGGGACATATTGATCTTATTTGACCTTCAAATCTACTTTTTTGCTGAAATTATTCACATGCATATTCTTAAACTGGCTTCCTGGTTCTGATAAGTGGTTCATCAGTTGGAAATCAGCTCAGGGCCCAGTGATTAGATTAATTTTAGAAAAATGTTTTAATCCCAAAAAATGTTTAATGAATTTTGATGTGAGAATAATGCTGGGCAAACTTGACACTGTGTACATTATATAGAATATACAACTTAAAAAAGGTACACTATGGAGTTTCTTAATACTGGTGCTGTGGAGCAATGTTTTGCTGTGCAGGTATGTACTACTTGCGTCTTTTGATGCATTTAAAACTGCGAAAAGACAAGAAATCACAACATTCATGTGATATGAATGTATAAGTGACTGCAGAGAGTAATGTACTATGTCTTTGATGAAGTAATAACGTAAAATACTAAATTCAAAACATTAGTACTTGCGTGCCGTGCTGCGAACGGATCGGGTCCAGTCTACATCCAGGACATGGTCAAACCTTACACCCCAGCCCGTTCACTCCGCTCTGCATCTGCCAATCGGCTTGTTGCTCCCTCACTGCGAGCTAACCACTCAACAAAATCACGACTGTTTACTCCCAATGACATCAGGACAGCAGAAAATCTACACATCTTCCACCGCAAACTAAAAACACATCTCTTCCAACTATACCTTGATTAAAAAAAAAAAAAAAGTAGCGATTTAGTAGCACTTATATGGCACTTACCTATAGCAATTTGTAGTTTGGCTTTCTTGAAGAAAATTGTACTTTCTTGATTCTTGTTCTGGTTTTCCTCATGATGTATTTGTTAATTAATTGATGCGCATAAATATAGTTTATTTATTATTATTTTAAATATGAATACTGTTAATATCAAAATGAAATCTTATACAAGTATTTAATTCAAAAGGCAACCAGTGCCAATGTTATGGAGGATTAAGCATTTTTGGATAATGATTTTTGTTTTAATGAATGCACATTTTCTGAATGGTTGTTCTCACGAACATGTGAGAAACATCCTCTCTGCTGAATGTAGAAGTAGTCAACATGTAAACTATACCAACTTTATAAGCTAGAGACATTACATGACTCTCCATTCTGCTTTTCTGCTCCCTTATGGTCAAAAATATGATTAATGCATCTTTAATGACAGATACGATGTGTACAGGAGAATTCAGTGTTTGTTGCCCTTTAAGACTTAACGTTATTAGCTGTACGGGTGTGTGCATCTATTCTGCAGTCAACAAAGGCACAAGGTCAAACACCTCATTGAAATGTATAGCAGACTTAAAGTGAAGCAAGTCAAAAGGTCTCTGTGCTTCAACTTGGAGGGGAAGGAGGTGATCAGTCTGTTTAGGACTGAACTTTTGTTCTCTCCAAAGTCTCTGCGAGTTATGAGAAAAAGAAAAAATGATTGCAATTTAAGACCGTTCAACAGAATAACACAGTTTTGTAAAATTTAGTGAAAGTTTAAATTTAAGACGGTATTTGACTCAAATCTATATAGATGTAGTTTGGATGTAGCTTGTGACACTGCTGCATTGAAGTGTATTACACAGAAAGATGTTCAGTCAACATTGTCCTTTTCCTAGTTTCAGCTATGGTAAGAGGAAAACTAGGGAACAAACATAGTCTGGCCCAATTCACTTATAGCTCAGTGAGACATGTGCAATATTGCCAAACAGAATAACAATGTGAACCAATTCCCCAAAATTGTGGACATTTCTGTCGCAGTTGCCCCATAAGATTGCATTGTAGCTACTGCCCAGTGTTGCGCCCGCTGGCGAAGGAGATCTGCATGACCGATTCCAAAGTTTTTTTTAAGTACCATTCATTTACACACCCACAGGCCCAGGCTGAAAAATACTTGTATTCCCCTTTGGAACTTGGTGTGGTTTTCATTGAAATATATATTTGAGCCTGGTTTCATAAGTCCCATTTCTTTGAATAATGCCACTATATATACACAATTTTAGAATATAGGACTAGAGGGTTAATATCCACTGTATTTTTATATATATTATATATTCCTTAATAACTGAACTTATTCAGTTCTTTTGAGTTTTGTGCAGAAACCGAAACTCTGTGCAGGCAACACAAGTATTGCTGCTGTCTCACACAAACTTGAGCGAATTGGGAGCCAAGGCTTAGCAGCAGACACATGGCGTCTGAGCCTCGTCAACGCAGACGTGCAAGGTGCTGTCGTATGTTCAGTCATCACTGGTGGCGCACGTGCAAGTTCCCAAACAGTTCGGGAACATTTAGACAAACCCGCAGCTGCATATTACCTTAACAGAAAATGTTTCAGGAGCCAATATGGCTCCCACTAACTCCGCACTGACCCAGGTGTAGGCCAGGTGCGCGTATATACGTTAATGGACATGACGGTGTGCTCCTCGGAGGTTTCTATGGAGGGTTTCTATGGCAGCCTCGGGTCGCGCCATCCTCCGCGGTGGTGGTGCCGGCTAGCTACCTCTTTCCGATACGTTCAAGTGAACTTAAAACCAAGTTTGCTTGAATCTTCAGAGGACACCTGCTAAACTTGCTAAACTTCTGATAATGCCGCCGGCGGGAGAACGCGCTGGTCGCCAGTTTTCCCCGGGATTTGTGCTCGGTGCGAGAGACACGCAGCTCCCTCTCCAAACTTCTGTGTAGCGTCCGCGGAACAAACAGGGGGGGGAAACCAGGACTCACCTATAATACTGCATAAAACGTGGAGTAACGCGACCACGCCGTGTCCTCCACGGTGGCTCCGGTGAGATGACGGGGACATGTTGGAAAAGCAGCGCAGCCTCCAGCCGTAGGACCCGGGATGAGAGCAGGTTCAACGGTATGTGAAGGAACCTCCTCAGCAACAACTATCGACTGCATGTGGACTGTACCATCTGCTCAGTGGAGCGAGGGGAGCCGCAGCTCACCTGACCGCAGCACTGAGCGATCCATTGTCGAGGCTCCATCAGAAGCAGCCCCCCGGAGGAAGCGTCCATTAGCATACACATTACGTCATCCCTGTTGATAACCCTACATCTATATTGATTCCTCCTAATGACTTTATTCTTCTTCTGTCTTTCACTGGAGACACATTTGTCTTTATTTTTAATAGAGAGCACAACGTGGGTTGCTTTTTTTTTATGGCAGTCAGCGGGATTCTGTGAAATCACTGAGCAGATTTCCATAAAAATGTGTTGGAAAGTTGAGCAGGTTTATCAAGGAGCAAGGATCCATTTGGATGCAAATGAGGCCATCATGTGAACATTTAAAATAAACAACGTTTTACCTGATAATTATTAAAAGGGTGGAAACAGCCAATTTATTCCACAAATGATCCAATCTATAGATTGTCCAGTAGGCAGAAAATAGTCTTTTTTTCAATTCTTGCTTAAAACAACAATCCTGCATTAGTTTATCTTTTTTGTTGTTGCTAGAATTATTGCATTATGCACTTTCCTTCTCTATTTATGTATTTGATTTAAACTGTACCCACTTGTCCTGTTGCCTTTTACTTAAGTCATCGGCTTGCAATGATTTTTTCTTTTAATAAATAACTTAGATTTTTACCAACACCTGGTTTTAAGTTGCTTCTGAATTCAAGTTTACACAAGTGACAGCAGGAAAAGCATAGGTATAATTCTTTCTCATTTACTTTTCTCTCTTGCATGCATTTTACACTTCATGAAGACTTGTGGAAATTCTACACTTAACTTGGAGTGAGCCGACTTTAATGTTATAACACCTATTTCTACCTGTTTATTCAAGTCAAAATGTTTTGACTTGAATAAGGCCTATGGTATTGATCCCGGTGGGGGTCCTGTGAGAAAACATGGCATGTACAGTCCTCTGGGTATGATAATGTGTCTGTAACAGGGATTTATCTTGGTGGTGTTTCTAACCTACAATGGTAGGACAAAATATGGTCTTTGAGCCTCCAGAAGTTTTATAATGTTTTAATCTCTCCAATTTGAATAAGTGACGGGGATCAAACGCTGATGCTTTCATTTGACACTTGTTAGAGAATTGTAATGTTTTCTCTTGGTGGTTTGTTAAGGCTGTGTGCGTCTGTCACACGCAGACATATGCAGCTTTAGTTGCAGCCCATCAGTCAACAAGTTAATCTCTGCAATTTAACTGTGTGTGGGATGGGATGGGGGTGGGTGAGGGATGTGGGGCCGCCGCAGCACCCCCTCCTGCTGACAGAAAGCTAACCAGGTCAGTGCTTTAATTTGAGTCTCAGTGCTGTCCTTTGGAGAGCCACAAGGGATACAATTACTCTCCCACCATCCCATTCCACTGTAAAGCAGACAGTGCAGACGTTTTTTGTGCACGTGAGTGTGCACACGAGCATAACGGCATGTACTCTTTTTAAATCTGTCTTCAAGTGGTTAAAATCAAATATTCCCATTGTTCTTAAGTTCAGTCAGAATTTCTTTGCCTGCAGTGTAAAGCCTCCACTTGAAAGCCATATGTTGCCGTGACAAAGAATCTGTGATGAGGGGGAGAGAAAAGCAGATTTAAAGATATGATTCGATTTAGAGGCTTCTTTTAAAATCACAGCCACATTAACATTTACACATGATAAAGTTTCCTCCTGACATTTCCACAACCCCTCCACTGCAGCTACAGACTTTTCCATTATTCCACTTTTTGTTTTTTCTGTCAGGAGCTTCTTTTGGTTACTTGATTTCCATTTCTTTCTGATTTCCAAGAACTTGCCAAAATCGACAAAAACAGTGAAATGTTCTGAAACCACTGGTGTTTGAAGATGGAGAAAATGACAGAAACGCACGCGTGTGCAAACCTGTTTACAGCAGTCGTGTGATAAATACAACATTTATGGAAACTTGCTCTTTGGGAAAATATCTTTGGTGTTCATTGAATTGTTTCTCTGGCTTAGTGTGATGGTAAAATGATGCATTGTTTAGTGAAGTGTTTATGTCCATTCCCTGTATGTGTACTGTGAAAGGTTTCTAAATATGGCCTCAGTCTCACTCTTGATAATTTGATAAAAGAGAGAGCAGTTGTTCCTACTTGCATGAAGCCCAAAAAGCACACTATACACATTTTTGAAAAGATGTCATTGCAAAAACTCTCTGGGCATTTCCCGCAAACCACATCTCAGTGAAAAACAGTGGAGAGAATGACACATAACGCAGCGTGTCCAAAACTCAAACTGATGCTGCATTCACAAAAACTTGCCACAAGTAAACCAAAACCACACAATCCATTTTCTCGGCTGAGGATGTGAAGGAGCTTGTGATCATGATAACAACCTCTCCCTTCTGCTCTCACTCTAAACTAAAGCTTCTCTCTGTCACCAGGTACTCTCTCTCTCTGGAATGTTTTTCACCCCCTCAAGTGCTCTTTCATGAAGGCCAGAGAGGTATTGAAGGGGCTTCAGGATTGTGGTGGAGTAAAGATCGGTTAAATTAGTCCACCTCCTGCTCAGACTCTTCTTTTATTCCGCAGGTCAGCTCCTCCCTCCCTGTTTACCCACATAAATTGGTTGTTCTCTGTGCTCTGTCTCTATACGTTCCCCCACACAAGTGTCCATCTGGACTGTGAGAAAAAGGAGGGGGCTGGAATTTCGTCAATAATATCATTAGTTTCTATCAACAGCCCTAATTTTCACAACCTCACTCAAGTTTCTTCATGTGGAACATAAGTACATACTGCAGATTGAAATGAGATGGCTGCAGTTGGAGCCACAGTGTGGACTGTACAACTATTTATAAAGCAAAGGTGACACCTGCTGGCTAAAAGGATGAACTGTTTTCACTGTGGTTCAGACTTTACCTGTTGCATTTTTCCCATTTTACAAGGTGTCTTATATCATCACTCTCATGTCGGTGTTGCTGGAAGTTCATGATTTATTACACTCACAATATTTATGGGAGCTGAAATCAGCCAAACATACAAGAGACAACTTAAAAACATTGACTTGTCCAATCATACTTCAGGTCATGTGCTGAAACTTCACCATCAGATCAAGTCTTTTTAATCGGCTGGAAACACATATTTAATTAAATATCAAATTCAAACTTTGATTCTCTTTTTTTATTTGTGTATAAATCTGTTTTTTCAACTCTTGCCATTTGCCTTGTAATTGGCAAAAGCTGCTGTATATAATTAAAAACAATTCTTTAGTGGCAACTGATAATGACATGCTAGATACTCCTCTTTATGAACTTCCCTGCATAAAAGCTGAATACATGACTTTTTAGGCAGGTTGAATTTAGTAATGTACCTTATTTTTGTCTTCTGTCTGAGTTCTTGTAATTTGTATTATTCACCTAGAAAACACAAAACTTTCAAAATTGTACAGGTTCATTAAAATTGTTTTGTGAAAGTCAAGAGACGGCAGACATATTAATGATCTTAACATGAGTAAAGAACTTAAATTACATCAAACTGAAGCTAAATTAATCTCATCTGTCAATTAATAAATGTTGTTGATGCTTCCCCCTCTAATAATGCAATTCGAGCATTTGTTGTATAGATCCTGTGTTTTCCGTCACGTGGCTAAAAAACAGTTTATTATATCTGTGACAATATATAAAACATATTCTTGATTAAAAGAATCAAGCCTTCAGTGAATAATTTAACTTCTGAAACGGTCTGCATGGGTTCCAAATGATGTGGAGTGATCAGTTATGTTATGACAGTGTTGATATGTTTAATAAAACAGCTCGTCATAATTTTTTACAGTGGATTATCAACACGTAGTTCATGAGGAGCATCAACGGTGACAATGACTTGAATGTGAAGGCTTTTGTGATGAAAACGAGAAGAAATGATCAAAAAGCTCCACGTCTCTTTAATCAGTAAAATCTGAATCCATCCTTCACCACAAAGACAAATATTAGACGTGATTTCAAACAGTATTTCTATTCTCAGAATATACAACTCTAATAGCTCCATCGTAATAATGATTCAATTAATTTCTGAGTTGAATTTGATCACTTGTCATACACCCCGTCAGGTACTAAAGAAAATAACAAACACAATTAAAGGTATTTCTACAAAACATGATTATGCAAGAAAAAACACATAACACAATTACTGTATTTGAAATCAGGTCTTGATAACTGGCCTCACATTGCTTTTGAGCCCGAAGGTGAAATAGTATATGAAGATGTGTCTGAAGGTGTGATCTCTGAGGCCATATATGAGCGGACTCAAACACTTTGGGAAAATGATGAGACCCAAAAAGAGGGCGTACTGAACATTAATGGCCATGTTACGGTTAATGTTCCACAGTCTGTTGATCAGGCTGAACAGAGTAGAGGTGAGACACAGACAAAACTGAAGCAGATGCAGCAGCACTGTCCTGTGGGCCTTGCTAGCATTACTATTACAGGAGGAGGCTGACTTCACAGTAATCATGATAGCAATGTATGTATAAATCATAACCATGCCCACCAATACAAAATAAATGATGGTGAAGGAGATGTTTAAAGTGGAAAAAATCGGTAGCCTGAAGACACTGTTCCTGTCGCAGAACCTCGGCACAGTGAAGCCTTTGTTCTCGTGGCTGACCAACACGAAAATCTGGGTGACCGAGTCCAAAGAGGCCACTGTCCATATCACAGCAATGGCATTGCCTGTCCTCCTGGTGGTCGTAATATCTACATGCCTCAGTGGAAAACAAACGGCAACATACCTCTCCAAAGACATCACAGCCAGGTTGAGGGGCGATATTTTCACAGCGATGGATGCAATCGTTGTGATAATAACACACACATAACTGATCATATTGAACATGGTCACAGCAATGATGTACAGCAGCATAGTGACCACAAGCTGCAGAGAGTCAGTGAGGAGCAGATGAGCAAACAGGATATAACGAGAGGACTCCAGCAAGAGAGGCTTCCTCAGCAGGGCAAAGAGCATGACTCCGTTTACGTACAGGAAGAAAAGACATGGCAGCATGGACAGCACGGCTTTCAGAGGTTTCAGCTGGGTTACGTCTGTGGTGTCGTTCATGACCGCAGCTTTGTGCAGTGTCTGTGAAGGCCGATGCACGAACACACATAGCAGACACATCACCTGTGTAAGAATATTATGTCAAACAATATCTAAAACATCAGAGTGAAAAATACCAAAAGTGTAACACTAAACATCTAAACATCATCACAATAAAAAAAACTATAGTAAGTATATAAAATCTGTGAATTTGAAGACATAATAGACAGATTTATTGTACGAGACACATCACTTACAAGCTGCCACTTTGGTCGGACTTCATTTGACAATGAAGGTTTGGGGGACAAATCTGAAGAATGATTCAGGCTCCAGCTGACATGTCCTTCTTTTCTAGAAGTCCTCTGTGTGTTGACATCATCACCCATGTCAGTTTAACAACCAATCAAAGCTCTGCATCGCTCAGGTTCTCTTTGAAGGAGTAAGAGAAATTCAGCAGAAAATGTTAACTTACAATTTACAATAAAGATGTATCACAAGAGTGTTATTGGTGTTTCACATTGTGCTTCTGTGCACAGTTTACCAATATATACAGGTGCATCTCAATGAATTAGAATATCATGGAAAAGTTCATTTATTTCGATAATTCAATTCAAAAAGTGAAACTCATATATTATATAGATTCATTACACACAGAGTGAAATATTTCAATGTTTATTTCTTTTAATTTTGATGATTATGGCTTACAGCTAATGAAAACCCCAAATTCAGTATCTCAGAAAATTAGAATATTTCATAAGACCAATAAAACAAAGGATTTTTAATACAGAAATGTCAGCCTACTGAAAGTATGTTCATATATATATATATATGCACTCAATACTTGGTCGGGGCTCCTTTTGCATGAATTACTGCATCAATGCGGCGTGGCATGGAGGCGATCAGCCTGTGGCACTGCTGAGGTGTTATGGAAGCCCAGGCTGCTTTGACAGCGGCCTTCAGCTCGTCTGCATTGTTGGGTCTGGTGTCTCTCATCTTCCTCTTGACAATACCCCGTAGATTCTCTATGGGGTTCAGGTCAGGCGAGTTTGCTGGCTAATCAAGCACAGTGATACCATGGTCATTAAACCAGGTATTGGTACTTTTGGCAGTGTGGGCAGGTGCCAAGTCCTGCTGGAAAATGAAATCAGCATCTCCATAAACCTCGTCAGCGGAAGGAAGCATGAAGTGCTCTAAAATGTCCTGGTAGACGGCTGCGTTGACTTTGGACTTGATAAAACACAGTGGACCAACACCAGCAGATGACATGGCTCCCCAAATCATCACCGACTGTGGAAACTTCACACTGGACTTCAAGCAACTTGGATTCTGTGCCTCGCCACTCTTCCTTCAGACACTGGGACCTTGATTTCCAAATGAAATGCAAAAGAGGACTTTGGACCACTGAGCAACAATCCAGTCCTTTTTCTCCTTAGCCCAGGTAACACGCTTCTGACGTTGTCTCTGGTTCAGGAGTGGCTTGACACGAGAAATGCGACAGTTGTAGCCCATGTCCTGGATACGTCTGTGCGTGGTGGCTCTTGATGCACTGAATCCAGCCTCAGTCCACTCCTTGTGAATCTCCCCCAAATTCTTGAATGGCCGTTGCTTCACAATCCTCTCAAGGCTGCGGTTATCCCTGTTGCTTGTGCACCTTTTTCTACCACACTTTTTCCTTCCACTCAACTTTCTATGAATATGCTTGGATACAGCACTCTGTAAACAGCCAGCGTCTTTAGCAATGACCTTTTGTGGCTTACCCTCCTTGTGGAGGGTGTCAATGACTGTCTTCTGGACAACTGTCAAGTCAGCAGTCTTCCCCATGATTGTGTAGCCTACTGAACCAGCCTTAGAGACCATTTAAAGGCTCAGGAAACCTTTGCAGGTGTTTTGAGTTAATTATCTGATTAGAGTGGGACATCGTGAGTCTACAATATTGAACTTTTTCACAATATTCAAATTTTCTGAGATACTGAATTTGGGGTTTTCATTAGCTGTAAGCCATAATCATCAAAATTAAGAGACGTAAACGCTTGAAATATTTCACTCTGTGTGTAATGAATCAATATAATATATGAGTTTCACTTTTTGAATTTAATTATCGAAATAAACGAACTTTTCCATGATATTCTAATTTATTGAGATGCACCTATATTCAAAACTGTGATTATAGTTTATGTGAAACAAAATAACATAACTACAATGATAAAATACATTATATTGTTTTATACAAAAAAGAAGAAATATTAACCTAAGATTTCTTGAATAAAGTCCTAAGTACATACTATGAAACTAAATAGAACAAACCAAAAGAACAAAGCAGTAATGTAAGTAATTTTGAATCTACTTTATATTATACTTTATATATACTTTGAATTTTTTGTAGATGACAAATATGTCTAATGTTTTGAAGTGTAGTTTCATACGTAATGAGTTGGTCCCATGCCCACTGACTTTTGTAGCACATGTCAACTTTGTCAGGCTCAGCCCAATTCACCAGGCTGAACTGTATATACAGTATATATGTCATCTCCTTGTTCCTATATGTGGATACAGAAAAACACTGCCAATGTTTACAAAGTGAGAATGTAAATATGCTAACACACAGTTTCTAGTTGAACATAGGGACAGTGAGCTGTACTAACTTAGTATGTCAGTGTAATAGTGTAATTCAGCATATAAGCACGTTTGTTTCCATTCAATTGTAAGTAGAGCTGAGGCTGACAAGACTTTGCTCATTAGGTCTGCTTTCATAAACCTACAGCGAGTATTGGATTGAAATGCATTTTTTTATGTAAATCGGTAGCCTCATCAGTCCCATTTCATCATCTGTTAAAATGGCAGCTGTATCTAAGCCCACATTTATTTGAGCACCGTGGACTTTTTTGCAAGGAAATACATTTCTCATTACCCAAAGCCAGGTTGATGAACCAGTTTTCAGTGCATCTCGCCTGATACACACACAAAAATTATTTGGTTTGTGCGTCAAAATATTGAATCTAACAACAAAAAAAAAATCACATGGTAACTTTAGAAGATTCCTGTATAGAATTTGTTTTATTTACAGGTCTTGCACTTTGTTCCATATGTTTTTCAGATTTAGTTGAAAATGTGTGTAAAATACATGATGCAACCAAAAATGTCTGTCCCTGTTCAGAACACAACAGGTTTGTTTACAGACTCATATCACAGATTAATCTCAGTGGTCTGAGGTCTGTGGAGGACTGTGCTGGTCATTATGGCTGATTAATAATTCATGTTTCACATCTCAGGAACATATTTCTGAGTATGTTGATCTCTGGTGGGACAATTAAAACATGCATTGAATTCCCTGGCATATATCAGGGAAGTAAGGGAAAACACGTCACCTTTGTTGTAAACTACAACTTTGTTTTTCCATTTGTTTTTCTGCTGTTTTTTTTATTTGGCTGCAGGAGAACAGCTCTTCTTTCCGCTACTTTATCATGCTCTGAGGAAAGAACCTTTAAAAGAAATGCTAGATACTGTATGTTACTAAAGTAGAGCAAAATGTGTGTATGAAGCTACAATTGCAGAAACGTGTAAAAAAATGTTCATAGGCAAAATTGCATGAGGTTTTCTTCAGATGTTGACAAAACTTAAGGATTGATGAAGGGAGTCAGGTGTCATCATTTTATAAAATATAATTTCAAAACAACAAAGGCAACTTATCCTCTGGTTTTTCCACTCTTTGAGATTTAACACAATTGTCAAAATTCAAAATTTTACATACTTTACATAGAACTGTGACATGATTGAGAATGAAGCAATTTTAATTAAAGAATAAAGAGAAGAAAACGCAAAAATGTTTATCTAAACCTGACAGTGGAAGGAAGAGCAGAGTAGATTAAGTCTGACGACATCAGCTGATGCCTTCTCTGTTTAGTTAGGGTATACTGTATATTTTTTCATCCTTGTTCACAAAAGATACAGCACAGAAAAACAATGAACGTTTTGTGCCTATCCAGACAAAAGGGCAGACAATTACATCACTTTCTTTCAATTACTTTCTCTACTATTGCCAGATAAGGTGTTTTTAGCAGAACGCTGCAACCAATGGCTCTGGACCAGGAGGAAAGACACCAACTGGGCTCCCTGATGTTAGGGACACGCACCCAGGTCTGATTAGCCTGTGGTCGGCCAAAGCAGAGGGTGTCTTGTGATTAAAAGGCCAAAACACCCAATGTTGCATAGAGTGAAATGCATGCTACAAATGTAAAATGGTCTTCGTCTCTGCTTTGGTAATAAAAGACTGTCTCAATGAATTCAGGCATTTCTTGGTGTAATTGGAGTGTCTAGCATTATTGTAAGCAGAATCCACTGTCACTTACTCAGAACACCAGTTACATTCATCCATAGGTCATTTTAAGTATTCAATAATTCCTACAACTACCAAATATAGAAGCACGTGTGACATGTTTGCTGCATCCATCTTTAATCATTGTTTGAAATCAAAGATTACAAACACATTAACATGACGCAATCACTCAGAATAAAACATGAAAACGAGGAGAGCAATACATTTCTGAAATTAAAAAATATACATATTATAAAGGAAAAGTACAATCAAATCCCAGTGTTTTGAAAATAAAAATAAGGCAAAGCTGAAAGGCAAAATATCTACATAAGAAAAGCAAAATAATAATAACAATAATAATAGTTACGTTTTCCTCAATTTTCTGTTAAATTGTACGATAGTGTCAACTCTTCTAGGTCTGCTGGCTATATTTAGACTGAAAAGTGGACATTAGCTGTTGAAAAAAAAAGACAAAGTGACAGTGAATTACATCTCAGTAAACTTTATGATATACTATAAATAAATAAATAAATTATAAAAGTAAAATGTAACACATCTTAGATGGTTTGCACTTACCACAGATATCCTTCCTTAAACTCAGTGAATTTGTGTCGGACCATAAATGTTGCTAGAGCATCTGCTACCTAACAACAAACAACAGAGGATTGAGTTTTAACAAAGGGCAAACAAACTAAATCATCATGATCAAATACAAAGAACAAGGGGAAGACAACAGGGATTCCGTCGATGTAGATTTGAGATATCATGTTCAAGAAGCCAGAAAAATGCTTCGAAAGGTCTCCTTGACCTGAAATTTAATCAGTGCCATATTTGACAGGATTCTCTCGAGGCGTTATTTAAAATAACGTGTTCACAAGGCAAAAAACATTTTGTTAGGCCACCTTGACCTTTGAACACCAAATTCTAATCAATTTGCTGCAGGTCAGAGTTAATGTTTGTATCAAAGTGAAGAAATTCCCTCAAGGCGTTCTTGACATATCGTGCTAACAAGAATGGGCCGAATGGACGGACAACCCGAAAACATAGTACCTCCAGCCACTGGCTGCCGTCGGCATGGAGGCATAAAACCTACTTGAACCAAACATCATAGGACAATACGTAAATCACAGTGGATGTTTATTTACTTTTTCAGGTGCGTCCTCATGGACAGCGTGACCACACTGAGGGAGGACTTGCATCTGAAACTTCCCTGTGGACAAACAGTGACATCATGCATATGATCTAAGTCTGGTGGCTATGTTCGACAGTAACAACACGCAAACATGAACGGAAATTGGAAGCTCGCCATTTGCCCTGCTTACCTTGCATCTGTCCAATAGTAAGGTCTTTGTCCAGCCTGTCCACTCCTGTACAATGGAACACACCAGGGGTGAAATTGTGCAGCCAAAGGCAAAATAACTTTCAATTAAATTATTTGTATTCATCTAAACAACTGGGACCGCCCTGAAATCCCATCAGAACTTCCCGCCTATATATATTTGATGGATGCTGTATGAAATAATAATGAGTGAAAGATCTAACCTGCGAGCAGAAGCAGTTTTGGCACAGGGCAGGTGAGGAAGAGAGCAGACAGGCCTCGGAACCAGCCATCCCAGTACTTTTCTGTCTTTGACAGCTCCACACGCCAGGTGAAGATGCTTTCCTTTTTCATCTGTATCAGCAAAATCAACCCTTTAAGGGAGTGTTTAACCTACTTTACACTTCTCATACACATACTGTTCATGTTACACAAAAAAAAAAAACACAAGGACAGGGAGGAGCAGCACCTCTTGATCATCTTCCTTCATCCTTTTCTTGTTGGATTCTTCTTCTGCTTCTTCCTCCTCGTCCTCTTCTATTATACCTTCGCCAATGCTGTTAGAGACTACTGGACTGCTAGTGGGGTCCTCACATCTGTGGACGTCAGAATAAAGGTTAATAAAACTTGCAAACCTATGAAGCAGTTAATGTGCAAATGAGAGAGTAAACATACTTCTTCACTTGGCCTCCCATTGACACACGTGCTGACTCCATGTTTCGGATCTGGCCACTTTTCACACTGAGAGCAAAGCAAAAGAAAAATTTGGAGCATGACAAACCAAACTCTTAAAATGGACGCTCTTTAAAGTAAAGCTGTTCAAGAAAAGAAAAAAAACAACAACAAACAAACACACAAAAATGCGATTTTAACATGACATTTACCAAATAGCAGGAGAGTATTATAATAACCTGTTTACCTCCACTCAATGGCGTTCTCCAGAGATTTAAATGTCTTTGGCCGACTTCTGAGGAAATTCTGCATACTGTTCAAAGCATCCATCGCTGTACCTGAATAAAATTACCAAACACAGTTGTCGTCAATATACCCACTAATAATGTACTCATATTTCAATATAAATATTTTTCATATATGTTTAAAATTAAAGTAAAATCAACTTGCTATTTTGTTAATTATGTAACTATCTATCTATGATGCAGCAACTTGACAAAGTACGGGCCCTTACCTTCTACAACGTCAATAACACAGAGGCCCAGAAGAGATGGTAGGTGATTGGCAATGGCTGTGTGAACTGCAATGGCCCCACCCATGCTGTGTCCAATAATCATGATCGGAGGAGGGTTCTCTCCGTAGAGCACCTCCACCACTTTGCCAATATCCCTTATGAAAGAAAAAACATAAACCTGTTAATTTCAATGTTTCTGTGCATATGAACAGAAATAGCAAGACTAATTCTCCACCTAACAATGAAATGAGGAGCTTGTGACATAAATAAAATTAACTTTTAATTAAACTTGTGTTTGAGTCCACAAAACACTTGGAACAGCGTTGCAGCCAAATCCAATACAATTGAAGTAAATGGTGACATATTCTTCAAAACGTACAAAAACAACAGAAAAAAACACAACATGCCTCCATCCTTGAATATCCTCCTCTGGATCACAGCGGACATTTAGGCTAAAATTGTATTGGTTTGGCTGCAACGCTGTTTACCGCTTAAACTCCAAATGTGTTTTGTGGACTCAAACACTTCACCAACCCTTCCATCGGCATAGTGGTGAGTAGATAATGGGTGAATTTTCATTTTTGGGTGATCTATCCTATATAACTATCTTTAAAGCGTGTGAGTGGTTCTCACACACCCAGTGTCTGTCTTTACTGCACACACAACAACTTACTTGGCCATCGTATCTGCAGAGAGATCTTCAGGATTTTTCACTTTGGAGTCACCTGCAGGTAAAGAAAGTGATAAAGCTGTGTAAAAAAATCTAAATGTAATGAAAGCATTTTGTTATTAATTTGTTGTTACTAAAAAGTCACTGCTTTATTAAGTTACTCTACAGCTGTGCAATATTAGAGAAAAAAGATTGATATATAAGGATATATTAAATTATGTAAGTGATGCAAGATGGGACACAGTAATTAACATATTAAATCATTAACCATCACAGACATCCCCTTTTGACTATACAGCAATACATCTGCCCAGTTATCACTTGCTCTCTATATAGCTGCTTTCAGATATGCACTAAACTCTGCATTTCCTATGTAGTTTCTCAAGAGGAGGTGCATGTGCGAACGCAAATGTCCGATTGAGACGCTCCACGATTTCCACGGACTTTATCCGCCTGACCTGTTGTAATGTCAGTAGAAATCAAGCACAAGTTGATGTGAAAGCACAGCAGGGGATCCTCGCTGGATTCACCAAGAGCGAGTGGGGGGGTTGGCTGGTTCTAACACGCGACAGACACAAAAATGAAAAAAAATAAAAAAATAATAATATCTCCCGGTGAAAGAGCGGCATAATACACATTGAAGACACCGACGAAGATGTCTAGAGAGTTTGTGGTGATGAGAGGTGACGAAGGTGTCGGGCTGCTGTAAACAAAATCACGTGATCTACGCAGCAGAGTTAATACGTCACTTCCTGTCTCTGCCTGCTACACCCGGCTGCTCCACCTCTTTGATACTGTTGTGAGCACGTCTGTTATTCAAAGAGGATTAACCACACTACCTAATCAAACTGACTAATCTCCATCAGACTCTTCATTTCAAAACTACAAATAAAGTATGTAACTAATGTTGTGTCTTCCGACTACCTACATATATTTACCATGAGCTCGAAGGTCCATAGCCACGACCCTGCAGGTGATCCTGCTGCATATAACGCCCTACAAAGACACACGTGAAAACATTCACATCAAATAAGGGAAAGCAGATATAATGAAATAAAAAGCAGCTCCATAGTTTGGGTCTGTATTTTAGCATTCCTTTTATCAAGGTAAAGAGGTTAGAAGGCTTTTGTACTAGTAGTCATGCTCACAGTGAACACTGCCCAGGAGAGTGCAGAGTGGCCTCCTCCATGGAGCAGGAGCAGCACAGGACCATGGGCACCACTGCAGTAAATTCTGAAAATGTTCACTGTGGTCAAGGAAATGCAAACCAGAGCTGTGCAGGTAACAGAGTAAAAAGATGCTGCTAAATAAAGATCTAACATGATCTTTAAAAAAAATGTATTATCATCAAACGTTCTGTACCACACTGAAGTTTGATGACTCACTGGTATAACGAAGAAGTCAAATATGAATTGATCTTGTAGATTTTGAAGCCTGTATGGGATGTGAATTCATTGTACACTTTCTATATACAAACACAAGCAGAAATCAAGGATATATCTTTGCCATTCTCATTCTCCACCTCAACGTCTTCCATGGTCTGAAAGTAATGGCTCCAGGGCAGCGGGGAGAAATCTCTCTTCCGACCAGGTCTGTATTACAGAGACATACAAACAAAATGTAAATTAATCTCATATCACAGCAGGAATATTAAGATACGCAGTCGTTTCCTGATGACTTTTTCACATGATCACACTATACAGAGAGAAATAGCTGGTACAAATAAAAATGATGACAGGATAAAGATATTCAAAGCCATACAAAATTTGGAATTCGATAAAGTGTGTGAAATATAAAATATGGGTACATCTTTAATAAAAGCACAAACTTGTTTAATCATCTGTTATACTATAGTGATGTAAACAAGCCTTAATAAACCCTTAACTACACGTTGGCTTCCAAATGAAAAGTAAACATAACCCTGAACCCTACAAAGAGATCTTTTCACATTTAAATTTCACCTGACTTTACTGAGATTAACAACTCCAGACACTGTTTATGGTATTTTAGCATGAATGGTCACGGTCCATCCTCACATATCTAAGCTAACGCATATATTGACTACCTGATTATGTATTATATTATATTTAATAGTTATAAAAGTGCTTATATGCGAAAGCAGCTGGGTAAACCAAATACATGGTCATATTGTAGAAGACAAGCAACGATCCAAACTCTAGCAGCAGTAGCTAAGTTAGCCTTGCTAACGCTAACAGCTTAGCAGTCCTGAAACAAACTTTACATGTATCGGCCAACATTGCACTTTATGAACAGAGAGCAGGTGATGTGTTGGTGGATTTAACAGCTGAGATAATTGAGGATTAAAATGCCAGCTCACCCCATTTTCATCTTGGAGCTGGACTGAACACCCCCTGCCATAGGAGGTCTGGAAGCTAACAGGTTCAGATGCAACTGTTTCTCCATGTTGTCGTTGGGTCTCTGTCAGGGACTGTTTGATGTCACCTTCCCTCTCTGGCGCAGCATAGGATTTTATTTCGACACCAGCAGCGACGCTAACCGGTCATTGATAAATATTAGCTAACGGCTAGCTAGCTTTGGCTGTAAAGCTAACGGCTAGTGGCTAGCGGCTGTCTCTTCTTCTGCTGCTGGGATTATTTTTGGACTGACTCTTCTTCCTTGATTTCATTTCCTGGTTGGTTCGCTGGGGAACTCTGAGGTCGGTGAGTTACTGCCCTCTATTGGTCACAAATTAAACTCAAATATTGTAAATCTTATAGCAGCTTTGTCATTTTTTTCATGTACATTTTTAAATAAAGAGAAAAGTAAAACGCAGTTAAAAAAGAAAACGAAATTATTTCTTTCTTCCTTTCTTCTTTTTTTCTTTGGGAACCTTCAAACCAATAGTTTATATACAAAATTTTATAAAACACAAAAACCTACTAAACGTTTTGCCATTGTATTTGTGATTTTTAAGCATTGTTGAAACCTGACTGACAGATTTAAATGCATTTATCGAGTCAGCACAGTGTGACACATACAAACAAACAGACAACCAAAAGTCAAAGATGACCACTGTTGATCTGACGCTTTCAGCATTTCATTTTATTTTGAAATGGTGACTCATTAAAAATATTTGCTAACTTCTGATTGTCTAAGGAGATGATGAGAATATTAAAGATATAAAATCACATCAGAGTAGTTATTATATTTTTCTAGCTGAGGTAAATCTTTCAACAGACATTGTATTTTCAACATTCATATAGATTAATTAAAATTCCTACAGGTCAGAAACAAAACATTGTTTTATTCTCTGACTAACAATAATGAATTGAACACAGGGTGGCAGCAGTGCACACTCTGGTAACAGGCACATTTTTCTAAGAGGCACTCCATTGGTTGTCCACAAAAAGTCCAGTTTACGCACCATATTTGCTCTTTAGCAGGTGAAACAGCCTCTGTGGCTCTGAATGAGTCTGAGGAAGTGACCGTTCAGGTGTCATGGTGATGTCATCAGGGTTATCTTATCTTATCTTATCTTATCTTATCTTATCTTATCTTATCCTGTGGCTGAGATGATACATTTATCACAGAAAGGGTGTGATACAAACAAGTGGGGTGAATTTGTAGCAGGCAGAGAGGGTCAAAAGTAAAATCAATTTGCATTGTGGGATATGTAGTTTTTGAGGGGAAAAGACAGCATATCTGACCCCTGCTGCATCGGTTTGACTTCTTTCTAAAAACAATCTCTGGAAAGCCTCTTTTTGCATCGGAGAACACTTGATAGATGGTCAATAAGTGAACAAAATTAATATAAGTGCAGAGCAGGAGAGTGAGTTTGCTGCTGGTGACCTTTTTAGAATAATCCAATAATCATTACTTAATAATCTATATTAATTAAAAAACTGCAGGCTTCAGGGTGTGTTTATGATCACTGGAAACTTCAGTTTCTCTTAGCTACCATTTAGTCAGTCACTGTTATTCAATGGGAGACATTTGATAGTAAATGTGGTTACATAAGGCGTGTGTTATGACAACTGATCATGTTACAGGACGAGGTGACAGTGGACAAACAGAGCTGCTTACATAACACATTTACTTTAAAATTGGTACAATTGACACAAGGTAGAAACGTTGAGTCAAACCCTCTCAGCTGAGTCATTCAATTAAACAATCAAACTATTGAGGTATAAATCATTCTTGGATTGTAACACAATGGACCCCTGGGCACAGACTTATCAAAGGCCGCCTATACCTCACACCAAAAGACACCACAAGGTTTTTAATTGTTCTTTTATCTCTTTGTGGATATTTTGTCCTATTGTATGTCCCGTAGTTGTTCTGTGTGTGTTTGTTGTCATCGTCATTTTTGAATCTCTATGGTTGATTTGCATCTCTTTGGTCATTTTTTGTCTCTGCAGCATTCCTTTCTCTTTGTGGACATTATCGTTTTTGCATCTCTGTCTGATTTATTGCTGGGGTTGATTTATTTCTCTTTGTGGTTTCTTTGCATCTCTATGAAAATGTTGTGTATCTACAGTCACCTGTCTCTTTAAAGTTGTGGGGTTTTTTTGTGTTTAATTGTGTTTGTTTTATTCTTTTGTGGTCATTTTCTATCTCTTTGTGGTCATTTTCTATCATTTTTCCCAGTTGTTTGGTGTTTCTGTCGTCACTTTGTGTCTCTCTATAGTCAGTCTACCTGTTTGTGGATGTTTGCTTTTCATCTCTTTGCGCCCATTTTGTCTCTTTGTATTTGGTGTGTGTTTCGTTCAGTCACATTCTGCATGTGAAGCCAAGTAGATCGGGATATCTTCCTCTATGTTATCCTGCAGTCATCTCATTCAACATCTTAACCCAACTCTCCCCTCCTATCTGAACAAGTCGCCAACACAACACCCACAAAGTGTACATGTTGAACATATGGCCCGCACCGCATGTACCACGCTCAGAACGTGTTCCATGTGTTGCCTGATGGTTGGTTGGAAAAACAGTTCACAGATTGTTGTTTTGGGGCAGTTATCATCTGGACTGCATCAGAGGGTGGCAGGATCTTCACTCTATGGTCTCTCTAGGAAATATGAGTTATGTAGCACAACGCTAGAGGCGTTTTTTATGTCCTTAGCCGAGCCCTAGATTATAAAGAACATCCTGTTCCGACAGACTGGATGTATATGAGTCTCTGATACCTACTGTTGTTTTCCATGCAATCACTTCAGATTAGTTTTAAGAAAAATGTGTCACTAAATTTACTGGGAGTCACAGACACTGTGTGCAGCTCATTTTTCTGTTTCTGCAAACAGCTGAGTGATTACTGTTATGTGGAGTGGATGCATTTGTGTCCCAGTGTCATACTGTTATTAGCCAAGAAGCAAGCAAGGCCCTACAAGCTCAAGTCTTTGATTTGATGTTTATTAAAAATAAAACAAGCAAACATAATCTTAATTTATATAACTCATTACTGTATATAGTACATACATTTGACTCCACACTAAAGTTGTTTCCCTGTCTGTCCTCTCTCCAAATGTCTAGTTGAATTAAGGTTATAATCAAAGTTCACCGGCAAACAGGTCTGTGAATAAGGAGGGCTGCTGCTTCACTGTGCTCTACTAACCTTTATGTGACGCAATGGCTGATTATATTAATAGATTTAGAGCATCGAGTAATAGAGATTAGTTGTTTCACAGCACTGACTCAAGGTTCGTGGTATTCTGAGATCACAGAGGTGATCGCATGAGTCTCATTTTCATGCGCTGTGGGTGGAGGTCAGTGCAGACTGGTTGAAGCCGGACCAGTAAATTGTTTACTGGTCAGACTGGGTGTTCAAAGGTTATTCACATTGTGTTCTCACAGAGCTGTTTTTAGAGTTGACCATAGGAAGCAGGTGGTGAAAGTAGTGACCCTGCTCTTCTGTTTCCTTCTTGACGGTGCTATAAGTTTGACCCGTTTCCATCTTTGCATTGCAAATTGAATGAGATGAAAAAAAGAAAATGCATGAACCCAATCCTAAATCGTTACGTCTTCGATTGCAACATTTGCAAACAGGTTTCAGCGTAAAATAGAAATCTAATTGAAAATAAATTCTTGAAATCGCCCATTTGTCTGGGTCCACTCTTAAATTGAATGTGTTCATCCTTTGCCATAGTTACACCCTTCCACCAAATTTCATGGAAAGTGCGTGTGAGTGTGTGCAGGTGCATGTGCATGTGAATTAATATATACATATATATATTATATTTTTTCTGAAAACAACCTCAGGGATCTTGAGACACTTGTATTGTGGATTATGAAGTGGTTGTAACTTAATAGAGTAATGTCAAGTACTTAGACACACAGATGTAGCAAATGTATATGGGAGAAACATTGGTGGTGCATGTTAGAATGTAAAGGATTAACGCTACATTCTTGGGAATAAAATATCATCCTGACACGTGTCACAGCAGGGGAAACATTATATATCTAGTTGTCAGAGTTTGGCCCAGTCAACTGAAGGACCTGTTGTGGGCTCGCTGGGGCCGTGACGTGGAGCTGCAATGGAAAGTCACATGTATAGTAGCGTGCACACTCAGATGTCCAACACTTGTGTCCCCCCCTCTCTAACACTTTCCATTCAGTATCCAGTTCTCTCTTTGGGTGCTCGTATACCCGCACAGATGCGAACGGGGGGGATGATTGCGCACACATGCTATGTGCATCCGCCCACTGGCGTTCATTGTATGGATTGGCTGAGAAGTATGACGGGTCCTTGTAGCCTGGAACATTGTGTATCCTCACAACTTGCAGGGAGGAGGGGGGAGGGAATTCCTGAAGCTCCTTGGTCAGTTTGGCATTTTGCTGTGGGGCACCAACGCCTAGAAGAGAATGCAGTGCACACGTTATCCACTACGGGGCTCCTGTCAGCCAGTCAGATGCCCCATGGAAGCAATTCTGATTGGCCACATATATTAGCCAATAGAAACAGGAGGAATGCTGTTTGATGTCAGATGTTATATATGACCTGTTCTACACCCAGGTTAAAATAGAAATTTTATGGTTAACTCCTTAAGCTGTGGAGGTAAAATACATTCTATACATTATGATATTGTACTTTATATTAAATGTGAAACAACATGAATATAATGTGAATGTTTACACGTGTTCAGAGAGCATGAGTCCACAGCAGGCTGCCATGACGAGACTGTCAGGAGCAGATAAACAAGTACTCAAATTTCCGTCTGTGTCTCCCTGACGGCTATTTGGTAAACATGAGATTCACATAGCGAACGTTCAGGCTTGTCAGGCTGCCCTGCAGTCATGTGCAAAAGGTGTCTATAAATTCAGCTGCTTCTCCGTCACAGAGCAGTATAAGCACACAGCATGATGTGGGGATGCAAAAGGGACTAAGCACCTAAAGGATTCTATTTTCTCTCTGCTGTGTTGGGTTGTAACTATCCTGGAAAGATACTCAGGTAAAGTAACAATGATTTCGGTTTTGCAACTTATCAACTTATGTCACTTGAGTGAATAGTATTTATTATATCAACAAAACATGTTTTATATCAAGTATTTGTAGACAAATATTAGCAAATTCCCACCACAAAGGATAAAAGGATTTGCATGTCGGTTTCCTGTATCTTTGAAGTATAACTAATTTTTCAGTCGTCATAATGATAAACCTGATAAAACACAAACAAAAAGACAAACTCTTCTTGCATCACCAGTTAGTGATAAATGCTTGCTTTCATAGGGAGTGGTAGTGCTTGCTGGATTACTTCAAATAAATTATATGGACCCAGACATTTCCACAACAGAACCACTTCCAAAGATTAATTTTCTTCTTGAGAAAAATAAAAAACTCTTAACTACCATGTATGCACAACGATGAGCACCGACAATACACCCAGCTCCCTAGATATTAGCTCTACAATCACATTTTAGCATTATTAGAGTGATTGAATGTGAGAACACATGACAAGTTATAATCTGTGTGTGTCTGTCTTGCTGAGCTGATTGATTGTGAGTTTATGAGGTATCATATACTTAGAGATCTTGGGCATTAAGAGCAGATTTTTCCATTTGTCTCATCAGAGCAGGTGTAGAAATGGTTGTTACGAAACCCACGGACGTCCTGGTGCCCTCTCAGGCAGTTAAGTTCTTCGGAGCAGGCACCGCCGGCTGCATTGCTGACCTCATCACCTTTCCCCTGGATACTGCCAAAGTCAGACTACAGGTGAGCTGCACAAAGCTAAAAAGGACTTGACACCTGCTGATTTTATTTTTTTCTGTACTTTTTTAACTTGCCGCTGGGAATCCTTGAATGTCATCCTATCCCAGATTCAGGGAGAGGCTAGTAAAATCAAAGGGGCCTCTGCAACAAAGTACCGAGGAGTGTTTGGCACCATTTTGACCATGGTGCGCACAGAGGGGCCCAGGAGTCTTTACAACGGCCTGGTGGCAGGACTCCAGAGGCAGATGAGCTTCGCCTCTGTCCGAATCGGCCTTTACGACTCCATGAAGCAGTTTTACACACGAGGCACTGACAGTGCGTAACCTGAGCATCATTGAGTTATATATGAACAAGGTTGTTTCTCTCCTGCTGCTTCAATTTGACTGATGTAAATATTTTGCTCAGGCGCTGGGATTGTGACTCGGCTCATGGCAGGGTGCACCACAGGAGCCATGGCTGTGGCTTTTGCCCAACCAACAGATGTGGTGAAGGTGCGTTTCCAAGCCCAGGTACGAATGGCTGATGGTAGCAGGAGGTACAACAGCACCCTAGATGCCTACAGGACGATTGCGCGAACTGAGGGAATAAGGGGCCTTTGGAGAGGTACTGCTTCAAGTAGAAAAATGCCTTTTTAGTTATTGCTTAACGTGTAACTTCCTTTCACTGGTTTTTGAATCCTCCTGTGCTGCTTTCTTCCAGGCTGCATGCCCAACATCACTCGTAACGCCATTGTAAACTGTGCAGAGCTGGTGACCTATGACATGATCAAGGAACTCATCCTGAAGTATGATCTAATGACAGGTGAGCAAAAAAAAAAAAAACTTGTTGTAGAAAGTGCAGATCATATCGTTACAAGTATCGTAACTTCTTTTGCAACCAAGTTAAAATAACAAAATGTATCGAGGAAAAACCGGGTTTGGCTTCTCTTCCTCTGCAGACAACCTGCCCTGCCACTTCACAGCCGCTTTTGGTGCAGGCTTCTGCACAACAGTTGTGGCCTCTCCTGTGGATGTGGTCAAAACACGGTTCATGAACTCAGGAGCTGGCAAGTACAGCAGCGCAATCAACTGTGCCCTCACCATGCTGAGAAATGAAGGACCCAAAGCTTTTTATAAAGGGTAAACACACGCTAACCTAACAGTGAACCACACAACAGTAAAATAACCTGGCAACACTTGTTTACTTCTCTTTCATTTCCTCAGGTTCACGCCTTCTTTCTTGCGACTGGGGTCCTGGAACATCGTGATGTTTGTGACGTATGAACAGATTAAAAGAGAAATGACCAAGGCACAGCAGGGCTGGGAGTCGCCATTTTGACCTCACCTCATTAGACTTCAGTGATGCAGAGACACAAAGGCCTTGCCTTTACCACAGTGCAGTGGAGACCAGTGGTGACCCATGGTTGGAAAAGGAGATCATAACTGAAGTGGCTCAGAGGTGAAGCTGAGGCATCATAAGAGCTCACATGCTATAAAGACCGATGGAAGGAAGGAGTGACTCATCAAACTCCTGAATCACCATGGACATTGTGGGCATAATAACACTCCACTTTGAAGATGTATTTTCATGTTTACAAGAATGAACTGTATGAATGATGTCATTCTGCATTCAGGGCAGGTTTTCCATGAAAGAGACAGAGAAACTGGATCAGGCAATATTTGACCTCAACAGTGATCATGTCTATGTCCTTTACTTTGTCTTCTTGTGGACTGTTTACAATGTTTACCATTATATGTTCTGCATGTAGTCAGGAATGTGTAGGCTCATCTAAGTGCTGCTGATTGTAAATAACATGATGTATCGCCGGTCGATAAGTCATATGAATAGAATATATTGTACATGATGCTGTACAAATAAAGTGCCAATTTTTAATTTCTTAGTCTATCTTTAACCTAAAAACTCCTGGACTAACTAGTGCGAGTACTGGGATGATTGGATGAATCAGTCTGCTTGATAGAATGCTGAAAACTGTCTACAGAAAATGAAGATTCTTGGGATTTAAGCAGGCTTGTGCAAAGTATTTAAGTTTCTCAAGAAGCATCTCAATAAGCAAAAGTAAGAGATTAGACCAAATGTTCTACATTAATGGAGAACCCATTCCAACAGTGTCTGAGATACCTATAAAAAGCCTTGGACGATGTTATGATGTAAGCCTCACAGACTGCGAGCGACCAGTCCATGCTTCCTGGCAAGTTAAAGCTCTGGTGCTTACAGTTTGGCCGGTTACCCCGACTGAGGTGTCCACTTACAGTAGATGACGTTCCTATCTCAAGAGTTAAGAACATGGAGAGAATGATCAACTTCTACACACACACACACACACACACACACACACACATTCTTGTACTTCCATAGTTAGGACAATCATTAGCATAATGCTTCTGCCAGCCCCTAACCCTGACTCTGCACTAACCCTAACCTTAAAATTAAGTCTTAACCCTCAAACAAGCTTTTGAAAAAGTGAGGATCAGCCAAAATGTCCTCACTTTCAAAAATGCCTTTGCTCAAAAGGGTCCTCGCAAATAAATAAGTACACACACAAGTGTAGGAGCTCAGGGGCCAAAGCATCTTTTCATCACGGTTTATAATCCACATATTTCATATGGGACCTGTCCAGGGTGTAACCCCGCCTCTCGTCCATTGTCAGATTGGCTATTGCTCCCCCCACGACCAATGAAGGATAAGTGGTATGGATATTGAATAGATACCAGGGAGGTTATGTTTTCACCCCTGTCCGTTTGTTTGTTGGTTTGGTTGGTTTAGCAAAATTACGCTACTACTGGACGGAACACCACGAAACCTGGTGGAACAATGTGGTGTGGATCAAGACAGAGCCCATTACACTGTAGTGCAGATCCAGATCAGGGGGTTGATCCTTTACACTTACTTTAACATTGTGAGATATAGGGCGTTTTGAAACATTTTCCCTGATTTCTCAGAGAATAACTCAGGGATCTTGATGAAAATAAACCAGGCAGATTATATATAGACTGGTATTAATGAGTGTGAACAATCTGGTGCAGATCCAAATAAAAACCCTGATCTAGTAAATTTTAAAGTGGTTTCATATGAGGACTGTTTGGCCTTGGCAGATATGCACTCTGCTGAAGACCATTCTAATTCTTATGATGAGACTTCCTTTATACAACTTCACCAACCTTTCCCTAATTATGTTGCATTGCTTTACGGAGCTCTATCATGGAAACATATTTGCGTGTAGATTCCCCTTTATCCGTATATTAAACAAAACTAAGCCGTTTATGAATTTATTTTCAAAAACACAGTTCAGTGTTGCACCACATTATCAGTGCAGCACCAACAGGTCATGGACAGGACATTTCAACGAAGAGCAGTCGTATATGTTAATGGCCCTGAACATACGGATCTAATTTGGTGGGCGACGTACTATGTGTTCTTGTATGTTCTTGTGTTTTCAGCATGACTCAGCACTCTGCAAGTCTGCACTTGCTGTGCTGTGATTCTGAGAACAAAGCTTTAAACAGATGCTGCACCTAACCAAATGATTCTAAGTTAGAAAATCGAATTTTTTCAATATTTTCATGAAATAGTAATTTCTCAATAATTAGAGAAATTCAGTAATTATTCAGGCTTCTTATTTATCACAACTCAGGTTTGTAATCTTTGTTGTGATGTGGTTGTTGTTGGTCTGAGGGAGCTTGATTATAAAGCCAAGAAGACAAAAGGTAAATCAGGCAAACCGAGCCACAGACTGTTTGTCACACAGACAGGTTTACGGTCGGCCCATGGGAACGGCGGGCAGCCCACAGATACAGTGGGGGTGGGGCCGCAGCAGCAACACATGCAGTGATGTAACAGCATCCCAGCAGTATTTAAAGGGTGGTTCTCTTCCCCACACGTCTGCATCCTGTCCATGCGTCGGTTCACTTCATTCATTTTGATCTTTTCACTTCAAGATTCTCTGCATTTCACCATCACGGTACAATCTTAAATATAATGTTTTTCCTTTTTAGGACAGTTTTATTTTTGTTTGTTACATTTCTATGTTGTTTTTGAACTTGTTTCTGTTTTCCCAGGATTTGGAGTATGATCTTAAGACCAATCACTATAGAAAAATCTTCTATGGAAAAACAAGGACATCAGTTTATAGCTAGGACAAAGTTCAGCCAGAGGGACACGTTTAGAGAATCCTGATCTCAGAAGTTTTTGTCCTATCACCTAAAAGGTAAGAATCTATTATCAAAGTTCAGATCTCGATAAGTTGATGCTTGTGTCCATGCATCCTTTTCCTGTCTGCAGCTGTCTTGCATTAAGCATCAGTTAAACCTGTTATTAAGAATATCCCTTTTACTTAATTAGCATGTTACGTGAACCAACTATTGGGTTTATCATGTACAGAGCTAAGTACAAGACATAGAATCAAGTATAAAATGCTCTATTGCATATTTTGGTATTCTAATGACTTAACTTTGCCATGGTGCTCGTGGAATACAACAATCTTTGGATGCAATGTGGTGTATTTTTGCAGATTTTCAGGAGCTTCTTGTCCTGTCCACATCAATCAGTTTTCAACCGTTCCTTGTGTTGATCCAAATAACTCTGGAAAATGGTTGGATTTAAACCTGCTGATGTGCCTCCGTCGGCAGCTGTGAAGTTTTTGGGAGCAGGAACTGCAGCCTGTATCGCTGACCTGCTCACCTTTCCCTTGGACACAGCCAAAGTGCGACTGCAGGTACAAGTCAATGTCATCAACACATCTTACATGTGCACATATATATAACATTTTGTGTAAAGGCCATTGTATGCATTGCGGACAGATTTTCCAGTCTGGAACAAACACTCATTCAGCACTTTTACTATCTAATCAAGACTGGAGGTGCTGGGGATTGAACTACTGACCATCTGGTTGGCGGACGACCCTCTCTACCCCGTGATTTCTTATCTTTAGTTGAATTTCGATTTCCCATTGTTCTTGCACAGATCCAAGGGGAGGCCATAAGCTCTGGAGCAGCAGGGAATGGGTCAGCGGTGAAGTATCGAGGAGTGTTTGGCACCATCACTACCATGGTGCGCACAGAGGGACCCAGGAGTCTTTACAGTGGACTGGTGGCAGGACTCCAGAGGCAGATGAGCTTCGCCTCTGTCCGCATTGGCCTCTACGACTCGGTAAAGCAGTTCTACACCAGAGGCTCTGAGCGTGAGTATCTGTGAATGTGTTATTATTGTTGGTCTAGTTGCGACGGTCCTGCGACAACCACCTCTCTCCTCTCTGGTTCAGATGTAGGCATTGGCGTTCGGCTGCTTGCGGGATGTACCACAGGTGCCATGGCGGTTGTGTTAGCTCAGCCCACAGATGTGGTGAAAGTCCGCTTCCAGGCACATGCCAGGTCCTCTGGGGTCGCCAGACGCTACTCTAGCACAATTGATGCTTACAGGACCATTGCTAAGGAAGAAGGCATCCGTGGCCTTTGGAAAGGTAGACTCATAAATGATAGTTGCGAGGATCCTGAAGGTTATTCTCCAATTTCTTACAATAAATGTGCTTATTTCACTCCGTCATGCAGGTACAGCTCCAAACATTTTACGGAACGCGACGGTCAACTGCACAGAACTGGTGACGTACGACTTCATCAAGGATACACTTCTAAAGTCCACGCCCCTGACAGGTGAAACAATGGCTGCAGCCCAACATAATCCAGTGGAATGATTTAAGGGTTTCTCTTCCTGGGACACTAATTTACAGCCTTCGCTCCACAGACAACCTGCCCTGCCACTTTATATCAGCCTTCGGTGCAGGGTTATGCACGACAGTCATCGCTTCACCTGTCGATGTGGTCAAGACAAGATATATGAACTCTTCTCTTGGCCACTACAGAAGCGTCTTCAACTGTGCTGCTACCATGATGACCAAAGAAGGACCACTTGCCTTTTATAAGGGGTAAGTGTTTTTTGCAACAGGAAAAGAATGGCTGTGAACAAAATGATGATAATATGAATTGTAATTTTTCTGATTTTCTCCGCCTCCTCTTAAGGTTCGTGCCCTCTTTCTTACGCCTGGGCTCCTGGAACGTGGTGATGTTTGTTACATACGAGCAGCTGAAACGAGCCATGATGGCAGCAAATCACAACTGCACAAGAATTCTGTGATTCCTGCCCGGCAGAAGGCTGATGTTGCACAGAGATTATGTTTACAGATTTCTTTGCCTTTTGTTTCTTCCTTTGTGTTTATTTATACTCAAAGTATGAATGTTATGTGAATCAAATTGTGCTTTGATGGATAAGGGAAATAAAACCGATAATAATAATCAAAGATCACAGGATAGAAACAAGTGTATTAAAATGGGATCGATATTTATTTCAAAGCTTTTTTGATCAGATGCTTTCTGTCAGGGGAGAGCTTCTCGGGGAACTGGATGTCGAAATGAATAATGAGGTCTCCTCTCTGTGAAGGATCCTGGAACAGCGGCATTCCCTCTCCAGGCACCACTTTTCTGTATTTAGGGCTGAAACAACAAATCAGAGACAGGAAAATGATTATTGATGGAGATGAGGCACAAAGCCAAAACAAATCCTTGTAGTAATGTTCCTGTTTAACTGTATGGGTGATGTGAACTATTTGAATTGATCTCTCTCATTTCTCATCTCTCCCTGTTCTGATCTTAACATTTAAAAAATTCATCCAGCCTTTATAATATCTGAGATCCATGTAAAATGAATAGTACAAAGAAAATACAATATTGCAAGTATTACAGATTTCCACATTGGCCCCAGTATAGAAAAGCACTTACTGCACAATGTCGTTGATGGGAATATTGATTAGCCTTCCATCTATTGTCTGCACATTCACAGAGAAGCCAGTCAAGGCCTGTGGAAGATGTTTTTTTTTGTTGTTTTAGTGTTTTTGTTTTTTTTATACCAAATCTTTAGGTTTAACTGATAAAAAACACATGTTATATGACTCACCATCTCCAGAGAGATTTGGGTCTTGTAGATCAGATCATCATCTTGTCTTTCAAACAGAGGATGACTCTCCTGCTGCACTATGAACACAATATCTGCAGGGATGCTGTTGGGTCCCAGCTATATAGTCAGAAGATTAAAAAGCATGTAAAAAGAATTTGATGACAATCATTTCAGTGTGCCTGAGTTTACATACAAAGTGCGACTAGATGTTAGAGAGGGATCTTCTGAGGACACCTAGTGGTGATCCTTTGGAAATACCACCATACCACAACTGAATGATTAAATAAGCTTCACAAAAATGTAATTTTCTTACTTGTTCATATTAAACTCTTATTTTTCTAGTGTCTTGACCTCGTTCTGACATTATTCACAGTTTTAGGGTTAATTGCTTTTGAAAGTTGGAGCAAGTTTCCAGTCACCACTGTTAGCCTGGTATAATAACAACATGACAAGAGAAAAAATGTAAAATTGTGGAATTAAAAAATCTAGTATAAAATGAAACAGACTTCATAAAAATCTTTTGAATACTAAGAAAATTAATAATTCCCATATGATCGATCCAATAAGGAATTACCCTTCCTATAGGTGTCATAATGGTTATTATCATGTAATGATAATCCAGTATAAATCTGTAGAATGTTGCATTAATATAATTATAGGAAATATATATTCTTTTTTTTCAAACCAAAACTTTTCAGCTGTAGGAATATGTTTTGTGCTTTTCATCCATAATTTACTTTTCGCATTGGTGTATTGCTAGGTTACAGTACACTAAAAACTTGGATTATCTATTATAAAGTCCCATTTGCTGACAATTCTGAACTAAGTATGAGACAACAGAGAGTTTGATAAATCACCATCAGAGACAGCATCAGAAACCTAAACTCAGGTCTTGTGAGATATACTTTATTGTGAGATTTGTAAGTATAGGTGAGTAAAATTGATTTGTGTAATGCTTTTCAAATGCATTGGAAATTTTTAGAGCATTTTTAAATATCAACAGAAAGTAATGTTGTTTAGTTATTTTACCTGATCTCCCTCTTTGGAGAAAACAATTCTTGTGCCTTCTTTCCATCCAGGATTTACATCTATAGAGAGGATCTTGTCTTTGACACTGGATGTGTATCCACCCTCATTCATTACCTGTTCAAGAAATAAGGCAAAGATAAATGAATACATTTTTGTGATTATTAGATGTAACAAGTCATTTGATGTGTGCCCATGAGTTGCTTTCAGCGTAACAAATGAATGTGTGAATGATTCGACCTCTGAAAGATTGTGTAATCTGAAAGGATATCTCACACACAGATGTTCTTACGTTGCGATATATCTTAATCTTTTTTGTGCACCCATGGAACAGATCATCCAGGGACAAAGGAAGGTCTCTCTCTATTGGGGGGTCTTGTGTCTTCACCACCACTGGTTGCAGGCCAACAAACTGAAGTGGTACATCATTTGCAGAGAAGACTATTGATAAATAAATGAATAAATTAGGCAAAAATAAAAGGCTGCTGGTATTAAGTTTGAGCAAACATATTACTGTATGGAATTCGTCTCTATTTTTTTCACCTGCAAATGGGTTGTCACATCCAAAGAAATGTTTAAATGTTTTTTCTGGATTCCCGTGGTAGGCATATTTAGAGGACCAGGCGCCACCTCTGCCAAACTCAGGTGGAATCCCACCCTTTAGTCCCTCCTCACCAAACCTGTCATAGGTTGCCTTTTTCCGAGCTGTAACAAAGAAAACACATATTGACACAGTCTGTTAATACGCTGTGTGGTAAAATGTGGACAGTTTTATAGATTTACAAACTAAACTCTTTCCTTGTATTGTAAATTAGTTTTTATAGTTAGTTCTGCATACAGTGAGTCCTGAACCATCCCTTAGTTATGAGGGATATAAATTTATATATAGGTCTAGACTGCCGGGGTAATTCACATCATGCACTGAGCACTTCTCCCCTCTTTTCTGTCTCTCGGCCCCCACATTCATTTATTTATTTTACTACATGTCACTATCTTTGTGTTTTTTCCTCCCATAGTCTCTCTCTGTCTCTCTTCACTCTTCTGGTTACTTACGGTCGCTGAGAACATCGTAGGCTTCACCCAGCTGACTGAACCTGTCTGAGCTTCCTGCTTCTTTGCTGCTGTTTGGGTGAAACTTCAACGCGAGACATCGATATCTGGCAAAAAGAGGTAGAAATCAACAACAACAAAAAGAACAGCTGATATTAAACATGTGTGAATGGCTTTAAGTTTTCAGGATTGTAATTTAACGAGAGAGACCTACGCCTTTTTGATATCTGCAGCTGTGGCGCTCTTGTTTATCTTAAGTGCTTTGTAGTAATCTTCATCCATGGTGGAAGTAAATGCAGTAAAGGAAAGCTCAAATCGTGGCAATGTTAGCTCGTAGATGCATTTCTGGTGGCCTGTTGCCACACTGTTTGGAGGCAGCTGCCTTTGTTGCCCCTTTGTTTAGAGGCAGCTGCCTCTGTTGCCACACTGTTTGAAGGCAGCTGCCTTTGTTGCCACACTGTTTATAGGCAGCTGCATTTGTTGCCACACAATGTTTGGAGGCAGCTGTCACAAGTGTTTGGGGGCAATTGTCATTGCCGCCACACTTTCTGACAGTTGCGCAACTACAGCTGTTTGTGATTTATTCAATGAGATATAAACTGGTTTATGAAAGTTTATTAGATAAATTGTTAGCTCTCGGGGGGTTGGACTCAAAAATGTACATTTCCCAAAGAGTAATAACCCAAAGACTGTATGTCTTTGGGTTATTACCTATCGATAGACACAAAGATCATATCATATGGATCTGATAGACGCAGAGCTTTTCTTATCATTTTGAGTCCAACCCCCCGAGACCTGACACTGACCTAATACTTTTTAACCAAGTTATATTCTTATGTCTTCAGTATTTATATGAAACAATGACTCACTCCATGGACAGCAATATTGATACAGGCTGGCTTATCCTGTGAAATGTACTGATATTGAACCAAAATGTTATTTATACTTTTCTGGCTAACCAGTAATTTTAAGTACAACTCCACCAAGGTTACGAAAGTGCGACTTGACATTTTTGTTTTGGTTTTGATGACAGATAGACATTCAAAATGTATAAATATTCTCCTATAATTATTTTTGTGTTTTAGTAATTTGTGCAAATGCAGATCATAATTGTTGAGGACTTTTTGACCATCCTCACACATTACTGTATATGCCACTTTATATTATGTATATGATATATATTACATTATACCTGTACACCAATTGGAGAGTGGGGCCTGCCTCGTTCCACACATACTCCCTTCTCTCTCCAAGCAGTACCAAGGTCAGGTTATAGATAAAGGCCCAACCAACAGTACATTGTAGTGTCTACGCTTAGGGACTTTTATATCTAACTCAGATGCCACAGACAGAGACACCAGTGGCAAGACATAAGGACACAATGTGATTTCATTGAGTGACAGTAATTCTAGCCATTCATGGATGTGCTGTTAGAATGGGTGACGCAAGTGGAGGAAGATATATGGGGAGGCTTTGGGAGACATCTTCAGACTTGGGGTTGAAAATTGCTCATGTTACTCTGTTGGCGTTTGTATATTGTTGCACCTTCTGGTCTCCTTGATGCATCAAGTCTTCTGTGTAAGACATCAGCTCCTGCCTGAGTTCTCCTTTCACCAGCTTCCAGAAAACTTCCATATCAAAAAATAACTGAATTAAAGCATTAAATTATAGCATTGTCTATTGTAATGATATATTGAGTCAGTGATGATAAATGTTAATAATGGAACCTTCAAAAGGGCAACAGAGCTGCAATAACAGACACAAACAGCCGGTTTTACATGTGTCAAAGATAGCAAATGTATTGTAGTAAGGACTGGGTTAAAGTGAATTAAATATAAAAAAATCTTTGAAGTTCACAAGGCACGAACATTAATTGGCTAATGATACATTTATAACAGCTTCTCACCATCATCCTTTCAGACAGAGGAGTAGAGTCATAGCAAATACGAGTCTTTTTATGTAACTCATTGAAAAGAAAGCAGTGTTCCAGTTTCAGTCATTAAGCCTCATGTTCCAAGTCCTACCACATTCGTGTGTACCCGATTGTTGTACATCGTTTTAACAACAGTTCAACTCTCTATCAAGATCTAAAAATGATACCTGGATAAATTCCATTACGCAGAAAGACACTGCATTCCCGTTGGCATCAGAAACTGGTTACATCACCAAAGCAGTCTTGACATGATTTGCCCCGAGACTGATCTGTGTACAACTGACTTAGTATTTGTAACATAGGACACTATAGGCTAAGGCACCTTAAAATTGTCTCTACCGCGAGACCTAAAGCTGCTTAGACTAACCTTAACCCTGATTTGCATATCTGCAGAAAAAGACCAGATATTGAATCAGATAAAGATATGCACAATAGGCTACATAAATATACATATGGAAATACCGGAATGTCCAGACATGTTATTTGTTTTCTGTGTCACTGTTAGGAGCCTGAATTGTGGCACAGGCTCATCTTATAAATGATCAGTAGACAAAAATAAAAGAATTAACATGGCATGGACCCATAAAATGCTTAATAAATCTTGTTAAAGTTTAACTAAACCCCTAAAACATTTTTTTACAGATGAAAAACAACATATCTGGACATTTAGTAGAGAGAATATTTATTTGGGAATTTGGCTGTATTCAAATGCAGTACATATGAGCACAGAAAATAGAAAAGAATAGAACAGATGAAAAGGGATGACACCATAACTGAACCAAAGAACAAAATGAAAATGCTCAGGAAAACACAAGGGAATGCATGTGTTTAATAATCCCCTTCCTCCTCATCATCCTCTCCCAAACTATCAGCTCCGACCTCTTCGTAATCTTTCTCCAGAGCTGCCATATCCTCTCTGGCCTCAGAGAACTCTCCCTCCTCCATACCCTCACCCACATACCAGTGAACGAAGGCACGCTTGGCGTACATCAGATCAAACTTGTGGTCAAGGCGAGCCCAGGCCTCAGCGATGGCGGTGGTGTTGCTAAGCATGCACACAGCCCTCTGGACCTTGGCCAGGTCTCCACCAGGAACCACAGTGGGTGGCTGGTAGTTGATGCCGACCTTGAAACCAGTGGGGCACCAGTCCACAAACTGGATGGTGCGTTTGGTCTTGATGGTGCCGATGGCAGCGTTGACATCTTTGGGTACCACATCTCCACGGTACAGGAGGCAGCAGGCCATGTATTTACCGTGGCGAGGGTCACATTTCACCATCTGATTGGCCGGCTCGAAGCAGGCATTTGTGATCTCAGACACCGTTAATTGCTCATGGTAGGCCTTCTCGGCAGAGATGACAGGAGCATAGGTGGCCATAGGGAAGTGGATACGGGGATATGGCACCAAGTTGGTCTGGAACTCGGTCAGATCAACATTGAGGGCACCATCGAAACGGAGGGAAGCAGTGATGGAGGACACAATCTGACTCATCAACCTGTTCAGGTTGACGTAGGAGGGATGCTCGATATCGAGGTTCCTGCGGCAGATATCGTAGATGGCCTCGTTATCTACCATGAAGGCACAGTCAGAGTGCTCCAGGGTGGTGTGGGTGGTCAGGATGGCATTGTAGGGCTCCACCACAGCGGTGGACACCTGGGGGGCTGGGTAGATGGAGAACTCCAGCTTGGACTTCTTACCGTAGTCGACAGACAGACGCTCCATCAGCAGTGAGGTGAAGCCAGAGCCGGTGCCACCTCCGAAGCTATGGAAAACCAGGAAGCCTTGAAGACCAGTGCACTGGTCAGCCTGAAGACAGAGAGGGTGACGGATTAAATATGAGAGACAATATTATGATTTAGTCTGACGTTTGTCAAAATTAATACAAGTTTAACTCCTGATGTAAAGTTACCCACCAGTTTGCGGATCCTGTCCAGCACCAGGTCAATGATCTCTTTGCCAATGGTGTAGTGTCCACGGGCGTAGTTGTTGGCAGCATCCTCTTTACCAGTGATCAGTTGCTCAGGGTGGAACAGCTGGCGGTAGCTTCCAGTGCGTACTTCATCTGAAGAGACAGAGTCAGTCAGAAATGACTCAACAGTTTGATTTTAAGGAAATCAGAGTAACCGTGGTTTCTACTTTTCACGACAGTTTACCGATGACAGTGGGCTCCAGGTCGACAAAAACAGCTCTGGGGACGTGCTTTCCAGCTCCGGTCTCACTAAAGAAGGTGCTGAAGGAGTCATCTCCTCCTCCAATGGTCTTGTTGCTGGGCATCTGTCCATCCGGCTGGATCCCATGTTCCAGGCAGTAAAGCTCCCAGCAGGCATTGCCAATCTGGACACCGGCCTGACCAACGTGCACGGAGATACACTCACGCTGCGGAAAGAAGAGAAATATTATTCAACCATGTGCATTTATTTATTTTCTTTGAAGAATTGTTCTCACACTTTTAAGGACTTGCCTCCGCTGTATCATTAGCTGCATTCCTCTCTGACATTTTTCAAACATTTGCTCCAGAGAGGAGACAACGTCGTCATGCGAGCGAAACAAGGCACAGGATTGGCTGGTTTACTGCCCCCACCTTAGGAGATGCTGCCACAGTGCGTGATGTGTATTATATGAGACCAGACTAATTGATTATTTTTATTTTTATTTTTATAATCGATTAAATCTTTTAGTTGTTGCAGCCCTGTATTCAAAATCACCTGACAGATTCTGTACATTCATTATTTACCCACTGAACAGATAACTCTGCATGGACACACAGCAGCATGGAGGCATTTAGTTTTTTTAAACTTGAAGACATGTTCGTCATTTACATTAATTGTATTGGATTTGGCTGCACAGAAAAACACACATTCTGCTACTTTAGTCACTCGGAACGTCGCCATGTTCACTTCCTGTATTAAAGGGGACATTGTATGCCCATTTTACCACAAGTTGATATGGTTCCTTGGGGTCTTAATGAAATGTCTGTAACATACTTTGGTCAAAATACCACAAGGATCATTTAAAACAGCACCCTTTTTACCCTGTCTAAAACAGCCCTCCACAGAATGACCTGTTTTGAGTGCCTGTTCCTTTAAATGCTAATGAGCCAGCTCCCCCCTCCCCCTCTCCCCCCATGATTTTAAACGATATAAATTACATATTTTATATGATATAAATTATCAAATATGCATCCCATACTTTGTATTCCCCTTCTGTTGTCCTGGAGTTTTAATTTTCCCAATCACATAATTAAATGTCCCCCTCTGCCCATCCACTACAAGCACACAAGCAGACAGACAGAGAGAGAAAGAGAGGGGTGTGGGGGGGGGGCTATGAAGACCATCATTTACCCCCGAACCCCGACATTCAACGGGTACAACAACAAGCGGAGAAAGCAGAATCGCGGGCTGACCTTATATATACAGTCTATGGGGCTGACCAGCGCGGAGAAATGCACGTCCCGTGTGAACAGCCAGGCGGCTGCGCACTTGAGAACGGCGCTGCGCTGCCTCGCAGCGGCGCTTCGTCCGCTGTAAACCAGGCGTAACGAGTGTGGGGGGGGCGGGGGGGATGAGGTGGGGGGTGGGCCAAGGCTATGTAGGGAGACTTCCAGTGTATTGTTTTACGACACAATACACAGGAAGCTCATTCGAGTCACTCAAGCATGACGTTTCTGATTTAGAGGAACCATAACAAAACGAGTTTTGGGGTTGGTAGACATGCCAGATACCCACATTAACGTGTAGAAGCACTAACAAAGTGGAATTTGCATGCTATGTCCCCTTTAAAGCTGCAGCTGCTTCTTGAACTGAGCTAAACTAAACTCCAGATATTTGTGATCACATGATTTAAAGAGTGTTTTCCTACTCACCATGTTTCCTGGAACACTGAAGATTAAATAACGAAGATGTTGATTTGCTTCTGGCTACAAGACTCAATCTGTCCTGGTTTTTGGATCAACTGAACCAGTGCAGCCGTTACACAGAGCTATTTATTGCTGGTAGCCTGTGGCGGTAGCTCGTAGAGGCACTTCTGTTTTCAACAGAAACTGCCACTGATGTGTAAAGTCAGCTGCCTTTGTTGCCACACTGTTTAGAGGCAGCTGCCTTTGATGCAAATTTATTGAATAAATGACGAGTCAGAATTTTGGCAACTGTGACAGCTGCCTCCAAACAGTGTGGCAACAAAGGCAGCTACCTCTAAACAGTGTGGCAACACCAAAATTCTGACTCGTCATTTATTCAATAAATTTGTATATATCTATATACTGGTTTATGAAGTTTATTTGTGCAAATGCAGATCATAATAACTAAATTAAAGCATTAAATTATAGAATTGTCTATTGTAATGACATATTGTGTCATTGATGGTCAATTTTAATAATGGAACCTTAAAACAGACACGAACAGAAGGTTTGACATGTGTCACAGATAGCAAAGGTAATGTAGTAAGGACTGGGTTAAAGTGACTTAATAACAAACAAATCTTTGAAGTTCACAAGGCATGAACATTAATTGGCTAATGATACATTAATAACAGCTTCTCACCATCATCGTTTCAGACAAAGGAGTAGAGTCATAGCAAATACGAGTCTTTTTATATAACTCATTGAAAAGAAAGCAGTGTTCCAGTTTCAGTCATTAAGCCTCATGTTCCATTGACATCACTGCCAAGTCCTATCACATTCACGTACTCATCTTCATAATGTGATGACTAGTCAACTTCTTTTTCCAAACTAGTCCAAATCTCCCTGAATAAGTCACAAACAGCGGTAGTTGCTCTCAGTGTGGCAACAATGGCAGCTGCCTCCAAACAGTGTGGCAACAGAGGCAGGTGCCTCCAAACAGAGGTGGGAGCTGCCGTGGCAGGTGCCCTAATGCAGCCTGGCAGCAGTGTGATTTCAAGTTTGAGTTCAATGACACAAAACATAGGCAAAGCATTAACAGTATTTAAGCAGAATCTTTTCTTTTCAGATCAATTATTCTTGGTGCTCAGAACAGTAACAGGTTGATAAAGCTAAAACTACGTATAAATTTCAGGGAATAAGTCACAAACAGCGGTAGTTGCCCTCAAACAGGGTGGCAGCAGTGGCAACTGCCCCCAAAAAGCAGTGGCAACTGTGACAGCTGAAAATGATAGTCAGAGTGTTGTTCCTTTCCTTTTTGGATCTGAATACGAATGTATTTTTCCCACTTCCTGTAAACCTCATTTACCCGTTCTGATACGTTCCCCAGCCAATACATATTAACCCTCTCAGCCAATGTACTCATCTGGAGGCCAGGTCCAGAGCTATCAATGTCCTCCCCTTGTGGTGAGTAACAAATGTCATTTTTTATTTACACAAAGAATCTCTCCCTCACACCAAATCAGACACCAAAATAGAAAGTATTGCGTCAGTGCCTTGGATTGATAGCCAAACTGGAGCTGACCTTTGAATCATCTGTCTTTGTCCCGAGAATCCTACTGTCTTCACAATTTGATCAGACAAGTCAAGGTGTGTGGTATATTTTGGACTTACACACGTTTACGTATCTCCAGTATCAGCCATCATCGATGTTGGTTTATTTTCTACCAGAACCTCAATCATAGGTTCTTTATTAGCTCCAACAGTTATTAAAGGAAGCTGACCCTCCCTTTAGGATACTCTGGCAGCCCTAGTATCCATGGTTAGGGCCCACCCACGAATTGACTGGGCCTGATTGTGCACGTTGAGCAGGCTGACCCCAACACCCCTGCTCTCCCCAATTAGGGGCAGGCCATGGCTGTGATGGATAGGTTGGCTTGGTGTATGTGTCCAGGGTTGCCTCATCGCCAACAGACCCCCTGAGGACCGCACCCCATAGGTCGTCTTCCTTGGCCTCTTCTGTGTGATATTGAAGGTGGCCTCCTCGTTGTTGGAGCCTGCTGTGTTTTGGGCTGTTGGTTATAGACATTAACAATGGGTGGATTATGTTTACAGATTACTTTACCTTTTGTTTCCTCCTTTGTGTTTATTTACTCAAAGTATCAATGTTATGTTATACAAATTGTGCTTTGGTGGATAAGGGAAATAAAAGCGATTACAATAATCATAGGTCACAGGATAGAAACAAGTGTATTAAAATGTGATCGATATTTATTTCAAAGCTTTTTTGATCAGATGCTTTCTGTCAGGGGAGAGCTTCTCGGGGAACTGGATGTCGAAATGAATAATGAGGTCTCCTCTCTGTGAAGGATCCTGGAACAGCGGCATTCCCTCTCCAGGCACCACTTTTCTGTATTTAGGGCTGAAACAACAAATCAGAGACAGGAAAATGATTATTGATGGAGATGAGACACAAAGCCTAAACAAATCCTTGTAGTAATGTTCCTGTTTAACTGTATGGGTGATGTGAACTAATTGAATTGATCTCTCTCATTTCTCATCTCTCCCTGTTCTGATCTTAACATTTAAATGATTCATCCAGCTTTTATAATATCTGAGATCAATGTAAAATTAATAGTACAAAAAAAATACAGCATTACAAGTATTACAGATTTCCACATTGGCTCCAGTATAGAAAAGCACTTACTGCACAATGTCGTTGATGGGAATATTGAGTAGCCTTCCATCTATTGTCTGCACATTCACAGAGAAGCCAGTCAAGGCCTGTGGAAGATGTTTTTTGGTTTGTTTTAGTGTTTCTTTTTTATACCAAATCTTTAGGTTTAACTGATAAAAAACACATGTTATATGACTCACCATCTCCAGAGAGATTTGGGTCTTGTAGATCAGATCATCATCTTGTCTTTCAAACAGAGGATGACTCTTCTGCCGCACTATGAACACAATATCTGCAGGGATGCTGTTGGGTCCCTTTGGGTAAAACAAGGTGATTACAATTTAGTCCGATTAAAAAGCATGTAAAAAGTGTTTGATGACAATCATTTCAGTGTGCCTGAGTTTACATACAGTCTACATGCCGAGCGACTAGATGTTACAGAGGGATCTTCTGAGGACACCTAGTGGTGATCCTTTGGAAATTCCACCATGCCACAACTGAATGATTAAATACATTTTCTTACTTGCTCATATTAAACTCTTATTTTTCTACTGTCTTGACCTCGTTCTGACATTATTCACAATTTCAAAATAGTTTTTGAAAGTTGGAACAAGTTTCCAGACACCACTGTTAGCCTGGTACAATTACAACATGACAAGAGAAAACATTTTAAATTGTGGAATTTAAAAATCTTGTATAAAATGAAACAGACTTCATAAAAATCATTTCAGTACTAAGAAAATGAATAATTCCTTATAATTCTCATATGATTCATTTAATAAGCAATAACCATTCTTCGACAAAGATTCCAATACGTGTAATAATGGTTACTATCATGTAATGATAAACCAGAGACGGCATCAGAAACTTAAACTCAGGTCTTAAAATACATTATTATGAGAAACTGCAAGTAAGTAAAAGTGAATATAAGTTATTTGTGTAATGTCTTTCACAAAAGCATTATACAACATACAAGAACTACAGAAGATATAGACTATCTCTAAAGTCTGACCATTATAATACTAACTGATGAGTTCACTCTCTTATCACATTGCTAGAGACAACTGATCGGTTGAGTTGTTGGTGACAATTTTTAGAGCGTTTTTAAATATCAACAGAAAATAATGTTTAGTTATTTTACCTGATCTCCCTCTTTGGAGAAAACAATTCTTGTGCCTTCTTTCCATCCAGGATTTACATCTATAGAGAGGATCTTGTCTTTGATACTGGATGTGTATCCACCCTCATTCATAACCTGTTCAAGAAATAAGGCAAAACATAAATGAATACATTTATGTGAGTAGTTAGATGTAACAAGTCATTTGATTTGTGCCCGTGAGTTGCTTTCAGCATAACTTATGAATGTGTGAATGATTCGACCTCTGAAAGACTGTGTAATCTGAAAGGATATCTCACACACAGATGTTCTTACCCTGCGAGATATCTTAATCTTTTTTGTGCACCCATGGAACAGATCATCCAGGGACAAATGAAGGTCTCTCTCTATTGGGGGGTCTTGTGTCTTCACCACCACTGGTTGCAGGCCACCAAAGCTAAGTGGTACATCATTTGTATAGAAGTCTATTGATAAATAATTGAATAAATTAAGCAAAAATAAAATACTGCTGGTATTAAGTTTGACAAAACATATTACTGTTTGGCATTCGTTTCAATTTTTTTCACCTGCAAATGGGTTGTCACCTCCAAAGAACTGTTTAAATGTTTTTTCTGGATTCCCGTGGTAGGCATATTTAGAGGACCAGGCGCCACCTCTGCCAAACTCAGGTGGAATCCCACCCTTTAGTCCCTCCTCACCAAACTTGTCATAGGTTGCCTTTTTCCGAGCTGTAACAAAGAAAACACATATTGACACGGTCTGGATCAGGTGAGTCCTGAACCATCCCTTATGCTGCTATAGGTCTAGACTGCTGGGGGAATTCCCATCATGCACTGAGCACTTCTCCCCTTCTTTCTATCTCTCTGCCCCCACATTCATTTATTTATTTTACTACATGTCACTAACTTTGTGTTTTCTCTCTCTCTCTCTCTCTCTCTCTCTCTCTCTCTCTCTCTCTCTCTCTCTCCGTCTGCAGGTATCTCTGACTCCAGTGCTGCAGGATTCAGACAACAATAACTGTTATTATTATAATAATAATAATAATAATAATAATAATAATAATCATAATCATAATCACAATCATAATAATAATCATAATAATAATTATTATTATGATTATTATTACTAAGCTAACATCCGATGTAAACCAACCTCAGCTTCACTCCCCTGGTTACTTACGGTCGCTGAGAACTTCGTAGGCTTCACCCAGCTGACTGAACCTGTCTGTGCTTCCTGCTTCTTTGCTGCTCTTTGGGTGAAACTTCAACGCGAGACGTCGATATCTGGCAAAATAAAAGAGGTTAGAAATCGACAACAAAACAAAGAACAGCTGATATCAAACATGTGTGAATGGCTTTAAGTTTTCAGGATTGTAATTTAACGAGAGACCTACGCCTTTTTGATATCCGCGTCTGTCGCATTTCTGTTTATCTCCAGTGTTTTGTAGTAGTCGTCAGCCATGGTGGAAGTAAATGTTAAAAAACTAACTGCAGGACTCAAAGCGACTTTAACTCATGGAGCAGCGGTTGTTGATGTTGGTTTCCAGGGCAACAGCTGCTCGAGAAGTCTCGCGATACTTCGAGGCGAAAGACGAAACAAAATATTAAAATCGTGTTCGAGAATAGTAGAATAAAATAATAATAGTGTGTCTTATGGTCACAGTGGGAGATCAATGTTATTATTTAGTTGTATGTATTTATCAGCTTGTGAGTCATCTGTACAGAACTATTTGTGGATTCCTGTGAACAATAATATAATTTACCGTGTGTGTTTATGTCTCTGCGCATAGTTTATAACAACATTTTATTGTCACCGTTTCACCCTCCACAGAAGTCAGGGCCACAAGATTATGTAATGATGCAGGACATTACCTGGGGGATATTTTACCTTAGGGTCACTAGTTCCTATTAAAATGAGCAATTATTAAAATGACACACAAATCAACATGCAGTGAACATGTGGTTTTGGAAGCCTCAGTCTCTGGGGGTGTCTTGCAACACAGCCCTGCATCAGGTTCATATATGTGACTATGATTGTCCCAACATTTCTCTTCCTATGAATACTAATGCCACACCAGACTCTGGTAGATACTTGCACATGAATAATGGCTGAATCCCATTTAGGTGTGCTGAGGCATGGCACAATTTAGCGCCATCTTTACTGCCATTAGTTTCACCCGAGCTTTACCTGCAGGGACAAGTTGAAATGTCTGCAGTCCAATTAGCCTGTTAATCAAGCACCAGCAAATACAGAAGTACCTGCAGCACAGTGAACTACAGTTATAAAATCATTCTGCTGCATGACCATAGCCACACGTTTCAAGCCTTGCTCTGATTGTATGTGGTTCACACTTGGTTGCTTTGCCACTGAAGCCAAGGCTGAAGACAGACCAACAGCAAATTACACACACTCAAAAACCAGTCCCCTAAACATGCCTGATTATTTTTTCATCAAGATCAATGAATTGAATGAAAAATAAAGGAAAATGTTGGAGAATGCTTTATATCACAATGTTAAAGAAAGTTACAAAAGAATCACTGGCTCCGCCCAAAAATGTATTGGCTTCTTTTTCAGACCCATACGGGATTCTGAGACCAAATTGTAATCATTCTTACAAACAAACAGAAAGGGGTGAAAACACGACCTTCTTGGTGGAGGTAATGAGAAATGCATTTCAGCAGCTGTGACAAGTGTTTTTATTCTTTCATTTAAAACCATACCAGACAGCAACATTAAAGACTACTTTACAAATCAGACTCTCTTCCATGTGTTTACACAAAAATTGCACAGTATTATCAGGATGATCAAATTGCCATCTAAAAGTGGTGGAAGGAACAGCAGGCGCTCTCTACTGATTCTGTTAATGGTGGTCCAGATGGATGCACATTTTATTAGTGAATCAGGGCTCGTAGCAAAAGTGAAGATATTAACAGCCATAAAAAAGAAACATGAATCCAACAGAAATAAATATTACAAGTCATTGTGGATTAAATACACATGTAGAATAATCACTAACAAAAAAAGATCAATGACAAAAGAACTTAAATTAAAACAAGCAAAAGAAATCAAAATCTTTTATTTGTTCGTAAAATGTCATACCAAACTATATAAACCAAAAGCCGGGGGAAACCTCTACAATTAAATTCCAAAAAGGCAAATATCTCCACATCTAATGCTTATGGTGGGTTTTATGATTATAATTCTTAATATATAAGAAAATCCTCCTCAAACACTATCATCAAAGAAATAGTTATAATCTATGCTCGCTGCAGTCCTCAAAAAATAATAATCTCGATCTGAATAAAAAGGTAAATGAAAATGGAAGCCAGTCAAATAACTCAAGGGACAAGTGTGAGGAGAGAGGAAGGACGGTAATGTGGATGGTGTTGTGTTAGTGTAGCTCTTGTAGAAGGTGCTGTGTGTTTGTGCTTGTGTTTGTTACCATGCAGTGGCGTGTGCTCGTGTGGTTTCAGTGTCAAATCGCGCTGGTGCATGTTAGGAGATAAGTGAATCTGCTAGTAAAAGCACCTCAAAGCAAAAACTCACTTTACAATAAGCTCATGGCTGCCTTGTGTGTGTTTGTAAACTGCAAACCTGTCAACACTTTGATTTTCCAAATATGTTGATTCACTTTGCCATATATTATTCCAGTCAGTTAAATAAACAATTTGTTGAACACAATTCATAAATGCATCTTTTCCAATCAATTGCAACGGCACAAATAATGTGAACAAATGGACACAACAGCCACATTATGCTTATTAAGCTTAAAGCAATATTGAACTTTATAAAGAATATTCTCACTCTCAAACACATACATTCTTTCAGTTTGGTTCAAAAGGTCATTTAATCTGAAATGACAGCGAGCAGGAGCTCAGTAAACGGTCTGTCTCAATGTATGCGTCTCAGTGCAAATATTCAATTTAACCGATTTATGACTTTTAGAGCATCCAGATGAGTTTTCCAGGATGGGCGAGGATAATGGATGTAGTGTTATCTTTCTGGGGCACAGAGGCGGGTGTAGTGAAGAGCGTAGATGCAGAAGAACTGACTCAGTGTGAGGAAAAAGCCAGTAAATAGAATTATTTAGTTGCGACACTGGCCGACATTAGCAGGAACAGCCTCCTTCACTGACGGGTTGTTCTGGCGGCTTCTCCAGCTTAATGTCAATCACTGAAGAGTTTAGGAGTTAAAGAACATGACAGCACAAGAAAAATATGACTGAAAAATATACATTATTGTTATAAACAAGCAAAACTAACAAAAACTAAACAGATTTCCAGACCAAAGTTAATGTATAAACGGTCAAGTTCCTAGTATAAAAGATAAATGAGGAGGTTATTTGCAGAACATTAAACCATCCCTTACACTAATTATATTATAAAAAGACAAATAACAGGGTTTCTTGATGAGCACTAAAAGGCTATATGAGCAGTGTAGCTACCTATTGTAGATTGTATTTTGACTGTCTTATACTTCCAGGTGCCTTGGAAGCTTTAAACATGACCTGACTTGATTTTCCCTTCGAGTTTTGAGGAAGACACACTAGTGCACACCTCACCATTTTGAGCATGTTGGTTATACAATAAATTAAGTGTTATTTGAGGGATAGGTTGCCAATTTGTGGACACTAACAGTAGGGCTGGAAGTTAGGATTGAAACGTATTGTTGTTTTAAAGAAATATTGGACAATGTTGACTTTAGTCAGAAACCATCAGATTAAAGAATAAGCTAACAAGAAAATATTCAACTCGATAAAATTTTCTGCGCTACAGATACATTCTGGGGGGGTTGAAATACCCACTCCTACATGTCATCTATTTCAGTGTGAACAGTGTATTTACAGAGTAACACAACTTACTGCTGTGAATCCATAGGAGCATCCTAAACAACCCTTTTAGTTAGCATCTATTTTATATTTTTTGGTGCACTATGCCTTTACGATGATGTTTAGTAAATCAGTAAGGGAATTTGAAAGCAATATGTGTCCTCATAGATTAAATAAATCTGAAAATACACATGGGTTAAACAACAATATAGAGTTTCATCCTGGTATGGACCATCCACATGACATGAGAGAGAAAGGAGACCTCCGACTCTCTTCTGGTTTGACAGACACCGACACCAACATAAAGGATACTGTCCTCTCTACTCTTGTCCTGCGTGTTATCCATTCCAGGGAGGGCTGCTGCCACACGACGGAAAAGCTGGAGGGAAAGACAACCAGATGTTTTCAGTCAGACCAGGAAATGTAGTCACAGCTGCTAGATACTGTGCTGTGTATGTTCCCGACACATGATTTAGCACAAGGACGACTTAAAGCTCACACAGAGGAAGAAGCCCAACAGAGCTTTGCAAAATCTGATTTGAATTCAGCAGCAACTGTGAGGCCATAAGTGGCTTGAAAAGAGGATGTAACTGAGCATTACTGAGACCTTCCAGTGATAAGAGCTGAATTTGTAAGTGATTGACGGATTCACATGAACACAGAAAAGTGCGCTGAATGCATGATGATGCTCAACATGCTTGCTCCATTGCTGAAGCCTAGTTCACACTGCACAAATGCCAGCTTCCTGATTCCTGTAATCAGGGGAAATCAAGCAATAACCATGTGTGTGGAAAGGTGACACAAACTCAGTGGAGCTTGTATTGTCTGCATCGGCTCAGTTCGGGTTCAGACAGAAAAAACTGAATGTCTGTAGGGTTCAGGTTCTCTTGGGCTTAAATGGGTTTGGACAGAAAGATGCATCCTGAGCTACTCTCTATTCTTTACAACTGTTATGACCACTGAAGCGTTTCACCTCTCCTCCAGCTAAATGTGTCATTCTGTAGCAGGATGACATAGAACAGCAGGAGGATGTGTCAGACTTACTTTGACTCTTCTCACATGTATTTTTGTGATAGAACGTAGTTTGGAGACCAGAAATACTGGCTGGGGGTTTCTCCTGGTGAACGATTGTGTAGTGTGTGTGATCCCCTCCCGTCGCCAGTCACTTGTGTGGTGTGAACTCACAAAGACTGCAAGACTCTTGATCACAAGACACCAAGTCGCGTAGTGTGAACTGCACAGTGATCAGACAACTTTGAAAGCCGTGTTGTGTGAACTCAGCTTAAGCAGCATCACGTAGAGCCAGACTTAATCACATGCAGTTTTCACAGCAACATAAACACTGTTACTGTGGTCATCAGTGGAGTGAGGATTATTGGTTTGCAAACCCTGACCCACCTCTAGGATTGTTTGATCTGTACGATCTCAGTTTGGCCAATAAAATGAATTACTTGAACCCAGTGGGAGAGAGCTTGAAAAACAAATCCAGACATGATTGGACGGAGCTGAGGCTTAAAGCACACCTTCACGCACGCATGCGTGTGAAACAGAAGCCGATCTGAGCATGAGCACTACGAACACACACACAAAAAGGCGCACTCTCTCTACCTGTTTGACATTGTAGCCTGTCTTTGCACTTGTTTCAATAAACAGAACATTCATCTCTTTCGCTCTCTGTTCTCCCTCCTCTGTGGTTATCTGTCTGTAATGGCCCACGAGTCACGTCACCACACACACACACACACACACACACACACACACACACACACACACACACACACACACACACACACACACACACACACACACACACACACACACACACACACACACACACACACACACACACACACACACAGAGATTACATTGAAGTAGGTTAACAAGTCGTGCCCCTTCCTGCTGTTACTGTCACCTTTGCTCAAGACCAAAAGTTTCCAGATAGACATTGCGGCTGGTAATTGTGTCAGCTGAGCTACAAAACAGGAAGAGAAGCAGAGTAGTAACTACTACCACTCCCTTGTTTGTATGATAAATCAGTAGCTGTAACTGTCAGCCTAATTAGCTTTGCTTAGATAAAAACTGGAAACGAGAGAAATTGCAGCATGGCTCTGTACAACAGGGACCAAATCTGCTACCAGCATCTCCAAAAGTTAAAGTTAGCTATAGTGCTGGTAAGGTTATTTTTCTTTGGACAGAAGATGTTCGTACTAAATGTTTCACCGAAGCAGCTGCTGGTTCTAGCTCCTTATTTGCTGTACAAATAAATAAGAAATAAAAACAAAATTGACAAAAATGACTTTAAGATCCTGGAACATCGAGTCAATTTTATTTGGACAGATGACCTTTGGAGGTGGAGCTAAGATGGCAGCATCTGCAGCAGGACTACAGAGCACGACTCACACACAATCTTACCTGCTTTACGTTGTAGCCTGCTTTCGCACTAGTCTCAATAAACATTACATTTAGTTCTTTGGCTTTCCGCTCACCCTCTTCAATAGATACTTGCCTGTGGTAGATAAGGGGGTTAAAAGATGCACAGCAAAATACAAATGCAAATTCATTAAACAGGTGGATTAATAGGATCAGACAGAAGACACTTTCATACTGAAAGTAATTACACATCACTACTGACAACTATCAGTGAACGTATGAACTTGCTTGGTTAAATATCAAACCAGTATCTTTAAACAAAAAGAGATGAGTTTGACAAAAGTAGATATTTAAAGTCAGGAAAAGATGTAGAAGATCAATGCAACAAAATAAAAACGTGACATGTCATACCAAACTCTACCAGATATAATTAAAAGAAAACCTTTACAATTTAACTGCAAAGGGCAGATAACTTCACATCTAATGTTTGTAGTGGGTTCGACGATTCATTCCATGGGATGAAACAAACAAAAGAAGGCATCTAGCGGTCAAAAAACAGTCAGTGACAGCTTTGACAACCACAAAGGGCAGAGATAATTTCCTCTGATTGAATGCTGTCTCAGGAGGGGCCGCAGAACACAGTATTGACTGGCCAGCAGTTACAATCGATGGCTTCATTAGTATGCTCTTAATGGAGAGAGCCCTTTAGCACTGGGGGGGGGCTTACCTTTTGTCTGCAAGGTCTGTCTTGTTTCCCACCAACATGATGATGACATCACTTCCTCTCTCTGTTCTCACATCATCAATCCATTTTGTTGTTTGCTGGAAGGAATTGACATCTAAGAAAAAGATGGATGAGGACGAAACAGTAAGCAGATCATCAATATCCAGCAGATTTCAGACATGCAGTGAATTCCAGATAATCTCCTGAAATTAGAGAGGCTTTATGTAAGAATGCAAAGGTCTGAGTCAGGTGCTGTCGACATTCTCCGGAGTTTCTCCTGCAAGCCCTCTAGTAGAAATTCTGGATAATGTCCAAATCAGCCCAGGTGAGAAAACAGCAGTACTTTATCTGGATTCAGTGTGAGCGGGTGGGCGCGTTGATGACAAGCAAAAAGAATACAAATATCTCGGGATAAAAAAGATGTGTCACACACAAAGCAGATGCAAAAGAAGATGTAAACACGGGATGTTAAGGAGATTCGAGAGCTTTTAGTTATAAGGGCCCACGCTAGTGTCAATGTGTTGTCAAGAAAAACATGTGATCACCACAAAAGCACAGAAAGCTGAAAAAAAAAAAACGTGTTGTTGTGAACGAGTCTGACCGGACTGCTGGGTTCTTTATATTTAAAAAGGCAAAGTTGGAACAAAGTCTGGACCCAATTTTAAGGACTTTTCAGTTCATGTCTGAAAACAGCTTAACAGTGTTCCTGCAATAAAGTGCAACTATGAATTGTATAAATCTTGCCCAAGTCTGATGTATAAATATGGAATTACAACAATTTTATTAATAAATGTTTGGTTACATCGCATTATAAAACAAAACTTTGCTTGTTATAGTTAGAATTTAAGTGGATTTGACACCAATTTTGTTTCTGAATATTAAAAAAAAAAATCATAATATTGACATATAACAGAGGACAGGGGGATGCACAGGAAGTCCACCTACTTGTGATGTCGTACACTACGACAGCAGCAGCTGAGTCTCTGATGTAACTCGGGATGAGGCTACGAAACCGCTCTTGACCTGCCGTGTCCCACAACTGCAACCTGATCTGTGGGAGAGGAGGGGTAAAAGGAATGGTAGGAGAAATAAAAGAAGAGAAACATAAAAGAACAGAAGGGATGAAAACAAAACAACAAAAACCGAGGTCAGAAATGAGGTAAGTTATGGTGACATAAAAGCAAATTGAAAGAAAACTAAATGAAGTCAGACGCATGGGAGAAGACAGAGAAAGCGTAGTGCATGCAGGTAGTGAATGACCACCAGAAAGAGCGAGCTGTCTGGGCACGTGGGGGAGAAATAAATAATCACCCTTCAACTTGTCATCAAACCTCCTCTCCTGATCAAGTAAGGGGTTTAATTTCAAAACAGGAATGGAGAGAGTAGATGGAGGGGTAGGAAGGAGAGGAGGAAAACTTGAGTTGAGGGAGGAAACAAACAGAGAAACAGACGACGGTCCAGGTAGAACGCCATCCAGCTCACACTAGGAGGGAAGTGTGTTTTTTCTAAAAAGAATGGAACTAAACTGTTACCAAATACAAACAAAAAATCTTGTTAGAAGTCAGTATGTAAGTGCCCCTTCACATTCCTAACACCTCACAGACAGTTTCCCCATTCTTCATCCATTGATTTAAGACTATTAGTGATGAGAATTAAACTTACTGTTCTGTCTTCAAGGTACATCGTTTTTGACAGGAAATCTATTCCTATTGTGGCCTGAAAAATGGGTAAGAAAAAGTTCAATATTCACAGACATGATTGAATTAACATAACTGGTAATATTAAGATAATGTGGACTTTTTAAATTGGTAATTAAATCCAGTGGAGGTGTTCGTCTCACTTGGTAAGTGTTGTCGAAGCTGTCATACATGAACCTGGTGATCAGCGAAGTCTTTCCCACTGAAAAATACAAAACAAAAAACAGAATTAATAGTGTAATGGTGCAATGTGTTCTGATCAGTTGCTATGTGCTATTGTGTGTTGTTATCACAAAAAAGACAGAGACTAATGATTATATTTTATAGGCGATTGATGCATTGATTCCATTCTCCATAGGTTATTCTTTTAAGGGAGTGACTTGACTGATTAGTTGTTTAGCCAATAAAATATAGGAAAACAGTGAAAAGGACTCTTTGTAATGTCTATGAGCCAGAGTTTCAATATTCACATTGCTTGTTTATCTGGTCAACAATCCAAAACCCATAAGAAATTCAATTTATAATCAAATAAAACACAGAAAAGCAACACTCTAACATTTGAAAGACTGGAACCAGCGGTTATATGGCATTTTTTTGTTTGATAAACTATTAAACCAACTATCAAAATAATTATTTTCTATTGACTGACAAACTGAAGATCAAATTTTGGCGCAAATCTGATCAGGGGGCGGATCCAGGAATTTTTTTCTCCACTTTCATTAACATTGTGAAACATTTTTGCCTTTTTCCTCAGTTTTTAATTTGTGGATCTTGATTTAAAAAAATCTGCCATATTTAGCAAACTAATATCTTTCTACCATTCTAGTTGGTAGAAAGAACAAACGGAAGCTAATTAAAATCCAAGACATTAACAAAATAATTGTGAAGGGTACAAAATGCTATATTGTTTTTAATAGCCAAGACATATTTTTGTGAAGTTGTTTGATTAGATGTGTGAACATTTTCTCAAATCTAAAGTATGAATTATAGCCACTGGGGTCTGAATTTGCTTATGTTCTGCATGACTTGTTAGCAAATAGCATCTAAGAATTGATACCATCTATCTACTAAATACACAAAGCTGTTAAATTAACAAGTAGCAACATTAAGTGCAACATTAAAATTGTATACAGTGAGCCACAGATTAAGAAGACTGTGGCTGAGAGCAGCGTGTTACACAAGCCCTGCTGCTCCCCTCTGAAAGCTCTTTTCCATGAAGGGGTGTGGTACATGATCAATTCAAGTGTAAAAGGAGAAGTCAAAGGGTTGAGGAATGTAGAGAGATGGGAAGGGTTGAAAACAAGGCGCCTCAGTCTCCTCCCTTCTAAAAGTGTTTTGTCTTGCTGTGTCCAACCCCAACTTTGAGGATTTTTGGTGCTCCATATCTATGATATGAACCTATAATGTCCTACACCGCATTCTCTAAACATGGCAGCGTTCATACATTTACTTTCAACCTTGGTGATATATAGAAGTAGACTCACTACAGAGACACATACCTATTGTATCGAGTACCTGGACTGAGCTTCCCAGCATCAGGCTGTTTGGCTCAGCTCGGGTTACATGATCAGTTACAGTGTGCAGCAAGCGGTGATGACATGGCCACAGCCAACACTGCTGTTTACAAGGCTAAATGGAAACACAGCTGTGTAGTCAAAAGCCAACACAATACCTGTAGACATTTACTGTCAAAGGTAACTGTCACTTTTTCTACACTACCTCATTCTGTTTCTATACTAGGGATGCACCGATCAGATCAGCTGGATCAGCATAGATGCTGGTACTACATACATAATTGATATTGTCCAAACCAAAAGGTCCTCATCACTATGAGCGCCATCATTTGTGTCACGGCTTGTCACAAACTATTTTAAAACCAAAGCACAGCCTGGCCTCACGTCACCAGACACCAAAACAATCCCAAAAGGTTATGTACATTGAGAAAATTTAGGATAAACAATATAAGCTTTCACAGTTGGGATAAAGGATCATACAAAATGAGTGCTTGTTGCTGGGTCATCCAAAAGGCCCAAATTTAGTTTAGCTGCTCTGATTTGTTCTGACATGCCCCACACACCCAGACAACAATGGAGTCTGTGGGGGAAAAAACCATAGACGCACTGTTTGGAACTATTTATATAAACTGGTGCAGACATTTGCATTTTTAAATAACAACTTGACGATTTCACTGCCCCTCTCTTCTTCCTTCATTCAACACAAGTACAGCCTGTGTTCGGTTTGGGACAGGGCCTGTAGTTAGGGATAGTACAGGAATGTCACCAGGCAGGTTTGGTAATTGGGATGCATCCCTCAGGGTAGACAAAGTGATCTGTGTCATCACTGTAATATCACTGTGGACCTTAACCGAGATTGAGTGTGTGTAGCATTCTTCTACACACACAGCAGCAAATACCGTAACCTGGCCTGTAACTGCAGTATCTACTTAGTAAATACATCTAATGCAATTACATGGAAAGTACTTTAGCTACGAGTATTAAGTATAAGCAGCTTCTCCACTTAATTGACACTTGTAACTTTCTACTAGCTGCTAATGTTATGTTAGCGAGCTAGCTGACAGACATGTATTATCTGACAGTAAGTGAGATGCCTCCCTCTGAACCCAGTGTGGACACGCAGCAGGCAACAAGTCACAGTGTCGCAACGCTTTCCCTGTGCCAAGTTTAACCTTACCCTGCTAACGTTAGCTGGCTAACTGGTTATCATCCCGAGCAAGCTATCAAACTCTGGTGCTAGCCACGTCTTCCCCCCATTCACATTCGACATCCCACAAACTGTTCAACGTCAGACTCACCGCTCTGTTCTCCAAGAAAGACCAACTTGAATTTCCTCAGAGGGTTTCCGAAGTCCCCGGCCGAAGACATGACTGTAGGAAACGAGCCCTGGCGTTACTTTTTTTTTTTTATCGAGAGCTCCCCGGCTAGCCTGTCAGCTAACGCTAGTTGACTCGTAGTTAGTTATCACAGGTCCGTGGGGGTTTGCCGACCCTCTCCTCAGGCCGGCTGGCGAGGATCCGTGCGCTAAAACCTCTCCTTTAAGCTTCAGGACACTTTTGGACAACTCCCTCACTTCTACGGCGTTAGCATTACTGAGCGTTCCCTGACATGTCTCCACCACTGGCAGCTACCTCCTCCGGGTCTCTTCTTCCTCCCTAACCGGGTTGGCATCTTCTTATGCTGCCCTCTACCGTTGGAGGAGAAAAGTACACTGGGCCACAAACAGCAGTAGTGCTGTGGCGGAGCAGATTTAACACGGAACGACACGGCTCGAATGATACGGCAACTCGACGTGATTTCTCTGCACATTCGGGGTTAAATAGTGCGAACAAACAAACCACAACAACCGGTCTGTGTGAGAAGGATGTTGTATCTTCATAAATCCACCAGGGGGCGCACTCATCCCACAGCCTCATTTTACCTACGAAGCATTTGTATGATAATCTCAGTCATGATTTGTCTGGAGGAACCTGGAAATGGCCTGTACTGCTGAGATTATTATTTTACTGTGATTAATCAACATTTAAAAAACAAAATTCCAAGCCACAAATATATGTTATTATATAATTTATACTGTAAAAATATCTATTTATCAATGCACATTGAAGGGCAGTACATTCTTATTTATATTATAATATTTATATAAGTCTATCAATCAATCAATCAATCAATCAATCAATCAATCAATCAATCTACCTACCTACCAACCTACCTAACACACACATGCATCCTTGACTAGTTCACCGTAACACTATAGTGTCATTGTAATCAGTGTCCATATCGGTGTGAGTGTGAATGGTCTCTGTATGTTGGCCCTGTGACTGTGGCTGGCGACCTGGTCAGGGTCTACCCCGCCTCTCGCACAGTGTCAGCTGGGATTGGCTTCAGCACCCCCACCCACCCGCAACCCTCAAAAAGGATAAGCGGTGGATGGATATAGCTAACACTTAGACAGGAATACTTAAGCTTTGCCACCCCCTCCCTTGACAGTATTAGGCCACTTTGTTGATGTTGAAAGAAAGGCAGCTTTCTTTTTTTTTAAGGCTCCTGTATTTAAAGACATCCCTGCAAACAATATGCACATTCTCACGTTTGTTATATTAATGCCGGGTATTTGCAGGCAACCTTTCAACATCTAGTCGTCTGGCACTAATTATCTTTGTGAACAAAAATGAAATCACAGTTATGGGTAGCAGTATGTATGTGTGAAAGTGGTGTGCAATGTCAGACAC